>NC_091475.1:146606790-147206790 GCF_036971445.1 Narcine bancroftii
AATTAAAGATAAAATATGGAAGACATTTCTCCTGTATTTTTTCAGACTAGGCCAAGTCCAGCACATATGAATTAAAGAAGCCTCTCCTCTCTTACATCTATCACAGCACGAATTTATATCTGAATAAAAAATGAGATAATTTAGCTTTGGACATGAGCGCCCTATTTACAACTTTAAATTGTAGTAAACAATGATGAACACATAACGATGAGTTATTGACCAACTTAAAAATTAAATCCCAAACATCATCTGATATTGGAAGGTTTAAATCAAGTTCCAAGACATTTTTAATTTTAAATAAAGGGCCTGTTTCAAACATAGTAACTTTTCATAAATTATAGATATTAAACCTTAAGGAGAAGGCTGCAACCAAAAACCTCATCCACAAAGTTTGCATCAGGAACTCCAGACAAATCAGAAATCTGAGATTGAAAAAAATACCTGATTTGCAAATATCTGAAGAAATGAATATTGGATAAGTTAAACTTTTCAGAGAGTTGTTTGAATTATATGAAGCTGTTGTCAACAAAAAAAAATCTTTAAAACATTGAATACTCACTCTATGCCATTCAAGAAAGACAAAGTCATGTAAAGAAGTATGACAAAAAGATGATTAGATAACATAGGATTTGAAAGAGAAAAATTGTAGAATCCAAAATATTTTTAAACTGGCCCCATATTCTTACAGAATGCTTAACAATAGGATTTTCAATAAACTTAGTTAAAGGAAGTGGAAGAGAAGATCCAAGAAGTGCTAAATTGAAAACATTTTTAGCAGTGTTAAATTCCATTCTTTCCATTAATGGACAGCTGTCAAGATTATAAAAGTGTGACAAAAACGTAAGGCCACGTAAGGCCGCCCAATAATGAAATCTGAAAATAGGTAGCAAAATACCTCCATTTCTTTTAGATTTATGAAGGTCCACTTAATTTATATGAGGTGTTTACCCTTCCATATATAAGAAAATATAGTCAAATCAAGTAAATCAAAAAACATTTAGGAATAAAAATTGATATTAATTGAAAAAGATATAAAAAATTGGGTAAAATATTCATATTAATGGAATTAATAGGACAATTCAAAATACAGACAAAGGTAACCATTTTATTAAAGAATTTTTCACTTGCATTAACGAAGTAAGGAAATTTTCCTTAAAAGGATGTTTATGATTCTTTGTAATTGTAATACCAAGGTTGGTGAATGATTTCTAATAATCTTAAAAGGAAAACTAGCACACAGTCATTATTAAAGTGAGTTCAAGGGGAAAAAAAAGTTCTCTTTTATGCAAATTTAATCTATAACCTGAAAACAGACTAAATTGTGAAAGTAATGACATCAAAGGGGGTAAGGAGGTATCAGAGCTTGAAAAGAAAAATAAAAGATCATCTGCATAAAGAGAAACTTCATGCCCAATTCCCTTCCTCCGTATCAGTGAAATATCCTTACACTCTTAAAATGCAATTGCTATTGGCTCAATAGCCAAATCAAAATGTAATAGACTTAAAGGGCATCCTTGACAAGAGCCACATTGAAGATTACAAGGTTGTGACTGTTGAAAAATGTTCTTAATGCATCATTTATCTGTCAGTGATCTGTAGCAATGTTATCATTATCCTTACGAATCTTTGTAAATATGTCACTTAGTTCGAAATCCTCTCAATTCATTGGCTAAAAACTTGCCAGATTTATTACCATGAACATAAAACTGGCTCTGGGTCTTCAGAAGTTGACATTCAATTGGACATGTTGAAAGAAGATCAAATTTAGTTTTAAGTCCAAATTGAAATTTATTAACAGTATAAGAAATAATTTTTCCTCTAAGAAGGCTTTCAAGGTATCCCATACAACCAAACTGGAAGTTTCCAATGAGACATTAGTGCCAAAAAAATGTTAAATTTCACAAAATCACTTTCTGATAATAAAGCTGAATTGAAACAGTAATGTCTTTTTGTTTGAAGAAGATTATGAAAAATCATTGATAATAAAAACAGGGGCGTGATCTGATATTATAATACTATGGTAATGGCGTGAAGCAAGGCTGTGTTCTCGCACCAACCCTCTTTTCAATCTTCTTCAGCATGATGCTGAACCAAGCCATGAAAGACCCCAACAATGAAGACGCTGTTTACATCCGGTACCGCACGGATGGCAGTCTCTTCAATCTGAGGCGCCTGCAAGCTCACACCAAGACACAAGAGAAACTTGTCCGTGAACTACTCTTTGCAGACGATGCCGCTTTAGTTGCCCATTCAGAGCCAGCTCTTCAGCGCTTGACGTCCTGCTTTGCGGAAACTGCCAAAATGTTTGGCCTGGAAGTCAGCCTGAAGAAAACTAAGGTCCTCCATCAGCCAGCTCCCCACCATGACTACCAGCCCCCCCCACATCTCCATCGGGCACACAAAACTCAAAACGGTCAACCAGTTTACCTATCTCGGCTGCACCATTTTATCAGATGCAAGGATTGACAATGAGATAGACAACAGACTCGCCAAGGCAAATAGCGCCTTTGGAAGACTACACAAAAGAGTCTGGAAAAACAACCAACTGAAAAACCTCACAAAGATAAGCGTATACAGAGCCGTTGTCATACCCACACTCCTGTTCGGCTCCGAATCATGGGTCCTCTACCGGCACCACCTACGGCTCCTAGAACGCTTCCACCAGCGTTGTCTCCGCTCCATCCTCAACATCCATTGGAGCGCTTTCATCCCTAACGTCGAGATGCTCGAGATGGCAGAGGTCGACAGCATCGAGTCCACGCTGCTGAAGATCCAGCTGCGCTGGATGGGTCACGTCTCCAGAATGGAGGACCATCGCCTTCCCAAGATCGTGTTATATGGCGAGCTCTCCACTGGCCACCTTGACAGAGGTGCACCAAAGAAAAGGTACAAGGACTGCCTAAAGAAATCTCTTGGTTCCTGCCACATTGACCACCGCCAGTGGGCTGATAACGCCTCAAACCGTGCATCTTGGCGCCTCACAGTTTGGCGGGCAGCAACCTCCTTTGAAGAAGACCGCAGAGCCCACCTCACTGACAAAATGCAAAGGAGGAAAAACCCAACACCCAACCCCAACCAACCAATTTTCCCTGCAACCGCTGCAACCGTATCTGCCTGTCCCGCATCGGACTTGTCAGCCACAAACGAGCCTGCAGCTGACGTGGACTTTTTACCCCCTCCATAAATCTTCGTCCGCGAAGCCAAGCCAAAGAGAAGAAAGAGAAGATGGTAATCAAAGAATGAGTTAGTGGGATTAATTGATTATCAATTTTAAAAAATCAATCCATGATAATTTTAACTTTAAAAACGAAAGAATGTAAGTCTATTTATTCTTCTCATTTAAAAAAATAGTGATACAGTAAATTAATTATGAGCAGAAAAGTTTATGTAAGTAAAATCTAAATGCTTACGATTCCCAATGTTATACATTCTAAACTAAATAAGACAAAGTAAACAGCCCTCTCCCTGCAAAGACTATAAAATAAATATTACGATTTACAAAGTAATAATACTAAATCATCAGATTTAATCATCCAGTTTTTTAAAAAGGGTGAGATGTAGAAGAGTGGTTGATAATGTATTCCCAAGCCACATCAACTAAGCCCAGCCAATTCTTTTGCCTGTTAGAAAGAGTAGTACAGAGATGAGCAGGATATAGCAGAGAAGGTTTAAGCCCAAGAATGTATAACTCCAACATCACTTCTTTATACACAGCACTCTGATTCATAATTTCTGGACAGTAATCTTCAACAATCCTAATCTGCTGACCATAATAGTCAAATTTTCCTCTCCGACAGGCTCCTTTGCAGCAGAATAACAATTGAATGTGGCTTCTGCCCATGTGCAGGCTTTTGCAACAATAAACAATATGCTCTGTCAATCTCTGGAGGAGATGAAAACAGCTCCTTTCCAAATGCAGCAACAAGCTCAGATAAACCCAGAATGCATAAGTATTGATGTCTATGGTTTTTAGACTCCAATGATGGGAAAATCACAGAAAAAAAATAGTGGCCATTCACACTGGGTGCCTTTTTAGATTGCAAGTACCTGAGTTCAACAGTCCCAGAGGTTGGACATGCAGTAGAGTGGATGACCGTCAATGAATTTTTCCAGTACAATTTTCTCCAAAAAGTTGTAGGGATCCTGCACGATAAAAAGTGGTGGAGGAATGGATTCAACATTCCTAGACATGCCTTTTTAGACTGACCATTGTGCCATTACAAGCTTGCAGTCTAAAAACAATTCTACTATCCAAATCAACTACTTTCTTTGTTAACTTCAAGTTATTATGTGTTAGTGTTGAGCAAGTGTCTTCCAAATGCCAAATTTGGCCACATAGATCATTTAAAGTAAGTTCCAAAGAAGATAGATACTCACAATCTTTAATAAAGACACAAATTTGATCAAGTTTATTATCATTTAGACTTAGCTGAATGTGTTGAGTTTTTAATTACTTAGCAATCGATAGTTTGATTGGAGATAGCCTCCAAGGGTGGATTGGCCAGAATTTCTTCCTTCCTTCCAGTTCTTGTAGTCATTTCAGAATAATATTTATATGCAAGAAGTTGAGAATATGAAATCTGACACATTTAGGTTGTGTAAAAAAGAATGGAGAATTGAAAGAATGTAAATTATGCAGGATCTAGTGACTGAACCTGTTACTTCATGTACAGCCAAATGCAGTTCCTGATTGGAAACCTGGTTTTAGCAGGAAAACTGGACTGAGAGGAAAGCAGGAAAGTTGATATTTTCTGTGTGGAAGATAATTTTTCCACATCAGAAGTAAGAACAGGCACTGATCTGCAGCCAATAGCAGGATGTTACAGAAAAGTGGAGTAATAATGGAAAATTAGTTCTGTTGTTCCAAAATGCATATATCCTGAGCAGGTTGTCATTGCATGTTTTCTCCATAACTATGCAGACTAAATGCCCAATTGTTCTTTATGTTCTGTTATGCATTTTCTTGCAAATCATGAGGATGACTGGATAGTTCTAACCATGGTTAATATTTAACACAAAAACACATGATATCTCTTTACAGTCGATGTTAGATTTGGTGCATGAGTCGAACTGGAGTACCAGAAGCAGTGTAGACCTATCTGAGACATCATTTGTTAAAATTATACACTTCTCATTGCAGCTACATAGTATTATAAGAAGTAGGTGTCTTTCTTTCTGGATGATCTCCCTTAAGTTTCAGAGATTTTCCCTAATTTTTTTCTTTACACGCAGCCATAGAATATTCCAAACTCAGTACATTTAATTGGGTTATTTATATTCCCCACCTCTTTCTGATTACTAAGACAGAATATGGTTCACAAATTATTTTAAATGCAATTCAGTCCAATGCAGGATATATACCTAGGAGAAGAAATTGTAAGTAACTGCCACCGACACCCATGGGGACAAGTGGGATGTCACCTAACCACAACCGAAGGTGAGTTTTTGGTTCTTAGATGCGCAAGATAAGATTTTTTTGCCATGAACATTTCTTGCAGATGCGAACTGCAATGTTAAAAAAAATCATAAAATAGATGTGGCAAATGTGTGCATGAATGTGGAAATGTAAATTTATCTGTAAAAGGTGTAATAAAAACTCACAAAATTCCTTCAAACAATTTTGACTTCTTGTGACAATACCACCAAGAAGTTGCAATACTGTTCAATATTTTCTTTTAATTAGAACTACTGATCTACTCAGCAGAAGGGCCCTCGCAATCTCAACAGGTGATTTTCTGAGAGATGCAGTTGATCAATTTGCTGTTCTCTGCTGCTGAGTTTGTCCCTGCTGAGTTGGTGGTGTTGTGAAGGAAGTAATTGGTCTTTACCTTCTCTTAACTGGATGTTGGAAACATTTTTCATCTGTAAATCGATGCATATGAAATATCCATGCCAAAAGTGGACTTGTGAATTGGATCGATCACTGGAACTGATTACTCACCATTATTCTTTGGCTTGGCTTAACTGATCTCAAAGGTGAGATAAATCAAAGCACTGCATGCAACTGTTTGCTTTTGAAATTAAATTTGATTGAATACCATTGTGATGTTGAATATAATTAAGGATCAGACCAACTTTCTACTTACTAAGAAATGATAGAGTCCCAAGATATCTAATAAAACTTGGAACAAAGCAAGTGAACAGTCAAAACACTACTGGATGCCTAGCAGTAACAATCAATAACATTTAATTTGATCACCTTGGAGAGATTAAAAGTAATCTTCTTAAATTTGGCTAAAAAACCTTCCAACATCCATATTCCATGAAAGTTCAAGCAGTGTCCTTTATGTAGCAAAGGTAAAAATACAAAACAGATGTTTCAGGCTTGAGCCCTTTATCAAGTATGGAAAAATGTCAGCAGACCTCCAAACAAAAGAGTAGGAGGGAGGGGTGGTTGCAAAGGCAGGAGGTGATAGGTGGAGAAGGGAGGGATGAGACAGCAGCGATCAAGGAGTGGAAGGATGGCTAGGTGAATAGAGAGGGAAGGGAGGGAGGATAACTGGAAAGGTGAGAGGGGGAAGAGGAGACCAGGTTAGCAGAAAGTGGAAAAGTTGATGTTAATGTCATCTGGCTGGAAAATGCCTAGATGGTAAATCAAGTGTTGTTCCTACAAATTGCCAGTGGTCTAGGTGGAAAATTAAATAAGCGCATGGACAGACATGTGAGTGTGTGAGTGTGACACAAAACTGGTTGGCTACTGGGACATCTCTGTCACTGGTGCGGACAGAGTGAAGGTGCTCAGTGTAGCTATCTCCCAATATGCGCCCAGTCTCTACAATATAGAGAAGGCCACAAAGGGAGCACCAGATGTAGTAAATCAGTCCTGCAGATACACAAGTGAAGTCTGGCAGCCACTGGAAAAGATGCCAGGTGGGGAGTGGGGAGGGATGAGTGCATGAAGGAGTCACAGAGGGAGCTGTCCCTATGGAAGGCAGAGAGGGGAGGAGAGAGGAAGATGTATCAGATAGTGGGATCCTGTTGTAAATGCTGGTAATTCTGAAGGACAATATGTTGGATGCAGAGGCTGGTGGAGCGATAGGTGAGGATAAGGATTTTTGCATCTGGCGGCAGAGGAGGCCAGGGCAGATGAACAGGAAATGGAGGAGATGAGGATGAAGGTTGAGTTGATGGTGGTGGAGTGGAAAGCACGAATGTGGAAGAAGGCGGACCTTTCCTAAGATCTGGACTGGAAGACCTCACCTTAGGAACAGATGCGGCGGAGATGGAGAAATTGAGAGAAGGCGATAGAATCCTTGCAGGGGACAGGGTGTGAGGAAGTGTAGTAAAGTTAGGTTGAAATTAGTGGGTTTGAAATATATGTTGGTGGAAAGCTTGTTTCTCGAAATGGAAACGGAGAGATGTAGGAATGGGATAATGTTGTCAGAGATGGATCAGATGAGTTTAAGATCAGGTTGGAAGTTGACAAGCTCATAATGGGTGCATGAGGCAGCCCCGATGTAGTTATTTATGTTTCAGAGAAAACGCCACAACTCTTCCCCCAGTGTATTGTTGCAAGATCCCTCAACTCCTCCTCCAGTACATCATTGCAAGACCCCTTAACTCTTCCTCTGAGGTTCAATAGACAGCAGATGTTGTAAAATAGAGTACAGCACATACTGTTGAGGACTTCAGCAGGTCAGGCAGCAACTATGGAGGGAGGAGGGTGAATGATGTTTCTGGCTGAGTCCCGACTATCATAGATGCTGTTTGACCCACTGAACTCCTTCAGAAGTATGTGACTTGCAAAGCTTGATTCGGAGCAGGTAAAAAGACATCTAGCAAGTGGGAAACTTTTAAAAGTGAGATAGGAGAGCTCTGTGCCAGCATAATCATGTTGGAATGAAGGGCATGGCTGGCAGAATTAGAGAACACTGGTTGACAAAGCATATTGAAGCTATGATCAGGAAAAAGGAGGAAATATATGTCAGGTGTACACAGCTGGAATCAAGCAAATCCCTTGAAGAGTTTAAGGAATGTTGAAGTACTCTTCAGAAGAAGGAGAAAGGGGACATGAGATGTTCCTAAATAGATAAGGGAAAGAGGAATCATAAAAGATATATGTATATTAGGGATCTGTGTGGTAATCTTTATGTGGAGCCACAGGATATGGGTAACATCTTAATGGAATACTTCTCTTTGAATTTAACATGGAAAAGAATGTGGAAGTGATTGGGTTCAGGGAAGAGAAAAAGTATGGTTTGAAGTTTATCAACATTATGAAGAAAGAGGTGTTGAAGGGCCTATTTGTGGATAAATTCCCTGGGACCGTGTGGAAAACAAGCAAAAAGTTTGCTGGGGTGTTGGCAGGGACGTTTATATCTTTGTTAGCCACAGAAGACTTTGTGTATGTTAAATTGTGCATCATGAATTTGATTGAGATTTTTGAAGAGCTGACCAAGATTATTAATGGTGGATGGATGGTAGCCATTGTCTGCATAGACGACAGCAAGGCTTTGAACAAAATACCACATGGTGGTATCACATGGTGGTATCAGAAGGTGATATCACATGTGACATACTGGAAGCTAACCAATTCGATACAAAACTGGTTTGGTAAAATCAGAATCAGAATCAGAATTTATTGTCATGAACAAGTCATGACATTTAGTGTTTTGCAGCAACAACAGGAGTCAAAGGTTGATTGTTTTTCAGATTGGAGGCTGTAACGAGTGACCTGCTGAAGCAATTGGAAATCATTCCCCATTTTTTATTTCATACAATTTAAGGATTTGGTTGAGAACATAGGTGGTATGTATTAATTTCACAGATGACAGCAAAATTTATTGTGTAGTAGACAGTGAAAGGTTGTCTAAGGATACAATAGGTTTTAGTTCAACTGGGAAAGTGGGCAAAAGTAAATGGCTGAAGGAATAAAAATGAGACAAGTGCAAAATGGTGCCTTTTGGGAAGTTAACCAGAACAGGACATATACAGAAAAAGATAGGGACCCAGGAGTGTTGTAGAACAGTGAGACGAAGGGCTACAATACTGTAAGTGGCAATACAGGATACTGGCTATCTGCCCTTACTAAACTCATAAAAAAATCAAGCCTTGTTTCCATTTTCCAGAATTTCTGCACGATTTGCACAGAACCTGATATTTCAACTTGCTATTTTAAACAGTCTAATGTGCTTCCACACAAAAGAGGGATAGTTTTGCAATCCCATCTTCACTGTGGACAGCTCTGAGGGTAAGAATTAATTGTGCCTTTAATCCTTGTCTTTTCTCTGAACTCCCTTTGACAGTGGAACCAGCTGGAAACTTAGAACTGTCGAATAGGTGAGAATCAATTAAAATATTGACTTTAACATCATTGGTCATCATGGAACAGCATGTGCATGGAATGAGTACCAATGGTTTTTCCTGATATTTTTGTTGCATGTAGTCCGCACCGCTTTAGCTTTTACAGCTGAAGGAATTGATCAAGGGCAGGGACATTTCAGTGGCTGACTATAGTTTTCACAAGAACTGATCTAGGAGGAATTTTAATTTTATTCTTTGACATCAGGATGAGTGACGTTTTTTACAGTGTTTGAGTTGCAAGATTTTGATTAGCATAGATTAAAAAAAATGAATAGAAAAGGTAAACAAAAGCAACACTCAGCAGGTCAAGCAGGTGATAGATAATCAACATTTCAGGCCGAACCAAAAAGAATATGAACATGAAAAGTGAAACTGATTCGCACTATCAATGACTCCAAAGGCTGAGTGAGGAACGATAGGCTTTAATACACATTAGATTTCAGCTGGCCCAACTCCAAGTGCTCGAATGAATGGAAGGGGGCAGAGAGGACGACCTTTATGGCCAAGTCACAGGAGGAGGGGTGGCAGGGGATCGAGTCATCAGTGTGTGGGTCAGCCACATATACACAGAACAGCGCAGAACAGTAAATATATATATATATATATATATATCCCCACAGAAAGTCCACTTGATATCTTTGAGGTTTTGGTGAATAATGCAATATATAAAAGTTTGGTTCAAAGTTTGTTTGTCTATAGTCTTACGTAGCAGTTTTTCCCATCCAACGTGCAGCTTTCCAGTTGAATCAAAAGAATGGTGGCTTCACAGGATATTGTATTTAAATAGATGAAATGTGTAGACAATCACAACAGGCACTGCCTCTTGAAATAGTCCTTACATTTTGACATTTCAGAAATGAACGTGCTGGAAAAGAATCCAATTTTCAATCTATTTGCAAAGAGAAGTAATTTTCAAATAGGTTTAAAATTAGATTTTAGGTTCTAATTCAGCCATTCTCAACATTTTTTTAATTGCTATGATCCCCTTAGGACCATGGAGTTAATGGTCTTCATTCCCAGTGAAGTAGGTCAAGTTTAGTTGACTCCTTTCGTATTTCTCTCCTGCTGATTTTGGTCGACGGCTCCACCTTAAATATGATGTGTTTCCCCAGGGAGGCTGGATGGCCCCTGTTAAGAATGGCTGTTATAATTGAAGATATCTCTTTCAGAAGTTAATTTGTCCAAACAGTATTTGTAGAATGGAAGAACTCACTATTTCTTCAAGAACATTGTATTTTAGGTACAATGGTGATGCTTTAGAGCAGAGGTGACCAACCTTTTACATTCCATGCGTCAATTTTTTTTCACACATGAGTTAAGATGCATGTACAGGTATGTGCCGCTTCAGACAAGGACCGATCGCATACACATTCGTGGTGCCATAATTATTCAGTTGCCACGAGCAAGTTTGCAGAAATTTAGAAAAAGAGATCACTAGCTATAGGAAATTGTATACCGTATACTAAAATTGATCCGACTGCCCCACTCTCTCCCCACAGCCTCGTGTCAGTCCTAATTAATCCCACTACCCCGCACTCTCCCAATGGCCCTGTATTAGTCCCAACTAATCCAACTGCACTGCGCTCTCCCCACAGCCCTGTGTCCGTCCCCACACTGATCCCACTGTCCACTCTCTCCCCACAGCCCTGTGTCAGTCCCTACACCAATTCCACTGCCCTGATCTCTCCCCATAGCCCTGTTTTGGTCCCCACACAGATTCCACTGCCCAACTTTCTCCCCACAGCTCCGTATTACTCCCTATACTGATCCCACTGCCCCGGTCTCTGCCCAGAGCCCCGTGTCAGTCCTCGCACTGATCCCACTTCCCCTCTTTCTGCCTACAACTCTGTCTCAGTCCCCACATTGATTCCACTTCCCCACTCTGCTCCCACAGCCCCATTTTGGTCCTTGCACTGATCCCTACATAAATAAAAACATCCCAATAGAAGCCTAATAGTCTGAATATGCCTGAGGTTGTCTGATCTTAGAAGCTAAGCAGGCTCAGGCATGGTCAGTACTTGGAGGAGAATTTGCCTAGAAACATCAGGTGCTGTAGGTTTCTGTGAGAGGTATTGGACAAAATGGTGACTCTCTGCTTTATGGTAGGCAAAAGTTAAAGAGTTCATGTATGCTACTTTCAAAATGTAGTATTACATGGTAATAATGGAACCTTTACCTTTCTTTCTTTGGCTTGGCTTCGCGGACGAAGATTTATGGAGGGGGTAAAAAGTCCACGTCAGCTGCAGGCTCGTTTGTGGCTGACAAGTCCGATGCGGGACAGGCAGACACGATTGCAGCGGTTGCAGGGGAAAATTGGTTGGTTGGGGTTGGGTGTTGGGTTTTTCCTCCTTTGCCTTTTGTCAGTGAGGTGGGCTCTGCGGTCTTCTTCAAAGGAGGTTGCTGCCCGCCAAACTGTGAGGCGCCAAGATGCACGGTTTGAGGCGTTATCAGCCCACTGGCGGTGGTCAATGTGGCAGGCACCAAGAGATTTCTTTAGGCAGTCCTTGTACCTTTTCTTTGGTGCACCTCTGTCACGGTGGCCAGTGGAGAGCTCGCCATATAACACGATCTTGGGTAGGCGATGGTCCTCCATTCTGGAGACGTGACCCATCCAGCGCAGCTGGATCTTCAGCAGCGTGGACTCGATGCTGTCGACCTCTGCCATCTCGAGTACTTCGACGTTAGGGATGTAAGCGCTCCAATGGATGTTGAGGATGGAGCGGAGACAACGCTGGTGGAAGCGTTCTAGGAGCCGTAGGTGGTGCCGGTAGAGGACCCATGATTCGGAGCCGAACAGGAGTGTGGGTATGACAACGGCTCTGTATACGCTTATCTTTGTGAGGTTTTTCAGTTGGTTGTTTATCCAGACTCTTTTGTGTAGTCTTCCAAAGGCGCTATTTGCCTTGGCGAGTCTGTTGTCTATCTCATTGTCGATCCTTGCATCTGATGAAATGGTGCAGCTGAGGTAGGTAAACTGGTTGACCGTTTTGAGTTTTGTGTGCCCGATGGAGATGTGGGGGGGCTGGTAATCATGGTGGGGAGCTGGCTGATGGAGGACCTCAGTTTTCTTCAGGCTGACTTCCAGGCCAAACATTTTGGCAGTACCTATATACTATATATGTGATACTTTAGTGTAAAATGCATCAACTGTACTATTTTCATGTGTAGGTTTATTTCTTTTATTACTATCACTGGGGAGCAATGCGTCATTTCTAATCATCCAATGCACCACTTTTGACACATGTGTTTAGGTTGGCTATCCCTGGGTTAGAGGAACTTCTATTCATTGTTCCTCTCATATTCCAATATTCTGCCATCTGTATCATTAACACATCAGGATATCAACAAAATAAAGAGTCCAGAAAAGATTTACCACAGTGATTTTCAAACTGCCCCCTAAACTCACATTCCACCTTAAGCAATTCCTATGCTATAAGTGCTGTGTGATTAGTAAGAAAAAAGTTTGAAAACCATGGTTTTAATTGTACTAATTGACACATTATGTGCCCATTTTCATGTCTCCAAAGGAAATGGGCCAATGACAATTTTTCTCAAGGAAATTTTTGAGTATCAATTGGGTCTAGAGCAGTGATTCTCAGCCTTCTCTTCCCACTCACATCCCACCTTAACTAATCACAGAGCACTTATGGCATAAGAATTGCTTAAGGTGGGATGTGAGTTTAGGCGGGGTGCAGTTTGAAAACCATTGATTTACAAGAATGTTATCTGGGTTTCAGGATTTGAGTTACAGGGAAAGGTTAAACAGGCTGGGATTTTTCTCCCTGGTGTAATTTGAGGGGTGATTTGATCGAGATATTTAAAATTATGAGGGGGACAGATAGAGTAAATGTGGATAGGCTTTGAGTGTGGGGGAGATTCAAACAAGAAGCCATGGATTGAGACTAAGGGGGGAAAAGTTTAGGGGAAACATTAGGGGGAATTTCTTCTCTCAGAGGGTGGTGGGAGGGTGGAATGAGGTTCTGGCCAAAGTGGCAGATGCGGGCTTGATTTTAATATTTAAGGAAAAGTTGGATAGGTATATGGACAAGAGAGGTATGGAAAGTTATGGGCTGGGTGCAGGTCAATGGGACTAGGAGAGAGAAAGTGTTCAGCATGGACTAGAATGGCCAAACTGTCCTGTTTCTGTGCTGTAATTGTTATATGGTTATATAGTTATATCATAATATCCATTAACTCCAACACATTCACCCACCCACATAATATGAAAGGACAGTGAGAGATTCCAAGGAGGATTTGGATTTATACTTTGTTCAACACTGGTAAGTCGACATCCAGCTGTAATCTATCACTTTTAGATTACTTTTGCTTGAGACATTGTCATTGGAGAGCCTGTGTTTCAAACAGAATACTGCACATGCCTGCACTCTGCAAATGTATGTACAACTGACCCTGCATTACATAACTGCCAGGCAGTGGATTTTGGCTGAAACTGTTGTTTGTTCATGAGGAGCCTAACAGAACAAAACAAAACACAGGACAGGACAACCACTACCTAATAAGTTAGTGACCCCACTGCCAAAGAGATTCATAGAATTATAAACCCATAAGGCATAGAGTATAAAGCCATAAAGCATAGAGTCTATCAAATATCCATTTACTCTGAGTTCACCTACTAACTAGTAGGAGATTACAGTAGCCAATCAACATACTAACCCAAACACCTTTGGGATGCAGAAGAAAACCAGAACCAACTGTTAATGAGAGAATGTGTAAATTTCCATATGAACAGAACTGCAGGTTAGAATTAAACTTGAGTCACTGACATTGTGATACCAGCTACAACATTATGTGCTACCTAACAATGATTCCACAAAAATAATTATTCAGCAATCAAGTCACTGCCGCCACTTATAAGACCATAAGACAGAAGAAGAAATAGGCTATTTTGACCATTGAGTCTGCCCCACCATTCATTGATGAGCTGATCCATTCTCCTACTCAGCTCCACTGCCTGGCCTTCTCCCTATAATATTTGATGACCTGGCTAAACAAGAACCTATAATTCCTGCCTTAAATACATTCATTTACTTGGCCTTCATAGCCGCCTGTGGCAACAAATTCATTTGATTCTCACCCCTCTAGATGAAGAAATATATCTGTGTTTCTTTTCTCAGTGGACACCTTTCAATCCTGAAGTTATTTCCATCATGGGAAACAGCCTTTCTACATCTACTGTGTCCATGCCTTTCAACATCCAAAATGTTTCATTGAGATCCCTCTCATTCCCCTAAATTCCAACACGTGCAGGCCAAGTGCCGTAAAATTTTCCTGATATGATAAGCCTTTCATTCCCAAAATCATCCTTGAGAACCTCCTCTGAACTCTCTCTAATATCAGCATATCTTTTCATAAATGAGTAACCCAAAACTGCTCACAATATCACAAGTGAGGTCTCACCAGTGCCATATAAAACCTCAACATCATAACCCTGTTCTTATATTCTGTTCATTTGCCTTCTTCATCACCTTCTCAACCTGCAAGTTTACCTTCAGGGTATCCTGCCAGGAGACTCCCAAGTTCCTTTGTATCTGGGAATTTTCAATTTTATACCCATTTAGAAAATAGTCTTTGTGTTTATTTCTTCCACCAAAGTGCATGAGAAAACACTTTCCAACATTATATTTCATTTGTCACTCTTCTGCCCATACATAAGTAAATAAATTGTGCATGGTTTTGATTCCAGACTGGATGTAACCCCATAAATAAGTCAAATTTCAACCTGCTCTAACACTAACTTTCTATGTTGTCCCTATGACTGCACCCATTGATACACTTGGAGAAAACAACACATTGTGATACTTAGGATGGTTCAAGAAACAGTTGCCACAGATTCAAGGTGCAGATCAGAAGTTACAAAGGGAAGGCAATGGAAAAATACTCTCTTCAGAGAGGGATTACAAACTGAAACTCAAAGACAAGGACAATGGAACAAGTCAAATGGGCATTCGAAAGGGAATGGTCAAAGCAATATTTAAGGCTGCAACAAAGATGTGGGTAAATGGAACAGGAATTTTCGGAAATAGTAATACTGACTCAGTAATCTGTTTCTGCATTCTTTCTAAATGTTTTACTTCTTTCCTACAGGGTGGCAATTTAAAATGTTGTTCTATTAGGGTTCATGATGATTCCATCATTCAAAAGTGTGAAGTATTAAAGGAAGCTGAGCCAATGTCAAGCACCATGGTCCTGACATGAAGTTTCCATAACTCAATGAGTGTTTCCACAAAGTGAAGCAAGTCTGAAATGGTTCTTATTACTTAATGTAAACAATTGTTATAGATGCAATGGAATATTTAATCCAAACATTTCTCAAATACAAAAGTAACAGAACTTAACATGGCATTTTGACTTAAAAAAAAACATTATTTGATTCCAAAAAGATTCCAGTCCATTAAAAGATGGAAACTTATCATTTATCCCCACCCCCTACTCTTTTCTATGGATGCCTATTAATATTTTCCCCATATCTTGATGAAGGGCTCAAGGCGATGTATTTTTACCTTTGCTATATAAAGGACACTGCTTGACCTGCTGAGTTTCTCTGTCTTAGTATTTTTACTTAACATTTTTAGAATGTTTTTTTTTTAGAATTAGTGCTGAAATAAAAGATCTGTTATCTCTGCTGATGGTGAAAGATTTCAAAGTAACGTGGACAACATGAAGATATCTACAACTTGTGCCATAATTATTATGTCGCTGCAGTCTCACACTACTCACTGAAATTTGATACCTTATTAGTTAAGATATTGAAAACGCTAATTATACAGTCCTGAAACAGAAAATGAAAGAGATTGATAAGATAAAAATAGTGGATTTCCATTATTGTAAAATTTCCCATTTCCATAATCAGGAATGATAAATCCTATGACCTAAAATGCAACTTACTTGCAAGATCATGGGGAATGGAAGTACAGTATTGCATAGGTAAGTCAGGAAAAGTGTACAGGTTGGTTATGATAAATGTAAAAAAAAATAAATTGAATGTAATTCATTATAAAATAATTAATGTTTTGGCAGGGATAATGTGAATAGGTTCACTGAAGCAAATTATTCTAATTAAAAACAGTTTTCAGCAAATATTATTTATGAGAAAGGACAAAGGTACATTCATTTTGATGATCATTAACATTTTAGATTTTGATTAAGATTATGTCTAAGGTAACTTAATGCATTGTAAAATATTTGAAAAAAAATGTTGCACATAGTTAAAGGGTTAGATTTCCTTTTGAAAGTATCCATTACAAACAGTACAAATAGAACACAATAGCTGGGGATTCCTTCTGACAAGATGCTCATTCAGACTTTTATAGACTGGGCTTTATTCCCATCCAGCAACCAGGTAACTGTCCAAAATCAAGGCATCTAGCACACTCTTGGGTGAAACAGAAGTTAAGTTCTCTCTGCATTGGATGGTCAAACCTATTTCTGAGTTGGTCCAAAACAGAGGTCAGTCTTGATCCACATAACCCCACTCATTGCACAATTCAATTTGGATCTTAACAGTGTCATGGCATCCCAAGTGTCTCTTTAAAATCATCTATTGGTTCACAATGAGAAACCCTCAGAGTCCAACAGTCGACTCTACTTATCATTAATAATGGTGTCAATGACATGAGTAATAACACAAAATGGCCGTTCTGATGTTACAGGGTTGGTAAAGGTTTTAAACAGCCTTTTATAAGAGACAATGGTGATTTTTTTTTTAAATCCTGGGATCAGAGAGTTTGGTCCAAGATAGCAGACAATCTAGGTTGAAGACTCCGGGGAAGCAGTGGATCAGTGCACAGTACCAGAAACAGGGAAAAATCCTCCACCCTCCCTGTTGAGAAGGAAATGTGTGGGAAACAACTTGACAGGGGAGGTGACCACTGCAGGGGACCAACGAGGGGATCAGTGGCTGAAGGTTCGGCACAGTCAGTAACTTGCGGTCAAATAACATATTCCAGTCTGTAGGCTGTTGGAGACTGGCTCATAGGAGCTAAGTATTGGAACTGGTATTCGAGAGGGTGCTGAAAGCTTCCTAATCATATCAGAGGTTTGGATCTGGATCTTGGGTTGCCAATGGTTTGAACAGGGGTCTATACACCTGCAGAGGCTGCAGGAGCACTGGAGGCAAATCTATGGACACTCAGTGTCTCTGTGCTTTCCATTCTCTTATTGTTTGGGGTGCTGGGCAATGCTGAAGATGACTCTTTGCCTTAAGGCAGCGAAAAGTTAAAGTACGTTGTGGATATTAACTTTTTTGTATTATTACGTGATAATAAAAGGAATTGAATCTTCTCATTTTGAGGTTGCTTCCTTTCACTTCCTCTGTGATGTCAAAGTTGAATCCTCATCACAAGTATTTCTGAATATGTTTATTATGAATGAATGTGTTGGAAAAACAAATGAAAGCCCAAGGGCAAGTGAAATTCCAAATAGCTTTCCATAAATAAAATGGCAATTATACATTTACTTCAAATTATGTACTCACAGCTGCAGAGGGTAGTAAAAGGTGATTTGGTTAATTAAAATATTGAATAATTTTAAAATGAAGTTAAATCAGTGACAAATCCAAAAGAATTGTGCAAATCTCCCTCGGTGAATTTTGGACTGAAAGATCCCAGCTATATAGCTACGCATGGCTCTGGCAAATGCAGGTTGATTTATTTTGTAGGACTAGGTGTTGCAATCCCTGCATCTTGAACTTACTTGACACATATGTGCCAGCTACATAGTTAATTTCCACAGGAAACCAGGGAAATTATGCAGTGGTTGTGTGGTTGGTAATAGAACCACTGCTTTCCTTAATATATGTTGATGATTTGAGGGTACAGGGCAAAACTTTCAAATTTGCAGTTGACACAAAACTTGGACACAATGAACTGTGAAGAGGATATGAATAGGCTTCAAGGAGATAATGATGGGCTGATACTATTGCTAAAATGTAATGCTGCAGATATAAGGTTATCCTGCCATATATTTAGTAGGAAGAATAAAATACAGTTTCAAATAATAAAGACAAATCTAAAGTTATTGTTGCATAATTCATTAAAAAATGTAAGAGCAGTAGAAGAAAGTACTCAAAAAAAAGCACATGAGATTGAGGCTTTAAATGCAGCAAGAAGCAAAGAGGTCGTCATGGACTCTAATAAAATTCTGAGTTGGCAACATTTGAAGTGTTGTGTCCATTTTAGGATGCAACACTTCAGGAAAGGTACCACATGGAAGGTTAGTTAGGAAGGTGCAGTCTTTAGGTATAAATTTTGAGATAGTCAAATGGATTGAACATTGGCTGAAAGGGAGAGGCCAGAGAGTGGTAGTGGATAATTGTTTGTCAGGTTGGAGGCCGGTGACCAGTGGTGTGCCTCAAGGATCTGTATTGGGCCCATTGTTGTTCGTTATATACATTAATGATCTAGATGATGGGGTGGTGAATTGGATTAGTAAATATGCAGACGATACTAAGATAGGTGGAATAGTGGATAATGAAGAAGGTTTTCAAGGATTGCAGAGGGATTTGGGCTGCTTAGAAAAGTGGGCTGAAAAATGGCAGATGGAATTTAATGCTGATAAGTGTGAGGTGCTTCATTTTGGTAAGAAGAATCAGAATAGGACATATGTGGTAAATGGGAGAGCATTGAGGAATACAGAAGAGCAGAAAGATTTAGGAGTAACGGTACATCGTTCCCTGAAGGTAGAAACTCACGTGAATAGGGTGGTGAAGAAGGCTTTTAGTATGCTGGCCTTTATCAATCATTGCATGGAATATAGGAGTTGGGAGGTGATGTTGAGATTATATAAGACGTTGGTGCGGCCTAATTTGGAGTTCTGTGTGCAGTTCTGGTCACCTAATTATAGGAAGGATATAAACAGAGTGGAGAGAGTGCATAGAAGGTTTACCAGAATGTTGCCTGGGTTTAAGCATCTGGAGTATGGGGAGAGATTGGACAGATTGGGTCTTTATTCTCTGGAGCGTAGAAGGTTGAGAGGGGATTTAATAGAAGTATTTAAGATTATGAAAGGAATAGACAGAATGGATGTGGATAGACTATTTCCGTTAAGAGGAGGAAAGTTTAAAACAAGAGGACATGAGTTAAGAATTAAGGGGCAGAGGTTTAGAGGTAACATGAGGGGGAACTTCTTTACTCAGAGAGTGGTAGCTGTGTGGAATGATCTTCCGGGAGAAATAGTGGCGGCGGAGTCAATTGTATTATTTAAGAAAAGGTTGGACAGGTATATGGATGAGAAGAAGATGGAGGGTTATGGGCATTGTGCAGGGAGGTGGGATTAGAAAGGGGTGTTTGGTTCGGTGCGGACTAGAAGGGCCTAATGGCCTGTTTCCGTGCTGTAATTGTTATGTTATGTTAAATATTTCAGAAAGAATGCAGAAGAAAGTTACTGAGTCAATTAAGTTATTTGTGGAATAACACAGTCAATTCTATTCACCCATGACTTCCTCATAACATCACAAATTATCTTTTCTCAGGTCTCTATCAAGTTCCCTTTTTACTACCTCAATTAATTGGTTCAAACATTCTTCCTGCTGTTGAATTTCAGGTCATTATTGTGCTCTGTTTAGAAGATTCACATCACATTCACCCTGTGCTTTTTTTTTAAATGCATTTTGATGCACAAGTCTTAGTCCTTGAACTAATGGGAATAGTTTCTCTTCATTTTTTTCCTAACTGAGCCCATCATAACATCTATCAGTTCTCTCCATGTTCCTAGGAGCATTGTTTCAGATGTTTTTCCTTCCAAATGAAACTTGAATTATAAAAACTGTTGAGATTTTGTTAGTCCTTCTTTGCTATCAATTTCATAATTCTGCAGTTTTGCTTTAAAATTATACTTTTTACTTTGTACCTGGTATATATATCAGATTGTTTAAAAGGGTCAAATAAGCTATTTCAAAGTTCAAATTTATAGTCAGAGTACCTGAGGTTCTTTTTCTACAACCCTGGTAGAATTTCTATTACTGGTATCTGTAAACTCTACTCAATGGAAGAAGGAACCTGAAACAAACTGACTGATGTGTAAATATACAGTAATAAATAATGGGCAAGATTCGAGACCTGAAATAAGTCTATTGGTCAGAAGTCTGACAATTGAGGAGTAGCAACTGTTCCTGAACTTGATGGTAAGAGACCTGCAGCACCTGTTCCTCCGTCCTGATGGCAGCAGCAAGAACAGAGCATGTCCTGGATCCTTGTTAATTGATGCTGATCTCTGATGGCAACATTCCATCCGGATATTCTCTATGGTGGGGAGAGTTTTGCTTGTGATGCACTCAGCTGACCACTACCATTTGCAGGATTTTTCACTCGGAGGTATTGATGCCCCTATACCAGGCCATGATGCAGTCAGTCAGCACATTTTGGACAACACACTCTTGGAAGCCTGCCAAGGTTTCCAATGTCAGACGGAACCTCCACAAATTTCTAAGTAACTTCAATCTGTTAAAGTGCTAAATTCTCAAATTTGCCATCAGAAAATCATTGCTTTTCAAGAAAGCAGAAAATATCCTTTTTTAATAGTTGAATAGTTCCAAGGGAACATAATTTTTTTTAATGAAATGCTCTGAACTTGTTAAAATGGATGGGAAAACACTATGGTACTTCACCAATGACAGTAAATTTCACCTCTTAACATGGCCAATATTTATGAAAGCTGCAACACCATGCTGCGTCCAGCCTGACAAGTAAATTTAATTATGAAATAAACAACATTTTTTTTTAAATGAATTGACTGCAAAATGTATTTGAATTGGCTGAGATCATAAATAATACACAAACTTGTTACAAGCTATGCATTTTAGATAGTACATTTATCTCATCATTTCCACGTTATACCTTCCTTGACAACATAATCCAAAGATAGGATATCCCCTCTGGAGGGAGGTTGGGACAATGTGGGGTAAGAATAAAGTAAGGATAGGACATAGAGATCCTGAAGATTAAAAGCAGAAATTTGAGCTCCTCATTTAAGAAAGGATATGCTGACAACGAAGACGCTGTTTACATCCGGTACCGCACGGATGGCAGTCTCTTCAATCTGAGGCGCCTCCAAGCTCACACCAAGACACAAGAGAAACTTGTCCGTGAACTACTCTTTGCAGACGATGCCGCTTTAGTTGCCCATTCAGAGCCAGCTCTTCAGCGCTTGACGTCCTGCTTTGCAGAAACTGCCAAAATGTTTGGCCTGGAAGTCAGCCTGAAGAAAACTGAGGTCCTCCATCAGCCAGCTCCCCACCATGACTACCAGGCCCCCCACATCTCCATCGGGCACACAAAACTCAAAACGGTCAACCAGTTTACCTATCTCGGCTGCACCATTTCATCAGATGCAAGGATCGACAATGAGATAGACAACAGACTCGCCAAGGCAAATAGTGCCTTTGGAAGACTACACAAAAGAGTCTGGAAAAACAACCAACTGAAAAACCTCACAAAGATAAGCGTATACAGAGCCATTGTCATACCCACACTCCTGTTCGGCTCCGAATCATGGGTCCTCTACCGGCACCACCTACGGCTCCTAGAACGCTTCCACCAACGTTGTCTCCGCTCCATCCTCAACATCCATTGGAGCGCTTTCATCCCTAACGTCGAAGTACTCGAGATGTCAGAGGTCGACAGCATCGAGTCCACGCTGCTGAAGATCCAGCTGTGCTGGATGGGTCACGTCTCCAGAATGGAGGACCATCGCCTTCCCAAGATCGTGTTATATGGCGAGCTCTCCACTGGCCACTGTGACAGAGGTGCACCAAAGAAAAGGTACAAGGACTGCCTAAAGAAATCTCTTGTTGCCTGCCACATTGACCACCGCCAGTGGGCTGATAACGCCTCAAACCGTGCATCTTGGCGCCTCACAGTTTGGCGGGCAGCAACCTCCTTTGAAGAAGACCGCAGAGCCCACCTCACTGACAAAAGGCAAAGGAGGAAAAACCCAACACCCAACCCCAACCAACCAATTTTCCCCTGCAACCGCTGCAACCGTGTCTGCCTGTCCTGCATCGGACTTGTCAGCCACAAACGAGCCTGCAGCTGACGTGGACTTTTTACCCCCTCCATAAATCTTCGTCCACGAAGCCAAGCCAAAGAAAAGATGCTGACATTGGAGAGGGTTCAAAGGAAGTTCACTATGATGATTTCAGGAATGAAAGGGTTATGATATTAGGAATATTTGACAGTTCTTGGCCTGTATTCATTAGAATTTAGGAGAATGGGGGGGGGGGGAAATCTCATTGAAAAATTTTGAATTTTGAAAGAAATCGACAGAATATATAAATTTAAATTTAGATAAACAGCACGGTAACAGGACATTTCGGACCACAAGCCCATGCCACCCAATTTTCACCTTAATTAATCTAAACTCCATAAACGGTGGGAAGAAACTGGAGTCCCCAAGGAAAACCCATGCAGACACGGGGAAAACGTGCAACCTCCTTACAGACAACGTGGGATTCGAACCCAAGTCCCAATCACTCGTGCTGTAAAAGCATTGCAATAACCCTATGTAAATATGCCATTGAGTAGGTGTTGAAAGGTTGTTTCCCACGATGGGGGAGTCTAGGACAGGGAATGGCAAAACCGCAGTTCAAGAGCCACATGCAGCTCTTTGACATATAATGTGCGGCTCACGAAATATGTTTGCTGCAACAGGAATTGTACAAGCTGCACATTATATGTCGAAGAGATGCACGTGATCATAGACTCTCACCTAGGTCTAGGCCACCTGCTCATTGAAGCTCCCAATGCCCTGACCATGAACTCTTGCCTAACTCCTGCTCATCTATGCTCCAGATGCCCTGGCCACCCTCACATCTGAGGTCCTAACACACCACACATGGACTCTCACCTAGGCCCTGCCCGCCTGCCTATTCAAGCTCCTGAAGCACTGAACGCAGACTTACCACCTGAACTCTCCCATCTGAACTCTCGCCACCCCGAACGCAGACTTACTACCCGGTCCCACCGCCCGCACTCCTATCCTAGCTCCTGACACCCTGACCATTAATTGTTGCCTAGGTCCTGCCACTCATCCATTTGAGCTCTTGACACCTTGAGCGAAGCAGTACCTACTGCAGTCAAAAGTAGTGTGCGTGTATTAGTCGATCCCCTAAATTTTACCCTAAAATTTGCTCTAGAAAATTCAACTATAATATGGTACGTGTATTTTTTTATTATTTCGTGGCCTCCGTCAATCGTGGTTGACTATGGATACTGTGCCTCTGGTAGTAGCTGGAGTGGCTTCTCCAGGACACAAGCAGGGCAGAGTTAAAATGTGTTGCCCATGCAGTGGGAATCCTCTCCCCCCCACCCCATGCTTTTGACAACTCCAAAGGAATGACAAGAGTCGATACAGTTTGGTGCCAGCAACATCGTAGGAGTTGCCATGCCAGGGCTCAGTACAACAATCAGCCACCTTCAGGGCTCCAACTCTGGATTTTTCCTCGGGATTTACTCCCAAAGCCTTTTCCATGAGTGGGTATAGCCACAAGGCAGTCGAGGCTTGAAATTGGAGTTTTCCCTCTCCATCCTTTTCAAGATGCCAGTGGCCCACATTTTGCCCCTTCTCCTGTCAGTGAAAATAGGTCCACTGGGCATAAAACCTATGCCACACATGAAGGCTCAGCTGAATCCACTACCATTTGCAGGATTTTTCACTCGGAGGTATTGATGCCCCTATACCCAGGCCATGATGCAGTCAGTCAGCACATTTTGGACAACACACCTATAGAAGCCTGCCAAGGTTTCCAATGTCATACGGAATCTCCACAAATTCCTAAGTTAATTCAATCTGTTGAAGTGCTAAATTCTCAAATTTGCCATTAGAAAATCATTGCTTTTCAAGAAAGCAGAAAATATCCTTTTTTAATAGTTTGAGTTTGAGTCGAATGCCATGAAGAGCATTTGTGTAGCAGTGGGAGCTCATCCCCACTATCACCCTTCAGCTATGATAACCTTTAATTTATTGAAACTAATACAAAGTGCCAGTGTAAAAATGAATAAATATTATTACATACATGTAAACAATTTTTATAACAAGATGTGTATGGAAGAGTGAAAATATGTAGGTAATATTTTTTCATGTCTTGAGCCTCTCAAACATCTGAATTATAGTAAGTAAAACACAGACACCATGATTGAAGTAAAAACACAACAGGTCAAACAGTGTTCTTTATAGAGCAAAGATAAAAATACAAAACCAATGTTTTGGGCCTTAGCAGGCACCAAACTTGTTATTCATATGTGCCTCCTACTTTAAATAAGTTTGGCCACCTCTGGTCTTGGACAAGAGGGCACACTTCAGGATTGAAAGGCGTCCACTGAGAACAGAGATGCAGATGAATTTCTTCCTCTGGTAAATGCTGGTAAATCTGTGGAATTTGTTACCACAGGTGGTTGTGGAGATCAGGTCATTGGGTGTGTTTAAGGCAGAGATTGAAAGGTTCTTGACTAGCCAGGGCATCAAAGGTTATGGGGAGAAGGGTGGTCAATGCAGCTGAGTGGAAACGTGGATCAGCTCATGATTAAATGGTGGTGCAAACTCAATGGGCTGAATGGTCTATTTCTGCTCCTATGATTTATGGTCTTATGGTCTAACATTGCACAGGGGAATCCTTGGTTATACCAAGGGAATCTTAGTTAAATCTATAATTAAAATAACCTGTCCTTAATGGTAGTATGCACCAAATACCCATTTTCATTTAGTTATTGAATCATATGCAAACATAGATGACAAATTAAAAATACGTGAATTCTGGCACCAGAGGCTAATGATATTTTTATTGTACAGTCGAGAACAGATCTTACTAGATTTCATTCCACTCAGCAGTGTTTTGAATGAGCTTTGATTTATACATGCAAGATATTTGCACCGATTAATTAGTTCTTTAACAACTACCTCTCCCTTGACAGTCTCGATATCAGATATTAATTCCAGAGATGAAGCTAAGCTGAATGTGGAATCACTTTTCTGGTCTTATCTCTGCACCATCCACAGCCGATCTGTTGGTGAGATGCTTGTCTCTATATAGTACTTCTAGCTCGCGTATTTTAAATGGAATCAGCAGCAAAATGGTTTGTATATAGATGTCGATCCTGTTAGGTCTGCTTTGTTCATGAATGAGTGAGACAAACATCAGGCTGAGTCGAAATCAGGGTTCTTTGTTCTTTATTACCGGATTGTAACACTTGCAACTAACCATGTTAGTCGGAGAATGCATTCTGCCGTTATCAGCAAAATGGTGATTTTTTATACCCTTGGATACATGCTTAGAACATCATCATATCATTACTTGTCCAATGACTAAAACTGTTGCTATCCTTTCCCTGCTAGCTTCCTGCCTCTCAATCCATCAATGTCTCTCTTATCTTGTAAGTACAAGGATGCATTTACATCTTGTTACAGCCCTGTACAGGGCAGGGTAACTCCTTACACATTCCCATCTCATGATGTTTTACCTTACAATCCTTGCTGTTTACTGCAGCCATGCCCCAGCATAGTAGTGTCATGATAATGAATATGCATGATATGTATTAACCTGACCGGAAGTCAGATGGTATGCACTGGAGGTGAAAGGTGCAGGATGAGGAAATAAGGAAAGCAGGAAAATAAAGACACTGAGATGTTCAACTGGTAAAGCATGTGGTGATGGTGTTATTAATTTCACATTTCGGGCCACAAATGTGACATTGGCGACGAGGATAAACATTTTGGATTTTGAATCGGTGGCTTTGAGCTGGAAGGTTTTCTTCATGACAGTCACAGGAGCTGAATTTCTAGCACTTTGAGGTGTTCCTCATTTTGACCCGACGGGTGATGCAAGCACTATGAGTGGGAAGTGGAAGGCATGGCTGGAAGAATTTGAAGCCTACGCCGACAGTCGTGGCCTATTTCTCGATAGCAATACGGCGGAACAGGAAGCGCAGCGGAGGGCGTAACTTCTCTTCACCGTAGGACCCGCAGTTCGGGAAACTTTTAAGAGGCTTTCGAATACTGGAAGGAAGGAGGAATACCAGAAAGCCGTAGATGCATTGAATGCACACTATGTGGTAACACCGAATGCTACATTTCAACGCCATTTGTTTCGCAAAACAAAACAAGAAGATGGAGAAACGGTTGCCCAGTACGTGATGAGATTGCGACAACTAGCTGTGGGATGCAATTATGTGGTAGCTGATTTGGACAACCAGTTATTGGATCAAGTTGTGCAGCACTGCAGATCAGACAAACTCAGAAGGCGACTGCTGGAAAAAGGGGGTGAGTTGAAACTTACCAATGCTTTAACAATGGCTGCTGCATTATAGGCTGTTAAGGGGCAATTTCATACCATGAAACTGAAAGACAACTCAAGCCAGCCCAATAAAAACAAAGTTGGTCAACAAGTAAATAAGCTCTCACATAGCCATAGCCAAACACATGACTTGGAGTGTTACAGATGTGGAAACAGAGGTCATTTTGGAAAAGACCCATGCTGCCCAGCAAAAGGCAGTTTGTAGAAAGTGTGGAGGTAAGGACCACTTTGCAAAGAAGTGCAAAAGCAAGTCAAATGCAAACCAGAATGGGAAGAGTACAGCTTCTAAGGGCAAAGCTTGAGGGAAAGGGAAGTATCCTGAAAAGAAAGGAAATACTCGCCATATAGAAGGTGACCCAGAAAGTGACGATGATGATGACGACCAGGATGGGCAGAAATACTATCAGTTTACATTGAATGATGTACATCATGAGAAGGTCCCAGTGATAATTGGTGGTGTGACAGTTCCGGTCATTGTAGACTCAGGCAGTGACAGTAAAGTAATTGACCGACACTTATGGGAGAAATTGAAAAAAAAAGATCATTTGTACATCAAAGAAGTGTTCAAAGAAACTGTATCCATACACAGCAACCAAGACATTGCAGACCATTGGATGTTTCACTGCGACTGTTGAAGCTGGTGACAAGTACGCCGAAGCAGAGTTTGTTGTCATAGACGAGAGGGGAGAACCATTGCTGAGTAGACGCACTGCGCAAGACCTGGCAATACTTCATATTGGAGCTCGTGTCAATTCAGTTCAGTCATACGAGGATATGAAGCAAGAATTCCCTGCAGTTTTCCAGGGAGTAGGAAAGCTGAAAGGTCGACAACTAAAGCTAGCAGTGGACAAAACAGTCAAACCCAAGGCACAACCAGTGCGCTGAACTCCATTTGGACTTCGTGGGAAAGTCGAGGCCAAAATCAAAGAGTTGATCGAGCAAGACATTATTGAACCTGTAGAATATTCAACACAATGGGTCAGCCCAGTAGTGATCGTGCCCACACCAAATGGTGACATGAGACTGTGTGTTGATATGAGGATGGCCAATGAAGCTATAATTCGAGAACGACACCCCATACCAACAGTGGAGGACGTACTTCAGGAGTTAACTACCAGTCAGGTGTTCTCAAAAATTGATTTAAAATGGGGCTATTATAAATTAGAGCTGGACCCAGAATCCAGGGATGTGACAACATTTGTGACTCACTGGTACAAGAGGCTATCGTTCGGCATCAATGCAGCTCCTGAGATCTACCAGTACGAAATTCATTGAGTGATTCAAGGCATTCCTGGAGTTGCCAACATTTCTGATGACATCATAGTCCATGCGGCTACAAAGGAAGAGCATGACAGATGGTTGAGGTGTGTGCTATCCAGATTACAGGGGGCAGGCCTTACCATGAATGGAGACAAGTGCCAGTTTGGTGTGTCAGAGATGGACTTCATGGGACACAGGCTAACACGGGAAGGACTGAACCCAGTTGATGCCAAGGTGAAAGTTGTTCCAGATGCACGTGAACCCCAGAATGCAACGGAGATGAGGAGCTTCTTGGGATTTGTTAATTATTGCGCAAAGTTCATCCCTAACTTTGCTACACTGGCAGAACCATTGAGGAAATTAACCAGCAAAGGTGTACCATTCCATTTTGGCTCTGAGCAGAAGGAAGCATTCACAGCTCTGAAACAAAGTCTGATGAATGCCGATACTCTTGGGTATTATGATCCAGCTGCACCAACCAAAGTCATAGCGGATGCTAGTCCTGTTGGTTTAGGAGCCGTGTTGGTCCAGATGTGTGATGTGGGACCAAGAATCATTGCCTATGCCAGCAGATCTTTGACAGATGTGGAAAGGAGATATTCTCAGACAGAGAAAGAAGCATTCAGACTTTTTATGGGCCTGCGAGAGATTCCATACATATTTGTATAGCATTGAATTTGAATTCATCACGGACCATAAACCATTGGAGGTGATCTATGCCACTAGGTCCAAACCGTGTGCCAGGATAGAACGATGGGTGCTCAGACTCCAACCGTACAAGTACAGAGTAGTTCACATTGCCAGGAAAGCAAACATTGCTGATCCGCTGTCCAGATTGTTGAAAGATGGATGCCCATAATCCAAGTCAGAATTGGGGACAGAAGCAGAGAGTTTTGTACGCTTCGTAGCTATTCAGTCGACACTGGAAGCTGTGACAACGAGGGAAGTCGAGAGAGAGTCTGAACATAACCCAGAACTCATGGAAGTTAGAGAATGTATCCAAAGTGGATAATGGGACAAGTGCATTCACAAGGCATATGTTCCCATTAGAGATGAACTTTGTTGCATCGGGCAGTGTGTATTGAGGGGGTGTAGATTGGTGATACCACAGAAGTTGAGACCGAAGATCATATCATTAGCTCATGAAGGACACCTAGGTATTGTTGGTACCAAGCAAAACCTCAGGAGTAATGTATGGTGGCCAGGTTGTGATAAAGATGCAGAGAAATTCGTCAAAACCTGTTATGGGTGTCAACTCACAAGTAGGAGTAATCCTCCAGAGTCGATCCGGAGTACGCAACTCCTGACAGAACCGTTGATCGATGTAGCTGTTGATTTTCTCTGACCTTTACCAACTGGTGAGTCAATCATGGAGGTGGTAGATTACTACAGCAGATACTATGAGTACTCTGTGATGAGGTCAACGACCACTGAAAAAAACAATACAAGCATTGGCAGAGATCTTCGCGAGATATGAATTGCCTGTTACGTTATACTCTGACAATGGTCCACAGTTCATTTCAGAGACATTTGCTGAATACATGAGGACCACAGGTATCCACCATCATAAAGTAACTCCTAACTGGCTGCAAGCCAATGGGGAAGTAGAGAGACAAAATCAGTCCATCGAAAAATGATTATGGATTGCTCATGCAGAAGGATAGAACTGGAGAGAAGCATTGCTATCTTATGTAGCTGTCTATCGGGCAACGCCTCATGCAACCACAGGAAAAAGTCCAGCAGAAGTACTTTTTGGGAGGAAAATCTGCACAAAAATGCCCGAAATAAAGGAAATCAGGGACGACCAGGAGATGAGGGACCACGATACTGAAAAGAAGGGAGCAGCAAAGCTGTATGCAGACTCAAGGAGTGGGGCCAGGTACTTAGACATCATTCCTGGAGGTAATGTTTTTGTGAGGCAAGAGAGTGGTGGTAAGCTAGACACACCTTATTACCATCAACCCTACACGGTTGTATCCAGAGCAGCAGTATGGTGACAGTCAAGTCTCCAGCTGGAGAAACGTGTCTAGTGTAAAAAAGTACCAATCCAGACCAACATCGAGTAAAGTGGTTGGAAGTCCAATACGAGATGCTCAACCTGAGGGACCAGATGATGTTACAGAGGTAGTTACCAGCATTCTTAATAAAATGGCCAGAGTACCAGAAACACCAGAGGCCACAGCGATCAGTGTTTCCGGTGCTGAGGATGAACAACCAATTTGAGACAGTAGCATTGCAGGAAGGCCGAGACGGGACAGGAAACCACCTAAGCAATATGAAGATTTTGTGCCATATTTCTAATCGTGCCCGCATTATCACAAAAGTGAAAGTATGTCATAGTTGGAATGAATTTCAATGAAGTGCAGTAATGTTACTCACCAAGGAAGAGAAATGATAATGGGAACATTTGGACAGTGATTTGATCAATACATCATAAAGTACATGTATGAGTGCTGTATAAATTGCATTTTGTTTAGTCGACTATTTGGTATTAAATGAAAAAAAAAGTATTGGAATTTAAACATGGGAGTTGTATAAATTTAAATGTTTACATTTTGCATATGAGGTGAGCATTGTATTAGTATAATTACAGAAGAGCAGTTGAGCTATTATATTACATTGGCTTATAACATGTTTATGTTACATTTTGTGAAGAGGGAATTTGAAATTGTTTTTGTTTTGAATTTGAAGTTATTTTGTTTGTTCAGAAGGCAGAAAAATGCTATTGATAGTGTTAAAGTGTTTACATTTAAACATAAAGATATCAAGTTTATTTCTGGTGAAAGGAGGGATGTCATGATAATGAATATGCATGATATGTATTAACCTGACCGGAAGTCAGATGGTATGCACTGGAGGTGGAAGGTGCAGGATGAGGAAATAAGGGAAGCAGGAAAATAAAGACACTGAGATGTTCAACTGGTAAAGCATGTGGTGATGGTGTTATTAATTTCACATTTCGGGCCACAAATGTGACAAGTAGCACACACCGAATTACAGGTTTTTAAAAAAACATTTAGACGTTCAGCACAATAACAGGCCACTTCAGCCCATGAGCCCATGTCGCCCAATTTACGACCAATTATCTGACACCCTCGGTATGTTTCGAAGGTGGGAGGAAACCAGAGCCCCCAGGGAAAATGTACACAGACATGGGGAGAATGTACAAGCTCCTTAAAGACAGCACAAGATTTGAACACCAGTCCCAATTGCTGGCACTGTAAAGGCATTGGCTAACCACTATGCCAACTATACCACCCAGCTGTTGTCAAGATAAAGTTCTTGCACTCAGGTTCCACTCTCTTCTTTTCCTTTTCCTTTCTTTACAAATTATTTCAACTTCCTGAATCTTGGGCATTGTCTATTTTATTTACAGGTATGTCATTGTGGAAACAATCCTGAACTTTTTAGGCTCAAAGTAAAATCAACACTAACCCATTAATTCCACGACAATTTGAAGTTCAGTCTTCTTAACTAAAAATCAATTGACAGTCTTGGGAGAAATTCCATTTATTTGCTTCAAATAGCTATGAATCCATTTTACTTCCATGTTCCTTTGGCTTGGCTTCACGGACGAAAATTTATGGAGGGGTATGTCCACGTCTGCTGCAGGCTCGTTGGTGACTGACAAGTCCGATGCGGGACAGGCAGGCAAGGTTGCAGCGGTTGCAAGGGAAAATTGGTGGGTTGGGGTTGGGTGTTGGGTTTTTTCCTCCTTTGTCTTTTGTCAGTGAGGTGGGCTCTGTGGTCTTCTTCAAAGGAAGTTGCTGCCCGCTAAACTGTGAGGCACCAAGATGCACGGTTGGAGGCGAGATCAGCCCACTGACGGTGGTCAATGTGGCAGGCACCAAGAGATTTCTTTAAGCAGTCCTTGTACCTCTTCTTTGGTGCACCTCTGTCTCGGTGGCCAGTGGAGAGCTCGCCATAGAACACGATCTTGGGAAGGCGATGGTCCTCCATTCTGGAGACGTAACCCACCCAGCGCACTTGGGTCTTCAGCAGCATGGATTAGATGCTTGCGGACACTGCCAGCTTGAGTACTTCGATGCTGGTGTTGAAATCATTCCAATGAATGTTGAGAATGGAGCGGAGACAGCGCTGATGGAAGCGTTCTAGGAGCCGTAGGTGATGCCAGTAGGGGACCCATGATTTGGAGCCGAACAGGAGCGTGGGTATGACAACGGCTCTGTACATACTGATCTTTGTGTGTTTCTTCAGGTGGTTGTTTTTCCAGACTCTTTTGTGTAGTCTTCCAAAGGCGCTATTTGCCTTGACAAGTCTGTTGTCTATCTCTTTGTCGATCCTTGCATCAGATGTAATGGTGCAGCCGAGGTAGGTAAACTTGTTGACCGTTTTGAGTTCAATGTGCCCGATGGAGATGTGGGGGGGCTGGTGATCATGGTGGGGAGCTGGCTGATGGAGGACCTCAATTTTCTTCAGGCTGACTTCCAGGCCAAACATTTTGGCAGTTTCTGCAAAACAGGACATCATGCGCTGGAGAGCTGGCTCTGAATGGGCAACTAAAGCGGCATCGTCTGCAAAGAATAGTTCACGGACAAGTTGTTCTTGTGTCTTGGTGTGAGCTTGCAGGTGCCTCAGATTTAAGAGACTGCCATCCGTGCGGAACCGGATGTAAATACCGTCTTCATTGTTGAGGTCTTTATTGGCTTGCGCGAAAGCCACACTGTGATTCTGGGAGGACATTTTCGGCAACACTAGGTATTAGTCTATTAAGGAGAATCCTAGCGAAGATTTTGCCTGCAATGGAGAGCAGCGTGATTCCCCTGTAGTTTGAGCAGTCTGATTTCTCGCCTTTGTTTTTGTTCAGGGTGATGAAAATGGCATCACGAAGGTCCTGAGGCAGCTTTCCTTGGTCCCAGCAGAGCATGAAAAACTCATGCAGTTTGGTATGCAGAGCTTTGCCGCCAGCCTTCCAGACCTCTGGGGGGAATTCCATCCATACCTGCTGCTTTGCCACTTTTCAGTTGTTTAATTGCCTTATATGTTGCTTCCGAACCATGGGTTTAAAGGGTGGGGCCAGTACTGCGCACACTGCACTCCAACTACATGTAACTACAAGCAGAACATGCATGCAAATTGTTATTTTTCTGTGTTACTTGGGAGGTTTCTTATATAAAATAGATACAAAATTCAAATAACAGAAGAGATTTTACTTACTGATGTCTTCCACCATCTCAGGAAAGTGTTTTCTCTCTATCTCTCTCACTCTCACACACACACACACACACACACACACACACACACACACACACACACACACACACACACACACACACACACACGCACGCACACATACACACACACCTCAGTGGTGCATTACAGTTACTATAGCGAAAAGGGTGTATTCTTACACAGTTACAAAATAGTTCACATTATCCTGACTATATAACACATATAGATGCAAGCAAATAATCTGACTGGTTGTAAAGAAAAACGGCAGTGCTCTTTAACTGCAGCACTGATATCGGTGTGGAACTGGGAGAGTGGGGTGTGGTCCTTCTGTCCAGATGCGAAGCTGAGGGCTCTGCATATGCTTTAAAGAGCCTGTTAGAGGAGTCGACAGTGTTATTTTTAACATCCTATAAGGGGTCTGTGCCAAGATGGTGGTGTCTGCGTTGCGCAGTAAGCCAAGGAAGGGTAGCAAAGTTTCATATTCACAGTTCAAAGTCCAGATATATTGTCAGAGACAAAGGTAAAACTTCACAAACAAATCTCAGATTCTCTTTTCCTGTGGGCTGGGCAGAATTTCTACTTATCATTTATACCAAAATCTGTACTCAAGAAAAAATGTGTATACAAAAGTGAAAATGCAAACAAAGAAAGAAAACAATAGAAAATAAATAATTTGCAAAGTAAGAGTCCTTAAGTGATTTTATGGTTGAGGAGTCGGATAGTGAAGGGTTAGCAACTGTTCCTGAACCTGGTGGTATGAGTCTTGTAGCATCTATACCCCTTTCCAAATGTCAACAGCGAGAACAGACCTTTACTAGATGGTGTGAATCCTTGATGATTACTGTTGCCGTTTAACAGCAGTGTTCCCTGTAGATATTCTTGAGAGTGGGAGAGTTTTGCCTGTGATGTACTGGGCTGTGTCCACTACCTCTTGCTGAATCCAAGACAGCAGCAGACTGGTGCAGAGACTGGGAGGACAACCCACATTGGCAAGCAGAAGCCTGGGAGAGCGATTCTGCAGGAAGGAAAATACAGCAGCAGAGCAGCAAGGGCACCAGAAATGGGGAGAACCCTCCCTCCCATGCATTGAGAGGAGAAAAGGAGCAGACCCCACAGGACAGTGACCATGAAGCAGACCAGCGAGGGGCTCAGTGGCTGAGGGACCCACAGCCAAAGGGCCCTGGGTGCTGAAGGATTCCTTATCATACTATTTTTTTAAAAATCTGGAGCTCAGGTTACCAATGGATTGAAAAGGAGTCTGTGAGGGTGCAGAGATTGTGGGAGTGGGGAAGTAAATCCACAGATACTCAGTGACTCTGAAAGGATAATCCTTTGCTTCTCTTTCTCTTATAATTCCTAATGGTGATAATAAAGGCAGTGTTAATGGTGGCTTTTTTGTTTGCGTTTACTGCAGGCTAAAGTTGAAGTATATCAGATACATTACATTTTTTTTATATTATTACATGACAATAAAGGAACCTCTGAAGCTCTTTGTTCCCTTCCCCTGTCTCTGGTTTGTTTAGACAGAGACTGCTGAGCTCTGAAGAGTTTGGCAGAATGGATGAGCTTCTGCCAAGCAGCACCCAACTGAATCCATTGCATCCGTACCACTAGGTAAGAAGTCAGCAACCAGCAGGTTAGATGCTACAACCAAATATTTAGCTTTACAGGTACCACTTTTCAGCCCGAGGTTTAATGAGTGCCCAAATAACTAATTTGACCCAGAACAGTTTCAGTGTTTGTTATCCTATATCTTAACAGTCATGATAAATAGTAACCTTCTGAGAAGTTCCAGCAATGTCTTTATATTGGAACAATATCAAAAGTTTGTTTCACCTAATTTATTTGTAAAGGTTCCAAGTCCTTGAGGCATGATGAATAGTATAGTGCAGATGCCTGTAAATTCAAAATATGTGACATTCCCATCTGAAATATCTCATCCCACTTAAACTCCACCTTTTTTAATAGGATTCTGGTCACTTACATTCCCTTGGCTTGAAATCAATGTTTGCCTGGGTGACTTACCGTTTAATCCCATTTATATAAGTGGATATGTTATTACTCATCCAATGCAGGACACGACAGCAAATGGACAGCTCCATTCCCAGCCTCTCAAATGAACTACTAAGAAATGAAATATTTAAAATTAGGAGCTGGGGAACAATTAATGTTTACCAGTGACAGTGCCTGTTGGTCGAATTATCTGCACTTTTAATATTGTAGCACTATTTACGATTAAACACTTTGACAGTTTCAGAGTGAGTCACTTTGTGGAATGCTTGGTTTGTAATGTGCAATGTTTAATTAAATGAGCATTTGCTTTGCTAAAGTTATCATTATTCTAAAAAGAATGATGAACACAATTTTGATTAAGAAAAAGTGATTTTCTACATGCTGCCTGGCGGAGTCTATTCCAAAGAAGCAGACCATTCCAAAAAAATTGTGAATGCTCTCATGAGATTTCTCATCTTTCCTCAGTTTATCCTTGCAATACACCCTTCAGTTCACTCCCTCCCCCCTTTTAAATACATTAACACTTCAGCTCAACCCGTCCTTGTGCTCTTAATTTCACATTCCAAACATTCACAAAATAAAACCTCCTTGATTCCTTTTTTTTTGTGTTCATGAACACCATTTAGCTTCATTTCAAAACTGATTTATGCAAGCCCAGAATTTGCAAAAAAAAAGTGAGTAAAGAGATTAAGGAAGAAATTGAACTGCATTCACGCAAAATAAATCCTTTTGTGAGTTATAACGTCAGAGCATTTTGCATTTCACATCACAGAAAATACATTTGTGCAATTTTATTATCCTAACTGATCTAGATTCGTGCAGTGTCCTTGCAGTCTGTCATCACTAGCACTTTTGCAAATATAACCTACCCTGACAGTCTCCTGTTAACAGAATAAATCCAATACTTTTTATGCCTGCTCTTGATGTTCAGATTACTGACGCAGTAATTGCAAGGTTAGAGCTTCCATCTGCCCTTCTGCCACAAGAGTTGGTTCCACTGACAGCACCACAATTGCTTAGATAAATTGGTTCCTTTAGAGAATTTTCTAGTTAGTCCTTTGATCGCTAGAACCTGATGTCCTTAAGCCTTGCTGCCAGCTCCTCGAGATCTAGCAGCACTTCCTCAAGAGTAATTGGACGAGTGTTACTTTTCCATGCTCGATTGCATGCTGATTGCAACAGCATTTATATTCATCTCAAGCCATGACCCATGATGACTTTTTTATATTCATTAGGCTTCAAAACATCTAACGTTTTCAAAGTCAGACAATTGTTAGGGAAAAGCAGAGGCTTTGCAGAATTTGCTAAAGTGGAAGAGCTAAGAACTGTATTGTTTCAATTGCTCCAACAAACCTCAGTAGCATTTGAAATCATGGAAAACGTTTTTTTCTGTTGCTCAGCCCAAAGGTTTTTTTTTGACATTTGGAATGCCTAACCACAGGTCAGTGTAGTTCTATTTAATGTCTTCCGTTTCTTGTTGCATTCATTATTGGCTCTCTGTGCAATATATTGACAGATAACTTTAAGAAATCACTAATGTGGTATTATTGGAACAGCTGCAATAACTTAGCAATTAGATTGTTGATTTTTAAAATGAAGATCAAAAGAAATTTGTCTGAGAATATGTGACTACAACACAGAGGGGCTGAATTACAACTTTGGAGAGAATGCATAAATGGAAATATTGTGGCGGCGCACATGTGAGCGAACCGGACCCATTTGTACCGCCATGCTGGGGGGGGGCAGCTGCAGAAGATGGCTTACTCACTGCCTCGTGGCTGAGGCCACTGCTCGTGCCCCAGGCTACGTGATGACATCACCACAGCACGGGGCGGAACACCTTAAAGGGGCACGCACGAAATTGAAATAAACAATTCTACAGGAAACCCCACCAAGTCGAGTGGTGTTTTCTGTGTGTAGCAGCCACTACAATATTTCAGTTGTCACTCACAGCATGACACAATCTTAAATGCAACTAAAGAATAGAGAAGGCCAAGATATGCAATGCCATCCCTGTAACAGTGCCTACCTTTTTGGTCAAACTAACTTAAAGGCATGGAGAATTTGACTGCAATGTCAGAGAAGAAGATAATAACCTGGTAGAGACCGCATCGTTAGAGTGTCACGGTTGACTTAGCAGTTAGCACAACACCTTTACAGTGTCAGCGAATGGGTCCGGGGTTCGAATCCCATGCTGTCTGTAAGGAGTTGGTACTTTCTCCCTGTGTATGAATGGGTTTTACTCAAAGGTTCCAGTTTCCTCCCACCATTCAAAATGTACCAGGGTGTAGGTTAATTGGGTGGAAATTGGGTGGCATGGAATCGTTGACTGAAATTCCCTGTTATCATGCTGTATGTCTAAATTTAAAATTTAATTAAACATTTAAAATTTTAATTTAAATTTTAAAAAAATGCCCTGAACAGTCAGGGAACATGTCACCAAGGCTAAAGAAATTAAATCACATCAGGCAGAGGGAAATGTAGATGGTTGACCAAACATCAGCTATGTCTGTCTCCACAGCATTGAAGATGTTCCGCAAATTACCGGTACTCCAAATATGTTCAAGGTACTAATGAAATCTCATTTCCCCTTCCTTCCTTTGCAAGTGCGCTTTCATCCACAAGTGCATGCTGCAGGCAAGCAATGTCAACCTCACATAAAATTCTTCTGTTATTTGCCTATGGCCAGCTCCATTAAGGATTCCTTGCTGTCTATCCTTTGTGGAGTTATGTCAAATGGAATATCTTTCAACTCTGAAGGAACTTAACACTTGTAATCACTAGACAATTGAGTAGAAGAATCCACTTTAGTTACAATTAAAATTGATTTTGTCATTAAATCATTGCTTTTCCTATGTAAAGGCCAGTTTATTTTTCCTTCATTTAGTTCTTTCAGATTTGTCTAAAAATGATAATGGTAATCAGACCTCTTGATGATATATCAGTGGGTTTAGAATTCCATCCATTTAGATGATATCAGCAAACTCCAGACCTGGGCCTCAATTCCCCATTGTGAAATTGGATCCTGGATTTCCACACCTCCAGATCCTAGTCAGTGCAGATGGGCAAGTATATCTTCTCCACAATTTTCATCAGCATCGTTACACCATAGGACTGCCACTGAGCCCCCCTGCTCTACTCATGTTACACCTATGACAGTGTGGCTCAGTACAACAACATGTACAAAGTTGCTGACTGTAGTAGATTGTATATAAAGGGATGATGAGTTAGCATACAGGATGGAACTTGAAAACTTGGCTAAATGATATACTAACAAAAATTACTCTCTCAATGACAGTAAGACCAAGGAGCTTATTGTGGATTTCAGGAAGGGACAACCAAGAGGTTAGCTATCTAGAGATCATTCAGGGATCAGAGGTGGAGAGGGTGAGCAACTTTAAATTCATGGTGGTCACTTCCTCAGTGGACTTTTCCTGGTCCCAACATATTAATGCCATTATGAAGACAGCACCTCAGTGCCTCTACCTTGTCAGGAGTTTGCAGAAGTTTGGTATGTCATCGGAAACCTGGTCAAACTTCTACAGATCTGAAATGGAAAGTGTGCTGACCATCTGCATCTCAGCCTGTTATGGAGACACCAGTACCTCTGAGAGCAAAGCTCTAGAAAAGGTAATGAATACAACATAGTACATCATAAGAAAACCTCTCCCCACTATTGAGAACCTCTACATGGAACATTGCCATCAGAGAGTTGCAGCAATTATCAAAGATCCACATCACCCAAGACATGCTCTAGTCTCACTGCTACCATTAGAAAAGAGGTATAGATGCCATGGGACTCATACTTTCAGGATCAAGTTTAGTTGCTACATCTCAGCTTTAAAACTCATGAAAAACAAACTTGTTCAGAGACTATTTAAGGGCTCTCACTTTTCTTATTATCTATTACTGAATATTTATTTTTCTGTATTTGCAGTCAATTTGTTTACATTTCTTTCCCTTGTTTACTTTTTTAGACATGCAGCATGATAATAGGCCATTTTGGCCCATGAGTCCACGCTGCCCAATTTACACCCAATTAACCTACACACCCCCAGTACATTTGAATGGTGGGAGGAAACAGAGCCCCCAGGGAAACCCCATGAAGACATGGGAAAACATACAAACTCCTTAAAGACAGCGTAAGATTTGAACCCCAGTAAGGCTAACCACTACGCCAACTGTGCCACCGCAAAAGAAAATTTATTTTGTACAGATTGCAATTCTTTCTTCCTGAGAGGAACTTATAATGACCCATAATTAGAAATTCTGCCTGGCCCGCAGGAAAAAGAATCTCTGAATTATATGTGATGACATGTATGTACTTTGAGAATAATTTTGATCTTTGAATTTTGATATTTTACGGGTAATATCTTACACATTTGCACATAATTTGGCCTCAGTTTTAATCTCAACCCTTACTGATAGACACAAGGAGGATTGGTCAAGGAGTTAAAATACCATCACAGCATAATTCATTCTCATCCTATTCTATTAAATCTTGGTATAAATGAATTAATTATCTGATGACGCTTCCACAAAAATGAGGCAGGAACATAAACAGCATTACAATGCCAGAACTTGATTATTACTTCCAATTTTTTAGCATCTATGGAATTGTGTGTAATGACCAAATGTCTGATGCCTCACAGCATTCCTGAGGAAAGAAAGTTCAAAATCCAAAATGTAAGTAGAGAACCTGAGGTCCTCCAACAGTTTGATTTTGTTTCACATTCCAACATCTCTAGTTGCTCATCTCTCCAGGAAGGTATAAGTTGCTCCCGCTGGTAAATTAAGTGGGAACATGTTCAACTATGACTTGAGACCTAAGCTGTTAATTTCAAATTGCCTCAGGCATCAGTTGCTATCAGTTGGTTACACTCTAGCCTCTCAGTTGGCAAGTTGTTAGTTCAAAGTTCATATAAAAAAAAAACATGAGCATTAAAATAACTTCAATTCTGAGGGTCCTCCCTGTTGAAATTTCTATTGTTTGGACATGTTCCAGCCAATTTGCAGACTGTCCTCTAACATATGAGGAAAATAATCTGATACATCATTCAAAGGAAGAGGAGAACGTACATGAATTGCACAGATAATAACACCCCAAATAAACAATTGTGCTTTGATATAGAAAGAATTGACAATTTTGAGTTAAAAGTAGATGGAAACAAATTTTTATGAGTTAAATAAAATGTGTTAGGAACTGAGAAGGAAGGAACATTGGAAATATTGCAGAAATAGTGCAGTACTACGCTATATTTTATCTTGAAACAGTGCAGACACAATTATATCAATTCCCCAAGAAGGTGGAAAACAACAAAGGACCTGCAACTAGGTGCATCTTTGAGTAGCACTGCGGCAAAACATTTGTAATGCTGCTTTATAGCTCCAGCAACCTGAGTTTAATCCTTATCTTAGGAATGGTTTGGAAAACTTTGGGTTTTACCAGTTGCTTCAGTTTCCATTCACTCATAACTATTGTTAGCTACACTCCCGGGGAAGCACCCTGGTGTGTTCCATTATCTCATCGAGTGACAAACCCATGGACATTCTCAAAGGATGATACCTGTGTAAGATCAATGTCATCTATACCAGGCACGTTCAAGTGACCCTCAAACAATGACCCAGTGAGTTCAATGCCAAATTTCTTTGGGCCCTGTGAGCACTCACTAGGACCAGTGGATGCAAGCCTGTATCTGCCGCAGTGTACACAGAGGACCTAATCCGAATCTGGTCATTGTCAGTGGATTGGGCATCTGACAACTGAACTGAGACAGTTGGGGCAGGGACTGGGTAGGGTGATATGTTATGTTGTGGGGTGATAGATGTATTGGTTGATTGGGTCGAGTCCCAAGATCTCCCACATGCGCCAGGTCCTGGATGGCACGATGTCCTTGCACCCATCCAGGTGTATTGGGCATTGATGTGGAGGAGGTGGACCCTCTCAACTAGTGGGTCAAACTTAGGGTTTCTCACATGCTATCAAAGCAGAACTGGCCCTGGGAATGTCAACCATGATGGAAGTGTGGTCCCCAACGTGGACTTCCTGGTTAAGGAGAACAACCTTTGATGTGGGGTGGTATTGGTGGTGGTGCACAGGACAGATCTTATTGCATGAAGCATTTTGGGGAGGACCTCTTGCCAGTGGGAAAGAAGCAGGCCTTTTGACCTCAGGTCTAGGAGGACAGCCTTCCAGATGGTGGTATTCTCCCTTTCTACCTAATTGTTCCCTCAGGGGTTGTAACTGGTGGTCCTGCTCATGTGATATCTTTGGCCAGCAGATATTGGTGCAGCTCATCAATCACTCAAGAAGGAGATTCCCCCAGTCAATATGAATATAGCAGGGGTAGTGCAATCCTTTATTGATGGAGGCAGCTATCATTTCTGGGCAAGGAATGGCAAAGGGGAAAGTGAGTGCTCATCAATGATGTTGAGGAAGTACATGTTACAGTCCAATGAGGGCAAAGCCCCCTTGAAATCCATGCTCAAGTGCTCAAAGGGGGGGGGGGGGGTGGCCTTAATCAGGTGCTAGACTTGTAGAAGTGTGGCTTGCACTCCACACAGACCTGGCAGCTTCTGGTCATCGTCCTGCTGTCCTTAACTGAATAGGGGAGATTGTGGGCTTTGACGAAATGGAAGAAAATGATGACCTCAGGGTGGCAGAGGTCATTGTAGAAGGTTTGTAAATGGTCTATCTGCGCACTGGTGCAAGTACCTCAAGGCATCCAAAGGCAAGATATCATAGTTGTAGGTGGAGAGTTCGATTCTTCACCTCAGAATCTTATCATTCTTGCTTATACTCTGCTGCTTATTGTTGAACATGAAAGTGACAGCACGTTGGTCAGTCACCAGGGTAAATCATATGCCAACAAGATAGTGCCTCCAGTGCCATTCTGCCTCAATGATGGCCTGGGCCACCTTTTCAATGGAGAAATGCTGGATCTTGGGGCCTTGTAGGGTGCTGGTGGGACTGCCCACCTGATTAAGTGTGGCAGCCAGGGCAAATTCAGACATATCACTCTCTACTTGGAATGGATGAATTTGTCCACAGCGGGCATTGCGACCTTGGCAATATCATTTTGATGTGGCTGAAGGCCTCATGGGCCTCTGCTGAGTGGGGAAAGGAGGTGGATTTTACAAGGTGGTGGGTCTTATCCAGAGTTGGGGACCCACTGCACGTAATAGGAGAAAAACCCCAGGCACATTTTCAGGACCTTGAGGCTGTGGGGAAGTTGGAGCTCCAACAGGGGGCCAATAACTCCATTCTCCATGATGCAGCTGAGTATAGCCAGGCGTGATGTGCAGAATACATATTTATCCTTGTTGTAGGTGAGGTTAAGGCTTTTGACCGTCTGGAGACATTTCCGAAGGTCAGTGTCATGGTTCTGTAGATCGTGGCCACATATAGTGACATTGTCTAATTTTGGGAATGTGACCAGCAGCCTATGCTTGTTCACCATTCAATACATCTCCTTCTGAAAGACAGATACTCTGTTGGTGACCCCGAAGGAGACCCTCAGAAAGTAGTAGAGGCGGCTATCCACCTCAAACACAGTGTACTGGCGGTCCTCCAGGTGGATAGGGAGCTGGTGGTATGCTAACTTTAAGTCAGTGGTGGGCAATTTGGTTTATCATGTTGGCTATGCAGGGTGGGGGAATGCATTCAGTTGTGTAAACCACTTAATGGTCTGACTGTAGTTGATAACGATTCAGTTTTGTTCCCCACTCTTAATCACCACTACCTGAGCTCTCTAAGGGCTGGTGCTGGATCAGGAGCTGTCTCACCTCTGATTTGATAAAGATCCTGTCACCAGCTCTATAATGCTTTCTCTTGGTCGCCATGGGCTTACAGTCGGGAGTGAGGTTGGTGAACAGAGGTGGGGTGGGGGGGGAATCCGGAGGGTGGAAAGCCCACAGATCGCATGCAATGGACGGATCACAGGTTGCTGATTGGACATGTTTGGAGGGGAGGGCGGGCAGTTTAAAAACTGTTGGTTGTAAACCATGAGGAGGGAGGTGCCCATCATATTCCATGGTGATGCTCTTAAGGTGGCTCTGAAAATGTAGTACAGGTGCATAGAGCTGTGGCATCACAACCAGTTTAAAGTTTTTGTACTGTATGCCATACATAGTCAGTGCCACTAAGGAGCTGCCGCGGATCTCTGTTGAGTGGGACTTAGAGGCCATGGAGACTCTGTAACTCACCGGTCTTACAGTGAGGGAGTAACGCTGCACCGTGTCAAGGTGGATGAAGCTCTCCGGGCTCCTGCTATCGAAAAGGCAGCTCATCAAGTGTCCATTTACCTCTACATCTGTCATTGATCTGGCGAGCTGATGAGCACTGCTTTGGTCGAGTATGACTGAAGCCAGAGAAGCGTCCCTGTCTGATCCGCTGTACTGGCTCGTATTCTGGTAAGATAATGGCTCCCATGACATGCGGGGCTGTTGTTGATCATTGGAAGTGGCAGCGGTGGCCCCCACAACCTGCATGCAGTGCTGCTTGAGTTTGAAGGCTGCTTGCATTTGCATACATTCATGTTGTGTACTTTTTTCCCGCAGCAGGAATAGATCATGTTGTTCGCTGTGCAGCGCTTCTTGGGGTGCTTCTGCTGGGCTCAGAAGTAGTAGTTTGGGTGCTCGCCGGCAGCAGAGCTGTAGTCAGGTCAGGACGTGGGGCGGCCTGCGATCCCACATCCCAAGATGGCAGCCCCCGCATTCCCCACATGGCGGCCGCATTATTGGTTGAAAAAGTGTCCACGTTGCAGAGGGCTACTTCCAGAGTTTTAGCTAGTTCTATGGCTTTCTGCAGCTTCAGCTCACCCTGTTCTAGCAGTCACTGGTGAAGGTAATCCGATCTGATGCCTGCTACCCAGGCATCTTAGATCAACTCCTCTGTGTACTCTTCTGCTGATGCAGCCTTGCAGTTTCAGGCCCGTATGAGGTCTTGCAGGACCCAAAGATAATTATCGATCCACTCCCCTGGTTGCTGCTTTCACTTGGCTTGGATGTACCTGGCATAGACTCCATTCACCTGGGCCAGGTTCTGGCTTTTCAGAATGTCCATTCCTTAGGTGAATATCTTGCAATCTCTTACCATTGATTAAACGCGGCTTGTCTGTGTCGAATTGAGCAATCTTAGTGGAGGCCTGCAGAAACACATTGAAGCAGTGTAGCCAGAGTTTGAACTTGTCAGATGCTCTGGTGATTGCAGGTCGATTTCCAGTCTCTCTGGTCTCGGCAACTTGTCCAGTCCAAAAAAAAATTATGGTAATAAAATTGATGTGCTATCAATAGCTCCAAAGACTAGAAGTTACCTGACTGATAGGCTTTTATTACCATAAACAGAAGGCACATCTCATGTTGCTGATCCGAGACCTGAGCTTGTTCTGGGGGAGGAGTTATGATGTTGCTGCCTTTAAGATGAGAATCAAGGGGAAGGAGCTAAGGGTACTATCAGCAAGGTATGGGCCAGCTGTACACATACAAGCAATATTAACAGTGGTACTTTCATACATTTTAAACACTTCAGCCTAGTGGCATCTCTGGAATTCTGGAGCCAGTGCTTGTGAAGTAGGAATTATTTCCAATATTAAGATGCCAAAAAAAATGGTTAATTTGTTGTAAAATGCTTTTGCTTGTTCTGAGAATGTGAAACACGCAAATGAATAATACAAGTTTTTTTCTCCCTTCAGTATTACGTTGTGTATTCACTTGAGTCCTGCTGCAGCTCCTTCAGCTCATGTTTTCCACGCCCACCTCTAAGACACATTTTCTGCCAGCACAGTTTCTCCTCCAACTCTGTGGAACTGGATGTTAAACATTGATTAAATGAATAAATGAATCTGTCATGTTTCCACAGCAACCAACTCACCAAACACGAGTGAATTCTCCCAAACCCCACCCCTTTCCACCCACCTCCTCACACACCCTCCCTCCCCAACCAGCAGGCAAAGGTAACCCTACAAGCTGCTCCTCTTCCAGCCTATGCTGATCGGCACCGTGGGAGCCTTCGAATATGTAGCTCCACCACACCAGACTGTGGCACCTGTATAATTTCTCCAGCACATGCAGCTGAGAGTCTTCCACCTACATCCACCCTGCTTGATGACAGCTACTTGTATGGACTCTTTAATCAAAATGTTTCAGTAATGACAATATTTCTCCACTCCCCTCACCACTTAACCACTTCACTTCCAATAATCCTTGCTGGGGTGGGAACCTTGGGAACTGATTTCTTTTTGCCCTACTTACAATTTGGCATACAAACAGTCCTGAATCTCCCAGTTGGTCCACAAAGGGAGCCCGCTTTGTGGTGCATTGAGTTCAGTTAACACCGGCCAAAGCAATCAGTGGGAATGCGAGCAGGAACAGCATTCTGGCACGAGATGGCTGACAGTCCACAGCCCAGCAATGAGGTGCTCCTATTGAATCATGAAACTGCTCATGAAAGGTGGACAATGCTGGATGAGTCATTGGTAAGGAGTGGACTACACAGAGATGGGACTGTTAGAAAGCATTTGAGACATGCCCACATTAGACAAGGAATGGGAGGTTATGTATTGTAATCCTTGGTTGTTATAAGTCTGTACACAGTTGCTAATATCAGTAATGGTAAGTCCAATGTGTCTGGGTTGTGCTGTGTTTGTATGAGTGTAAGCAGTTGCTAGTATAGGTAGTGTAAATTCCAATGAGACTGATTATTTTGTGTTTTGTGATTGAGAGTAATAGAGTGTGTTATCCCTATAGCAATCCCCATGTGTGTCTTAATAAAGATCCTTCCTGTGTTCATCCTGTGACCAGACTCATTGCTCTTTGAACCCACCCAAGTTTTCCCTTCTCACACAACAGGTAGCTATGACTGGTTGGACACTGCAGAAATCAGTGGCTGGGGCCCAAATTATTTAATCTCTAGTCACAGAGTTGTACATTGCAGCTTCCAGGCACAGTGGCACCTTTTTGGCCATCTACACCAATCCCATTTGCAAAAGTAGGAATGTTTCCTTCTAAATCTTGTCAAGTTAAGCATCTGTTTGAATGCATCTTAAATATATTTATTGTATTTGAATCCACAAGATCTTCAGGTTCAAGATACAAACAATGCTCAATGTGGAAAAAAAAATCCCTAAGTCCTTCTTTAAATTTCCTATTTCTCATCTTACTCTGCTGTCCAGTGTCAGAGTTGATAGAATTGACTATATGCTCTGCCTCCCATGACCATCTGTTCACCCCTCAGCCTCCTTCACTCCAGTGAAAGCAAACTCAGGCAAACCAATCCCTAACAATTTGACTGAGCGAACCAAATGTAACCATGGATGCTGAATGCCTGCCGAGTTTCTCCAGCACTTTTGTGTCCAGCATGGTGTTCAGAGGTATGTGCCTGAAGGCATTGGTGTATGGTATAAACTGGGCTGAGGGTTTTACAGGTATCATCATTTCAATGGGTTTTTCTCAGTGCTGTTTCAAACTTCCTCCACAATTCAGTGCTTGATTACCCCAGTGCTCCAACGTAGATATTTCCAAACTCTGTGTCAAGCACTCCCTTTCTCCTGGTGATCCCTAACAAGTGTTTAATGATGTGGTGTGTGGCCAATTTTACATTTCGTTTTCTGGGACTATGTGCCATCCCTTACCCTTCTACACCTTTCTCCCAACCAAGAACCTTTGGATCTTTGAAGGGAGTTGCAGCCATTCTGCCCCATCACCAGCTTTCTTAACTTGGACAATTTCTCCTTATGTCCCAGGCAGCAAATTCAAATGAAATTACTGCCTGGGCAGCAAGTTTAGTGAAGTGGCATCATGGTTAACAAAGCGATTAGCGCAACTCTGTTAAAACAGCAGTGATTGGGACTGGGATTCGAATCCCACACTGTGAGGAGTTTGTACGTTCACCCCATGTCTGCATGGATTTTCCCTGGGCTCCAGTTTCCTCCCACCATTTGAAACGTACTGGGGATGTAGGTTATTTGGGTATAAATTGATTGGTACGAGCTCATGAGCCAAAAGGACCTGTTACCGTGCTGCATGTCTAAATTTAAATTTAAAATTTAAAAGGGTGGCCATGGGAAACTGTATAGGTCCAATTTTAGAGTCAGAATCAAAATTTATTGTCTTGCACAAGCATTGAGATTTGGTGTTTAGTAGCAGCATCATAGAGCAAATATTCATATTATAACCATTTCACAGCATCATTTAAAAAAAATTAAAATAATAGTGCACAAAAAGCAAGACAGTGATTATTCAAGAATCTGAAGGAGAAGAAGCTGTCCTTGTGCTGTTGATTGCTCGTCTTTAGGCTCCTGTACCTTTTTCAGGAAGATGGCAGAGTGAAGAGGTCATGTCCTGGGTGGTGGGTTTCTTTGAGAATAGAGGCTGCTTTTTTAAGACACTACCTCATGTAGATGTCCTCGACGGAGTGAAGTCTGGTGCCTGTGATGTTGCAGGCTGAGTTAACAATCCTCTGGAGTTTATTCTTGTCTTGAGAGTTGGAGCCTCCATACTAGGCAGTGATGCAACCAGTCAGAATGCTCTCTACGGTACACCTGTAAAAGTTTATGAGAGTCTTTGGTGGCATACCAAACCTACTCAGACACTTGACAAAGTATAGACACTGGCAAGCCTTCTTTGAGATTGCATCAATGTGGAGGCTCCAGGATAGATTGTTGGAGATGTTGACACCCAGGAATTTGAAGTTCTTGACCTTCTTCACTACTGAGCCTTTGATGAAGACTGGGTTGTGTTCCCCTGACTTCCTTCTGAAGTCCATATTCATCCTGGGTTTTTCTGACATTGAGTGCAATCCTGTTGTCATTACATCATTCAAGGAGATGATCTATCTCCTTCCTGTTTGCTTCCTCATTGCCATTTATGATTCTGCCAACAACTGTGGTGTCATTGGCAAACTTGTAGATAGCATTGGAATTGTGCCTGGCCACACTGTCATGGGTGCATAATGAGTAGAGTAGTGGGCTAAGTGTGTATCCTTGGTGTGCCTGTGTTAATAATCAGTGAGGAGGAGATGTTGTCTCTAATTCATACTGACCGTGGTCTTCCATTGAGAAAGTCAAGGATCCAGTTGCAGAGGGGTTACAGAGGCCTGGAATTTGTAGCTACTTGACCAGTGCTGAGGGAATAATGGTATTAAAGGGGGAGCTGTAGAGCAGCTGTATGTATGAATTGCTGTTTTCGAGGTGATCCAGAGCTGAGCAGAGAGCCTGCGACATTGTATCTGCTGTGAAGCGATTATGACAAATGGAGAATTGCAGCAGGTCCAGATCTTTGCCTAAGTACATATTAATTCTGGCCATGTCCAGCCTCTCAAAGCATTTCATCACAGTAGATGTTAGTGCTACTGGGCGGTAGCCATTGATGTTGTTCACATTACTCTTCTTGGGTCCCAGGACGATTGCTGCCCTTTTGAACAAGATGGAAACCTCTGACTGCAGTAATGAGAGGTTGAAAATGTCCATGAATACTCTGGTTAGTTGATTGGTGCAAATTTTGAGTGCCCTGTCAGGTACACTCTCACCTTGCGAGAGTTCACCTTGTTGAATGATGCTCTGATGTCGCTCTCAGAGACAGATATCACAGGGTCCTCAGCCTTTTCAAGGATTCTAGTAGGCACTGTTTGGTTCTTCTTCTCAGAGCAGGCATGAACGGAGTTCAGCTCATCAGGTAATGAAACATCACAGCCATCTATTTGTAGGCTGTAATAGCCTGCACTCCCTGCCATAGCTGTAGTGTGTCTGTCTCTGCTTCTAGCATCCTCTGGAATTGCCACTTTGCTTCAGAGATGGCCTTCCACAGGTCATAACTGGACTTCTTGTAAAGATTCTGATCCCCAGGCTTAATCACACTTGTTCTCGCCTTCATCAGGTTGCGAGTTCTCTGAGTCATCCAGATCTTCTGGTTAGGGGGGGGGGGGGGGGGACACCCGGTATGTACGCATGGACACACACTCATCCACACAGATCTTGATGAAGTCAGTGATACCTGTTGCATATTAATTCAAGTCTATGGATGAGTTCATGAATATGTCCCAGTCCACCGATTCAAAACAGTCCTGTAGATGCTTCTCTTCCTCCCCCGACCACACCTTCACCTCTGGTTATGTGGTCTTCAGTCTCTCCTTGTCCGCTGGGAGTAGAAGTACGGCCAGGTGATCAGACTTGCTAAAATGTGGTCATGGTATGGCTTGATAGGCATTTTTCATGGTGGTGTAGCAATGGTCGACTGTGTTGGTTCCCCTGGTTTTTCATGTGACGTGTTGGTGGTAATTTGTTGAAATCTTCTTCAGGTTGGCCTGATTGAAGTCCCTGCAGTAATCAGGAAGGCATCAGGATGTGCTGTCTTGTGGCTGTTTATCACAGTGTTCAGTCCCTCCAGTCCCAGCCTGATGTTAGAATGCACACTGTGACCAGGATGATGGTGGTGAACTCTCTTGGCAGATAGAATGGGTGACACTTGATAGGCAGATATTCAAGGTTGGGGCGCAAGACCATCATGTCTGTGCACCGCAATGAATTGATGACTCAAAAACGACCTCCCCTGGTTTTTCCAGCTGCCCGTGTTTGATCTGCATGATGGAGGGTGTAGCCCTTGGACTGCAATGCCATGTCCAGAATGTCTGCGTTTAGCCATGTTTCCATAGAGTACTGATGTCTCTTTGATGTTTAAGTCTGGCTTGGAGTTCATCAATTTCATTCTGTAAGGATTGTACATTGGCCAAGAGGATGGTAGTGAGCTGAAGCCTCAGGTCCCGGTGGCTCAGCTTGGCCTGTAGCCCCCCTCTGTGTCCATGTGGTCAGGTCTTCTTTATCTGGCCCGTGGGTCCACTGCTGTTAGTTCCCACAGTGCTTAAATGATCTGTGTTCTGACCCTTTAAATCACTCGTAATGTTTAAATGTGCTGAGCATCTGCTGCTTGAAATTCCCGCAAAGTTTAAATGGCCCTTTCTCTGGCTGTTTAAAACTTCTGTGGTGCTGTTTTACTTGCCTGAGCGCCAACTGTTTAACAGTTCTGTGGCCCAATGGAGACTGTCAATTCTGCAGATTCCAAGGTCTGCCAGCAACCTAAGAACATTCATACTATCAGGTGAGTTTAATTTTATGTTTCTGGTTTTGTGTTTGATGTTTAGAAGTTCTGATGGGAATATTTGATTATTTCCATCAGAACTGCTCGCCAAGAGTTGTCGTTTTAAGGTGCCATCTTGAGGTAAGACAATCTCTGGCTTTTTGTAGCATGCCCCACTCATGCCCCTTTCCTCACTATTTCCAGCTGTATTGATGCCATTTCCTTGCTCTACACTTAATCAGGTCATGGCCCACCAGCTCATTGTGTCCTCACTGGCCATCACCTTTTTTTTACACATGAACCCTACCCTGAATCTGTTTTATTCTCCGCATATTCTCATCAAATCCCACAGCTTCTACCACTCACCTGAGCATTTGGGGAAATTTACTGTGGCTAATTAACCTGCCAAATAGAACATTCTGTGGATGTGGGAGGACATTGTAGCATCCAGGAGAGAATGTGCAAACTCAACATAGTTGGCATTATAGGTCTAAATTGAACCAAGGCTACTTGTTCCATGAAACAGCAACTCGACAGTGTCAATATGCCAACAGTGTCACAAAAAATGTCACAATGAGGAGGAATGTTAAATGAAACAGAATATACCAAAATTTAATCCAGCTTCTTTGGCGATAAGACTCTTTAAATGGCAATCTATTCTTTTAACAGCCAAACTAAAGCAGTAAAAGCAAATAGTCTTGGAGCTCAGTATCAGAAGCGCAATAACCTGTTTTTTTTTTAAAGCTATGATTGATGGAAGAATATTGTCCATGGCACCAGCAATAACTTGCCTGCTCTTCCTCTAAATGTCATCAAGAGATCCCTCCTCCTAAGAGACAAACAAGGTTTAATCTAAAAGGCAGAATGTCTGACAGCACATTGTCTTTGAATCATAAATGAGAATTTTTTTCTTTAAATCATACTCATCAGCAAAAGGAAAATTATATCTAATTAATATAATTATTCTACCCTTAACAGAATTATGAAATGTTCCAAATTCAATTTGATACGTTTCCTAACTACTTTACACAGGAAGACATTTGTCTGCCCTGCTGTGGCCTTTAAAAAAAGCACCAGCAAGAAGGCAATGATTATCTTTAATATTTAAACTAATGTTCTGTGACAGTTGCTGCTGTGCATTGAATTCTATAGTTGGTTGCTTCAGTGGGAACAGAGGAGCGGCTCAAATAAAAAATCTTAATGAAACCAAAATTATGGCAGTTTTGCCTAAACCGTCTATTACTTCCATGTTATACTTGATAGAAGTACTATGTAATGTGCCATATTTTTAACCATGTTCTTCTTCATGACATTGCTGAGAATGCACGCTGTTCTTGCCATAGAAAATAGCAACCAAAGATATAATTCATGCTCCAACCAGATATTGAAAATGGTGGTGCTGCCAGAGCTGTGTAACAGCAGCGCTGTCCACCCAGGTTGAGTGAGGAATAGAGATACAGTGCTCCCATGGGGTCCAACCACCCAGATCAATCTACAGTTGACAGCTCCTCACAGGATTTGAATGGTCCGTTAAAGGAGATGACGGTAGTTTTATTTTAAATCCCGCGACTTTGGGGACTGTGCCCAGATGGCAGCGCCTCTGATCGGCAGCAACCATGAAAGGTGCAGACTCCACGGGAGTGGAAGACAGGCGCAGGGCACCAGAAAATGGGAAGATAACCCCCATCTGAGGAGAAATAGAGGAGACGAACCATGGGATGGTGAACACGACAGCGGATCAGTGAAGGGCTTCTGCAGCTGAAAGACTATTGCGTGAAGCGAGTTGCTGGCAACTTGAGGTGTGGAACCCACGGAGGCTGTGGGCTGCTGGAGACTGTTGTCAGCGGACTTGCGCTAGGCCGTGGAACGCTGGAGACTGGCTTGAAACTGGCTGGAGGGGTACCAGGTATCGGAACTGGGATGCAAGGGTGTGTCAAAGACATTGAAGGGTTCCTGACTGTGCTGAATATTTGGATCTGGAGCTCGGGTAGTTTTGGACTGAACTCTGTGTGGCTGCACACAGAGGGGAACTCTCTTTTGCTTCTTTCCTCTGACTGTAAGAGATACTTCAGGCAATTGCTGCTGATGGCAAATCTGTCTGTGTTACAGCAGGTAAAGGCAATTTCATGTAAAATGACTGTTTTATTACATGACAATAAATTGAATCTTGAATCTTAATATTCATTTTATGCCAAATAGAAAATGTGTTTGTGTCCCTCTGACTACTAGATAAATAACAGCTAATAAGGAATAATTAGAACCATAGCACAGAAACAGGCCCATTACCCCATCTAAATTGTGCCAAACTATTATTCTCTCTGATCCCAATGACCTGCACCTGCTCCATAGCCCACCCATCCATGTAGAGTCAAATCTATTAAGAAATAAAGTTCGTAAATTAATTTCAATGCACTGGAAATGTTACATCAGTGTAATCTAACACTATGTTCTGTTCAAAATATTAAACTTGTAGAGCATCTCCAAATGAATCCTTAGGCTTTTTCAGGTGCATGCTACGCTAAGAATGCGCCTGAAGATGCAGAAGCGGCCCTTTAAATTGCCATTCAGGTGGCAGCATTTAAAGTGCAACGCTGGCCACCCGAACGACACAGCTGCACCAGATGCGGCTCTGAGCTGTGAACCTGCCCACTGATGTGATGCCATTTTGAGCGAGATAAGAAGGAAAACAGGACAATGACAGACCCTGTGCAGGCAGGAGACATAATGATGATGATTTCAGCATTTCTGAGTGTTCAGAATGAGATACGGCAGATCCTAGGTAAGGCTATTTGTGCCTTTGAAGCTCTTCAATCATCCTTGAGATCTGAAAATTGCATAGGTGCAATCAGGAGAAGGTTCCTGCAAAGGTTGAGGGCAAGAAGACAGCAGTTAATGGTCGAAATGGGCGTGGAGCGCAAGTGCCGCAGATGAAGGCGAATGCTGCTGGTCAGTCAATTAGCTATAGTGACACCTCGGTCTCTCTGGAGGTTGAACCGACCCCAGGGTGCTGAGTTCTGGAGTAATGTCCTCACCAAATTTGATGATGCTGAGTGGAGCAGACACTTTCGTATGTCGCGAGGCATCTTTCATTTCGTGCTGGAACTCATAGAACCTCACCTGAAGGTGAATAGACTGGACTTGCAGTGACCATTGGAGCCTGGGTTTCGATTAGCTGTGGCCTTGTGGTGGTATGCCACCCCTTGTGAGTATCGATCCATCAGTACCATCTTTGGAATAAGCATCAGCACCATGTGCATGGTGGTGCAGGAGGTGATGGCCGCCTTGAGGAAGTTCCTTGGTAAATGTTTAATCTCCCTGCCAAGTGGAACATGTCTCCAGGAGACCATTGATGGTTTCGCGCAAAGGGGCTACCCAATGTGTGCTGGTGCCATTGATGGGTCACACGTTCCCATTATCACACCCAGCACAGATGCTGCAGCCTACTACAATCGCAAAGGGTGGCATTCAGTGGTTCTGCAAGTGGTGGTTGACCACAGATTCTGGTGAGATAAGTCTCTATTGATCTTTATTACATCACATTTCAAATGACTATAACTTCACTGTGTGATTTCCATTGTGATTTCCATTCATGTAACAGCTTCTCAGATGTGTTTGTGGAGAGGCCGGGCCGCACGCATGATGCCCGAGTGCTTGCCAACTCTCCTCTGTATAGAAAAGCAGAGGACCAGGGTGGATACCTCTTCCCATGTGACATGAGTGTTCATCCTTCAAAGCTCCATGTTTCAATATGTTATGCATGCTTGCTGTGTCAACGTTCATGTACATGAATTAACTTCATTTCTGCATTGTTGTGCCTGCAGGGGTCCAAGGATCTTGAGGGAGTGGAGGTTCCAGCGCATCTTGTGGGTGATGCAGCATACCCCCTACTAAGCTGGCTGATGAAAGGGTTCACACAGCACCAAGTACTGGATCTGGTTCAGTGAAAATTTAACAAGGCCCTTAATTCAGCAAGGATAGTGGTGGAACATGCATTTTGGCATCAAAAAGGTTGTTGGCGGTGCCTGTCCATGTGTTTCGATATCTCTGCCGCCTTAGTTCCAGATGTTGTGTTTGCCTGCTGTGTACTGCACAGTATATGTGAGATTAACAAGGAAGACTTCCCTTCAGAGTGGAGATTGGTTGAAACAGATGGTCCTGCACCCAATAGCACAGATTGTGCTGATCAGCAGGCCCATGGGCACCAGGCCATCTGTTCTACCATCATGTCCATCCTGTAAGGGTATGTCCCTGCTACCCAGCTCCCCATTTTCCACAATTTGTTCCCCCCTCCACCCTCCCCACCCAATGTGGTGACATGAGCCTGCTGCCTGGCATGTTATGTGCTCTCGCAAATGAACGGGTGCATATAAATGAAACATGTGACTTGTGTGCTTGTCAAAAATTTTATAAAAGACGTTCTTTGAGAAATCACACTGCTTCATAAATATCTGAGGTAGATATCGCAACATTAACATTTCATATCATTTTTAAACTTGAAGTAAACCATGGAATAGACAAATAACAGTGCAAATCACTTCACAGTTGAACACCGCAGATCAAACCCTAAAACAGTAAACACAACCACCCAGCACCATAGCATCTCACTGCTGAATGTTTCGATCCTTAAAGTGTCGCACAGAACATTGCACTTATGAGGGGCTTCATGAACAAAAAAAAGTGAACATTGAGTTAGCAGCATGAAGGATGTTTAGTCCGACACAAACCTCATTCCAGCATTGAGAGAAACGTATCGGAGCGGGGGGGAGAAATGAGAAACCTATCCCGGACCCCAGCATCTCAGTCATGCCAAGGCATCCACTAATGTGATGCACTGGTGTGGAATGGAATGGCATGCTGGATGGAGGGGCCAGGTACATGGGATGAGGCTGACCATATGACTGTGGGAATGGGAATGGGGAGGCCTCCATTCGTGTGACCAATCTGTTGAAGATGACTGACTGTTTTCCATTGCGGCGCTCAGTCCCCACAAAGAAGCTGCAAACTCAGACATCGACTGGGCATGCTTCTCCACGTTGGAGCGGCACGTTGCTTCCTCGTCCTCCCTCAGGTCAGCGAGCATGACTCTCTCATGATCCAGTGCCTCTCCTGCACGCTGGTGGTCTCTCTCACTGTCCTCCCTGTCAAGTGCCAAAATCATCGCCTGCAGCTCCTTCGCAAGAACCTGACCCTTGGTCAGTCACTGGCGCTTGCGTCTGGGACCAGAGGCTGTGGGTGGAAACAGGAAAAGTGCATCAGCATTGGACTTAGGTGCTTCTTCATAAATGCAACCTCAATCCTACTGTACCTGTTGAGAGTGCCACGTCGCCACTTCCAGGGACAGTGACCTCTGCACTTTCTTTCTCAGGGGCATCCAAATCCATGGCTGCCGAGTCCTCGGCGATGGCCTCCTCCTCCTGAACTGGCATATCTCCTCCATTGCCGCTGTGTGAATCCTGAGATCCCTCAGGGATGAGCTCTGAGGAATCAGCGGTCTCCAGAGTGCTGGCTACATTCAAGGGAGTAGCTGAGCAGCTAGCCCCCCAGACAGTGTGGCACTGGTCAAAGTACTGTCACTCCTTGCGCCCATTGCCACTCCTCCTGTTGTGGTCCAGGACTGCATGGAATTTCTTCCTCATGCTCTTCAGCTTCGTGACCACCTGGTTTTTACTGCACTTGTGCCCTTGTGCTGCGAGTACTCCAGACAGCTGCTCAAATGTGGGACCTTCCCTAACTGTCCCAGTGAGCTCCCTTTCCTGGGATTCCTGAGTTAGATGGTCTAGAACCAGCTGCAAGCCTTTTTTGGAGCCATTGTTCAAAAGCACTGTTTTCTTGCACTGCTAAAACAAAAGAACTGAATCTGCACTAGCCTGCCTGCACAAGGTGCTTGAAGATTCGTCTCAGGCTGACAACGTCACTGCCACACCAACAGCCTGTCCTTTTAACAGCCGCTTTCAGCCACCTCGATCAAGTTTGCCTCTCTGTTAAGGAACAAGGTGAGCATCTATCTTCTTTGGAACTTACTTTAAATGATTTAAGTGGCCAGATAATAACTTAAAGTTAACGACGAAAGTAGTTGATTTGGTAAGTAGGAGTAGGCCTCAAATCTTATGCATTCTGGGTTTAGCTGAGTCTACAGAGAAAGGGCAACAAATAAATTCTCAGATTTGCATGTTGCTGTATTTGGATAGGAGCTATTTTCATCTCTCCCAGAGATTGAAGGAGCATACTGTTCGTTGTTGCCAAAGCCTGCATCTGGGCAGAAGACGTGTTCAATTGTTATTCAGCTGCACTGATATCAAACAAAGAAGCTTTTAATTCACAAATTCCATCAGAATGGAAAAGTTGACTATTATAGTCAGCAGATTAGGATCGTTAGAGATTACTGTCCAGAAATTATGAGTCAATGGTCTGTGTATACTCTCGGTCTTAAACCTTCTCTGCTATATCCAGCTCATCTCCGAACTACTCTTTCTAACAAGATGGGCTCAGTCAATGAGGCTCGGGAATATATTATCAAGTACTCTTCTACATCTCAATCTGTGCGACTTTTTTTAAAAACTGGATGATTAAAACTAATGATTTAGTATTTATTACTTTGAAATCCTTAATTTTTTTAATAGTATTTCCAAGGAGAGGGTTATTTGCTTTGTCTTAGTTTAGACTGTATTACATTGGCTATCTGATGCACTTAGATTATACATATAAATATGTATTCTCATAATTAATTTAGCATTTTTAATGAGAAGAGTGATTAGACAAATTCTTTTTTAAAAAAGAAACAGTTAACAATGAATATGTTAGTTTCAGTATACACTGTTTAGAATTCTATGAGATTTTAATTGCTTTTCCCCTTTCTGTACTGTGATATAGTCTAAATAAGATTTATTTATCAGTTCAAAGTATTTCAAAGCTTTGAGAATATTCATCAACAATATTGTAGCTGGAAAATCTTACCCTTTGGAAATAATGTTTGGGTTTGCTAGATTAATTTGCTGAGCACATTGTTGGCTTATCCATTGGAGGGGAGGGAGTGGGGTAGGGATTGATTTCACTTTTTCACTTTTTCCATATTGTTATGATATTTTTAATTAGTATGTGTTTTGTCAAATCTGTTGCTAATCCTTTGGTTTTCAATTTTTGCTGCAAGACTGCCATCTGGTGTTTAAACTTTGTGCTGATGGCACAAGTTCTTACTTTTGCATTGACATTTATAAAGTTAATTCTATTTCTACTAATCAACCTTTTTTATCAATGGGAATGTATTATTAATTTCCTTAGCTGGAATGTGAAGGCTCTGAACCATCTGGTGAAATGGAGGAAAGTATTTTCACATTTAAAACAGCTTAAATCCACAATTGCATTTTTACCTGAGACACATATTCATAGTTGTAATAACTATAGATCACTTGGACATAATGATACATTTAGAAAATTCTACTCTTGACTTTATACTTCTGAAGGTTCAAGCAATAATTGTTTGATGATTAATTTTCTAGATTGGTTTAATATTCCCATGGTCTCCTTGGATAATCAAATGAGATTAGATGAGCCTATATCACAGAAGGAAATAGTTCCTCATTTCAGAAGCCAATGGGTTTCCAGTGTTGTTTTTCAAATCATTTTCTCATTTGCTCTTGCCTTACTTAGGTATGGTGTTAGATGATTTGTTCAAGTAGGGTAAGCTTCTAGAATAATTTAATAAAGCCTCTATATACCTTATAGCAAAGAAAGGTAAAGATACAACCAAATGCTTCTCCGATAGACCAATTTCATTATTGATTGTCAATGTTAAAATTTTAACTAAGGTTTTGGCCAATAGGATGGAATAGATTTTACCATTAATTATATCTGAAGATCAGACAGGTTTTATTAAAACTCATTATTCAAATTTTAATTTCCATCACTTATTGAATATTCTTTATTTTCCCTCTGGAGAGGCTCCTGAATGTGTTCTTTCACTTGATCCAGAAAAGTCATTTGATCAGGTACAATGGTTATATTTGTTCATGATCTTAAAATTTAATTTTGGTTCTGGTTTCATTACATGGATTAAATTATTGTATTCATGCCCTACTGCTTCAATGCTTACTAGCTTACAAAAGTTACAACCTTTTAATATTCAATCTGGCACTCATCAGGAATGTCCTTTAAGTCCATTACTTTTTTTACTGCATTTTAAGAGTATAAGGATATTTCAAGGATATGGCAGAAGTGAATTGAACATAAAGTTTATCTTTATGCAGATGATCTTTTACTTTTCATTTCAAGCCCTGATACCTCCTTAACCTCTTTGATGTCATTATTTCACAATTTAGTCAGTTTTCAGGTTATAGATTAAATTTGCATAAAAGTGAACGTATTTTACCCTTGTATGCTAGTTCTCCTTTTAAGATTGTTTCAAATAAATTCACCTACCTTGCTATTACATTTACAAAGTATCATAAACATTTTTCAGGACATTTTCATTAGTTTATTAAAGCAAGTGAAACAGTCTTTAATGCAATGGTCACGATTTTCTATTTATTTAGTTGGTCATATAATTCCATTAAAATGAATATATTACCAAAATGTTTACATATTTTCAATCAATGCCAATTTTTATCCCTAAATCACTTTTTTAATTTGCTTGATTTTACTATATTGTCTTATTTATGGAAGGGTAAACACCCTCATTAAAATAAAGTACAACTGCAAAAATCTAAAAGAAATGGAGGTATGGTGCTATATAATTTCATATTTTATTATTGGGTGGTTAATATATGTTGCCTTATATTTTAGTCACACTTTTATCATTATGACAACCATCCATTATGGAAAGCAATGGAACTGAACACTACTAAAAATATTTCCAAGTTAGCACTTCTTGAATCTTCACTTGCACTTACTTTAACTAAGTTAATTGAAAATTCAATTGTGAAGCATTTCTGTAAGAATATTGGTATAGTTTAGAAAACATTTTGGATTCTAAATCTTTTCTCTTTCAAGACCTATTTTATCCAATCATATTTTACAAACCTTCTTTACCTGACTTAGTTTTTCAGGAATGACAGAGTGGGTATTAAATATTTTAAAGATTTTTTTTATTGACAACAGCTTTGTATAATTCAAACAACCCGCTGAAAATTTTAACTTACCTAACACTCATTTCTTCACATTAGGCATTTTCTTTAATCTCGGATGTCTGATTTATCTGGAGCTCCCAATGTGAACTTTGAGGATGAGTTTTTTCTTTATTTTCAGCCTTCTTGTAAAGGTTTAATATTTATTATTTGTGTTTGAAACAGTTCCCATATTTTTTATATTTCATTTAAAAATTTTTAAACCACATCTACTATATATATATATATATATATATATATATATTCGGCTCCGAATCATGGGTCCTCTACCGGCATCACCTACGGCTCCTATCCACCAGTGTTGTCTCCACTCCATCCTCAACATTCATTGGAGCGACTGCATCCCTAACATCAAAGTACTCGAGATGGCAGAGGCCGACAGCATCGAATCCACTTTGCTGAAGATCCAACTGTGCTGGGTAGGTCACGCCTCCAGAATGGAGGACCATCGCCTTCCCAAGATCGTGTTATATGGCAAGCTCTCCACTGGCCACCATGACAGAGGTGCACCAAAGAAAAGGTACAAAGACTGCCTAAAGAAATCTCTTGGTGCCTGCCACATTGACCACCGCCAGTGGGCTGATATCGCCTCAAACCGTACATCTTGGCGCCTCACAGTTCGGCGGGCAGCAACCTCCTTTGAAGAAGACCGCAGAGCCCACCTCACTGACAAAAGACAAAGGAGGAAAAACCCAACACCCAACCCCAACAAACCAATTTTCCCCTGCAACCGCTGTAACCTTGTCTGCCTGTCCCACATCGGACTTGTCAGCCACAAATGAGCCTGCAGCTGACGTGGACATTACCCCTCCTAAAATCTTCATCTGCAAAGCCAAGCCAAAGATATATAATACACACACACACACACACACACACACACACACACACACACACACACACACACACACACACACATATATATATATATAATGTAACATAATCCTTCCCTCTCTCCCCACCACACCGTTCTAACCCAACCTTACACAAAAAAGAAAAAGAAAAAGAAAATAAGGAGAATGCCAACAAAGAAAAAAAATAATCTTGTTACACAAAATATTGGAGTTGAGGGATAGCAGTGTGACAAGCTTTCAAAGAGCCTTCAAATTTTCAAACCAACACATTGTAAATATGGGACCAATATTTTCAAAAAAATTATATTTAATATGTAAATTGTTATTTTCTCAAGAATGCAATTCAGCATGCCATCTCTCCATTTCTAAATCAGTATTTGATTTCCAAGTAATGGCAATGGACTTTTTAGAAACCGCTGAAGGTAATCGTAAAAATTCAATTTGATACACAATTAATTTCAATCTAATACTAATAATTTTAATACTATGTAACAAAAATAACATTGGATCTATTAGGAGTTTTACCTTTAATATATTCTCAATTTTTTTCTATTCAAAAAGGATTTACTTTAGGACACTCCCATGTAGAATGAAAAAAATGAACCAATTTCTTGATTATATCTAAAACATAAATCTAATAATACTACATAAAACTATTTTAATTTTTGGAGTTAAATATAATTGATGTAAAAAATGATATTGAACTAATCTACATTTTAAATTTTCTGAATAAATTTGACAATGTACAAAGACAAATCTCGCAGCAGGATCTGTAATTACAGATTGTATTTTAACATGAACTTTCAAATTAATCAAAATAGCAACTCCTCTTGTTTTAGAATTAAACAAAGCTATCACTTGACCTCTCCATTCCCTTTTTAATTTTTGATGTTCCTTTTCAGTTAAATATGTTTATTGTTTTTAAAAAAAAGTAATATCAACCCTTAATTGTTTAATATAAGCCAATATCTACTTCTTTTTAATTGGGTTATTTAGCCTATTTATATTAAAAGATACAAAATTCAAAATGTATTCATATTCAAATCTAAGAATCAAAAAACTCTTGCCACTCATTGCACTGGAACCCTGCTCCTTGAACATATTCAAATAAATTTGACATCTCCAAGAAAAAAGAACAGAAAAAAAGCAAGAAAAAATACCAGTATAGCAGTTTAAAAAAACAGTAATAATTCCCTCTACTGTGCAGGAAGTGGCCTTCACCACAAAGTGGCATGTGGCCACGGCAAGAGAAGACAAAAAAATCTACCACTCCCAGACAGAATACACATAACTTCAATTAGAGTGCATTCAGGTAGAAGCGGCTTCATCAAGATCTTTAGTCACTTAGTCATCATCAATTTCACCAGTTCTTGATGATTTAAGAACTTTTGCAAATCTTGAACCTTCTGATCATAATGAAACAAAAGTTATTAAGTAGCCGGATTGAAACTTGAAGCTTGTTCTTATTTATGATTTGGCAAAGAATTAGCAAATTTCAAAGCTTCTTTTTCATGATTGAAAAACAGTGATTGATTTTCTCCAGAAAACACTTTAAGTTGGGCCAGCTCGCGAAAGGAAAACATATCCTTTCTTCCAAATAACATTCTTAAATCCACATAGAAAAACACTCTGTTAATTCCTGCTATTAAGTGACCTTGTAGTTTTGAACTATCAATCTTAAAATTATTTCTTTATCTTGAGAACATAAACACCTTATCAAAATTGAGCACGGTACTTGATTATGAAATGGTTTCTTTTAAATTGCTCTATGTGGTTTATCCAATTCTAACCCATCAGGAAAAATTTCAAGACCCATAAATTCTGGAGTCTATTTTTTGAAAAAAATTGCGCTGAATTAGAACCTTCAAAATCTTCAGGTTGCCCAATGATCTTAACATTATTTCTGTGATTATGATTTTCCAGTACATCAATTTTTTGTAGAAGTTATTTTCTTTGTACCTCCCGAGACATAAAAGAATCTTATCAACTGTATCCTTGCATTGTTCTACTTCATCATCATAATCTTGAATATCATCAATTTTCTGGACTTCAGTTTCAACTTTATGCATGATTTCAGCATATTTTGTCATTTCTTGCTTAATAACTTTCATTTCACCTTTTAAATATTGAAATTGCATTTTAGATTCTTATTTTTAAGACCCAAATTATAAATCCATATGTTTGACCAAATTCCCTACTTGACTATCAATTAAAGTTTCTAAAGTTTTAAATTCATCATTCTGAAAATTAACTTCAGGGTTTTTCAACTTTATATCCTCCATACCTTGAGTAAGTTGGGCTTCTTCTTCCACTCCAACTCCCTCCAATTCTTCATAGATTCTTACTTCCTTTTCAGTATCTTCTTCCTCTTCCTTTGAAGATAAAACAGGCCAACGCTCTGAATAAGACCACTGCTGTAAATGGATCTGACAAGCAATGCTAGCAGACCTGGGTTGAATTGACTCTAAGTCCCCATGTAGAAACCAATCAATCGAATGTGCACATGTGCAGACATCCACACATGCACAGTTGCTCCTGCATAGTTTGTAGTTTAATAGTCTTCTTCTGAACTCCAGTGCCATCTTCCCTGGCTCCCTGGAGAAGAAGCGCTAGTGTCACGTGGATCTCTGCTGTTGTCGCTCAGGTCAGGTCATCTTCAGACGGAGTGGAGCTTGATCCTGAGGCTGAACCGTCATGATAGGCCCAACTTTTTCAGTTATTCTAACGTCTTTAGTAATTGTTTTCTTATGTATTAGAGCATTTGTCTTCTTTGCAGCCATAGAATTTCATATCAATTTCAAAGTTCTTAATTTAAAAATAAGCTTTTTAAATTTGGGTTTTAATTCTGGTAGGAGAGGCATATTTTCACAACTCCAACCTACAGTATCATGCCACACTCCCCACAGGTCCCATTATTTAAAATTAAAAATTAAAAACCTTTCAGTATCAGAGGAAGTTTGGGATTTAATTTTTAAGTTGGTCAATAACTCATCGTTATGTGCCCGTCATTGTTTACTGCAATTTAAAGTTGTATATATGGAGGATATGTCCAAAGCTAAATTATCTCGTTTTTATTCAGATATAAATTCTTGCTCTGATAGATTTAAGAGAGGAGAGGCTTCTTTAATTCATATGTGCTGGACTTGCCCCTAATCTGTAAAAATACAGGAGAAATGTCTTCCATATTTTATCTTTTAATTCTTGACATAAATTTGGAACAGAATTCTTTGGTTTCTCTTTCAGAACAATGGGAAAGGATGGTGTTCTTTGACTTCAATTAAATGTCAAAATCTATCCTTTGCTTCTCTTTTGGCTAGGCGAGCAATGTTACTTCGATGGAAGGGTGCTGCCCACCCTCTCATGCTCAGTGGCTGAGAGATATTATGTCATGTTTGAACTTGGAGAAGATTTGTTATTCAATTGATAATTTGGGTATAAAATTTCAAATGTTGTGGGGGCCATTTATAACTCATTTTCTTAGTCTTTAGTATTGTATAATACTTGAACTTTATTTGTTTTTGTCTTTTTTTTTCATTTTAGTATTAAATATGCCTATTATAATTCAACATGAATAAGATAAGGATGTGGTTTGGATTTGTCTCAAATTAGGATAAATTATTAATATGATTATAAATTGTGAATATGTCTTATTATTTCTGTATCTTCTTTTTTAATGATTGAATCTGTTATACATGCTTAACACTCCAGAATCGCTTTTTCTGTACTTATATGTTTTCTTCCGATTTAAAATCAAACTAATAAAAATACTTTTAAAAAGAAAATAAAAGTCAGTGGTGAAGAAGGTAAATGCAATGATGGCATTCAAATCCGGAGATATAGGATATAAGAGCAGGGATGTGATTTTGAGGCTTTGTAAGCCACAAGTGAGGCCTTACAGAGTATGGGGTACAGTTTGGGACTTGAATAAAGAAAGAATATGCTGGCGTTGGAGATGGTTCAGAGAAAATTCGCAAAAAAATATTCCTGGAACGAAGGGATTAGCATAAAAGGATGGATTGACGGCTCTTGGATTGTAGTCCTTGGAGTTCAAAAGAATGAAGGAGGACCTCATAGAAGGATTTCAAATGTTAAGAGCCTTGGACAGGGTACATATGGCAAATTTGTTCCCCATCGTGGGGGAGACCAAGACAAGAGGGCATAACTTTAAGATAGAAGGGCACTGATTTAGAACCGAGATGCAGAGAAATTTCCTTAACCACAGAGAGCTGAACCTCTGAAATTTGCTACCATTGGCTGCTCTGGAGACCGTTATTGGGTGTATTTAAGGGAGAAATTAATAACATTTCAAAGGTCATGAGGGCAAGACAGGGGAGAGGAGCTAAGTGGGAGAATGGACCAGAAAAGATGCCATGGAAGACGAGATTCAAGGGGCTAAATGGCCTTCTTCTGCTTCTCTATCTTATGATGTTTTCTTTGTAACTCTTTGTCAGTATTCATACTGTGTACCAACTGGCCAACGTAATCTGTCTGCTGCTTAAATATATAATATTGCTGCAGACATTCAGTCTACAGAAAGTATTAAAGATTTAAAATGTGCTTATACTGTCATGGAGCCATACAGCATGGAAAAAGAACCTTCTACCCAACTCATTCATGGCAACCATCTCAACCTTTTTCTTTCTACTCACATACCACATACCCTATGCCAGAGGTGCTCTATGATTAGTAAGGGACTGCTTAAGGTGGTATGTGGATGGAAAGAAAAATTTGAAAAACACTGTTTTAATTGTACCTAAATGACTCGTTATGTGCATGATTTCATTAACTCTAAAAGAAATGGGCCAATGACAATTTTTCTCAAGCAAAATATTTCAGTAACAATTGAGTCTAAAACAATGATTCTCAACCCTCCATTCCCACCTTTACTAATACCGATGGCATCTTCTTTGGCTTGGCTTCGCGGACGAAGATTTATGGAGGGGGTAAAAAAAAACCGATGGCATAGGGATTAACTAAAGTGATATGTGAGTGGAAAGAAAATGGTTGAGAATCTCTGATCTAAAGTAAAAAACCTTTTCTGATCATTGATCAGAATCAGACACACACAAAGATAAAAATGGCTTTAATCCACAAAGAATTCCACAGAGCCAGGCTGGCTGTGGCTGCAGCAACTCTGAGTGAAGCCTCGGGAGGCCAGCGCAGGCTTATATCCCAGAGGGTGATTGACACCCGACCAGGTGGGGCTTGATCCATTCAGGCTGACTGATTGACAGCGGCCAGGTGTTGTCCTATCCCCTTACATTCCTGCAGGTACAGAGGTTGCCCCCTGCAGTAGGCCGGCGATACACTCCTGCAGGTACAGAGGTTGCTCCCTGCAGTAGGCCGGTGGTGTACCACTACACCTACACATCGAGCATTTTAGTTAAGTTAATCAGGTCAAGTTTATTATCATCCAATTGCATGTACAACTCAACAAAGTCCTCGGTGCAGAACATGCAGACTCAAAACCAAACATAAACACACTAACGAACAATACATATCCAGAACAAGTATTCATGTATTTAATAAATAAATAGATAAATGGATGTTGTTCACTGAATTGAAAGTCACAGGTGGTCAGTGTGAGCAGTTCCTTTGCCTGTTCAGGATTCACACTGTCCATGGGAAGAAGCTGTTCTCAGCTGAGTCTGATACTCCTGCATCTCTTTCCCAATTGGATCACCTGATAGATGCTGTGTACTGGGTGGAAAGGGTCCTCAATGATTTTGCACACCCTTTTCAGACAACAATCCCAATAGATTACATCGATAGGAGGGAGGGGAATGAGATCCTTTCTGTCACTCTTCTGGTTCTGTGGATTGACTTCTGATCCATTTCTCACCAGCATCCATACCACACTGTGATGCAGTTGGTTAGGACGTTCTCGATAGAGTTTGTAGAAGTTTGACATAATGGTGACCGGTAGCCTTACCTGCTTCAGTCCTCTCAGGAAATGTAGTCACTATTGCGTCTTTCTGTCAAGTGAGGAGATGTTGTGGGTCAACGATAGGCCACTAATCAGGTGAATTCCAAGGAATTGGTGGTCTCCATTCTCTCCACTACTGAGTTGTTAATGTGTCGTGGAGGATGATTGTTCTTGGTCCTCCTGAAGTCCACGATCATCTCCTTCATCTTGTCCATATTGAGACTGAAGTTGTTATTCTCGCACCATTTCATGAAATTTTCCACCTCTTCTCTGTAGTGCGACTCATCGATGTTGCTGAGGAAGCCAACTACTGTTATGTCATCTGCAAACCCGATGACACTCTTGGAGCTGAATCTGGCCATGCAGTCCTAGGTCCATAATGTGAACAGGAGCGGGCTGAGCTCATAGCTCTGAGATTCTCAGCATGACAGTGCTCGACATTCTGCTACCGATCCAAACAGACTGTGGTCTTTCTGTTAGGAAGTCCAGAATCCAGTCATAAAGAGGGATGTTGAGTTCCAGTGAGGACAGCTTCTCTGCAACCCTCTAGGGAAATATTGTATTAAATGCTGAGCTGACGCCAATGAAAAACAGCCCGGCATATGAGGAGTACAGTGATAATACATTGGAAAACAAGTATTACATTTCATTTTCCCCATATACAATAAAGGCTGTCAACAATCAATTTGCTTTGACTCTTAAGGCCATAGAAAATGAAAATTCAAACTATCATTCAAGTTCAAAATCAAATTTAAGTCACAGCTATGATAACAATGCTCCAACTTGATGTGCTATCCTTCCCCCTTTTGCTGAGGAACTCCAAGCCAATTGAAACGGGCAGGTTGCTGAACAGCAAAGTTTGGGGGTTACATCTCAGAGATTTGTCAAAAGGAAGCAAAGGAATAATGCACTGGAGATGTCATAAAATGGTAACACAGGAACTGTGTATCTAACAAATAGCTGAGTATTAAGCTTATTTTCACCTTTAATTAATGAAGATAAAGGTATTAAACGGATCAACAGTTGAAAGACATTTTCTAAATGTTCTAAATTGTAAAACATCCCATGGATTTTTCATCAAAAATTAATTTCCATCAAATGTATTATTTTGATTAGAAGAAACAAGTGTCTTCCTATCAGCAAAATGGCTTTGAAGGTAGAATATCATAGATTTAATTTTGTGACAAGAATCAGACCATTCCAATATTATGGTATTTTATCAGCAAAATGCACAACAAAAAGAAATGTGGTGCACTAAATGTTAAAATTAAGGGTGTTTATTTAAATTTATCAAACAGAACTCCAGAAATGTATGATTTTATCAAGGGCCTCTGATAGAATAAACATCCAGATTTTTAGAGGAGTTAAAGGAGTTTTTGAGCTGGAACCATCTTTCTTATTTTGTATAATCTTGTCATACGGAGCAAAGTATCCAGATCTGATGATGACTCCACAGCAGGAATTTGAAAGGGACCCACAAGTAGACAGTATTTTAGGTGTATTTCTTTTAGAAGATATTATTGACAGAATAAGGGTTCAGAAGAGATTCATTTGAAAAGTAAAACTGCTTCTGATACAAAAGAATCTAAGCCTGCTTTCATAATTTGAGACTTTATAAATACGGATAAATAAATATTATGAAAATGGTTGAAATGTTAAATTTTCCACTTAAAATTGTAGTGGATAGAGAATCTTTTATGGGTTTAATATGAAAATGGGAAATAATAAAGAGCGTATCATGTCTTCCTATGTATTTCGTGTGAGAAAAGCCAATAAAGGCCAACTGTGTTTGTCACTAGACTCATACCCAAGCTTTTAAGCCCAGCATCATGATTTCCATGGAGAAGAAAATAACTCGGGAACTGATAACAAGCAAGAAAATCTCTCTGAAGGGCAGTACAGTTGGTGCAACGCTGTTACAGTGCTAGCTATCAGGACCGGGGTCGAATCCCACATTGTCTGTAAGGAGTTTGTATGTTCTCCCCGCGTCTACGTGGGTTTTCCCCAGGTGCTCTAGCTTCCTCCCATCATTTGAAGCGTATGGGGGGGGGGGGGGGGGGTGGTCTAGGTTAATTGGGTGTAAATTGGGTGGCAAAGGCTCATGGGCTGAAATGGCCCATTTCCATTCTGTATGTCTATAAAAAAATAAATTTTTCAGGCAAGCCTCAGGCAATCCAAGTCTACCCTTTACTAAAATCCTTGATACTTTTTTCTGTGATTCCATTGTTTTCATGATTGCCTTGTTCTTTCAAATGCACTCCAGGCGTCATTCTCTATTACATTAGCCTTCAACAGGCAATAGTCCCAGAAAAATAAAACATTCACTTCATTTTCCTATTCATTTTGAGTTAAATGGATATCTTTTTGTTCTAACTAATCAATGTCTGAATTTTGTCACTTCTATATTGTCAGTAAATCAGAAACCAATGAATCAAAACAAACAGAAACAAATGAACATTTAAAAAAAATTAAGATGTGATGTAGCCATAGCCCCAATATAATTTTTCCATATCTTTATCTGCTCATCCCTCTACTCCATGGAAAACCAGCCCAGCCTATGCGATTTATCTTCATACAGGCCAATATCAAGTGATGTTTGTACATTTTCCAAATTAGGGATAAAATCAACATGGACATCTGCAAACACAAAAACTAATTTGTGTCCTGGGATTGACCTGCAAATGAAATGGTCTAATTGGTTCACATCTGGGTGAAGCACCTCTGCACTCTTTCCAATCATAACGTTCCTGCAGAGTGATGACCTGAATCTCATGCAACGTTCTCTGTGTGACCTAACCAATGTTTCATGAAATCAAAACATGACATTCTGACTACTATAACCTGTGTTGTAGTTGATGAGGACAGTTATGCCACAAGCCTTATTTACCACTCTCTCCACCTTTGCTGCCACTTTTGGATATCAATGCACTTAGTGATCTTGGGATATAAGTGTTCTTCGACACTCCCTATGATCCTATTATTTGCAGTGTATGGTCTACACTTATTTACCCTCCGAAAGCACTTGTCTCCGTTTTATTCCATCTGCCACTACTCTGCTCAACTACTCTCCATTGTAGCCTCAGGAAACCTTCCTCATACCCTACAAGACTATCAATGCTTATGCCATCAGCAAATGTACAGTATTGACCATACCTCCTCCATACGCATTCAAGTCAGTCATGTTAGTCACAAATATCAAAGGTCCTTGCATCAATCCTTGTGGCACCCTCGCTCATAGACTGTCAACCTTCACCACTAACGTCAGCCTCCTATCACCAAATACTTCTTTGATGCACTTTGCTAGCATGCCCTGGATCACCTTTTTGATCATCTCTAACTTTTTTGATCAAGCTATCTTGCAGGACCTTATAAAAGGTCTTACTGAAGTCTGAGTGGGTAAGATCTACTGAACTGTTACCATCAATTCGCTGAGTGCCACTACAGAGTTAAATAAAACTGATGAGACAGATATCAATGAACTACATGATTACTATCCCATTTAGTCCTTGCAAATGTAATATTATCTTTCCCTTTTTTTTCTCCAATTGTTTATTCATCCATGTAGATAGAAACTGATCAAAATTTATGGTCAGGAACAAGTCACAAAATGAGTTATTTGCAGTAGCAATCACAGTGCAAACATTTCTATAAATCACATTTCAAAATAAATAAAATAGAGCAAGAAAAAGAAAAAGTCAAAGTGAGGTATAGCCTGGGTTCATTGATTATTCAGGAATCTGATGGCAGCAGGGAAGAAGCTGACCTTGTGCAACTGAGTGCTTGTCTTCAGGCTCCTGTACCTTCTCCCAATGGTAGCAGAGTGAAAAGGGTGTGGCCTGGGTGGTCAGGGTCCTTGAAGATAGAGGCTGCTTTTTTAAGACAACACCACTTGTAGATGCCCTTGATAGAGTGAAGTCTGGAGACTGTGATGTCGAAGGCCGAATTAACAGCCCCCCCCCCCCCCCCCCGCATTGTATTTTTCATGTCCTGAGCATTGGTACCTCCTTACCAGACAGTGATGCAACCGGCCAGAATGATCTCCACGAGAGTCTTTGGTGACGTACCAAATCTCCTCAAACACCTCACAAAGTATAGCCACTGGCAGGCCTTCTTCATGATTGCATCATCATTGAGTCTCCAGGACAGATGCTCAGAGATGTTGACAGCCAGGATTTTTAAGTCCTTGACCATCTCTACTACTCAGGCCTCAATGAGAACTGAATCATGTTCTCCTGACTTTCTACTGAAGACCACAATCATCTCCTTGATTTTGCTAACATTGAGCACAAGGTTGTTGGCGTGACACCACTCAATGAGCTGATCTCCCTCCTGTATGCTTTCTTATTGCCTTTATTCACTGGCATTATTCTTACTGTCCTGCTTCAGCAAAGAAACAGCATTTCTGATCAGGTCCCTCACCTGTGGCCAATGAATATGCAAAAGTCATGCCCGCAGCCATCTCCTCCCTTGCCTTCCACATTGGCCATACATCTAATCAGACTTTGGGGATTTATCCATTTTTATGCACTCCAAAGCATCTAGTACCTCCTCCTTCATGCTGACATGCTCCAGAATACCATTTTCCTCTACATGATTGATTGAATTCTATTCATAAAATCATAGCAGTTTCTCCTATTGCTATTCCGTTCCTGAGTTTCTCATCCAGCTCACAGTGTAGCAAAATCAGTGCTCTTTTAAACAGTTTATTGAAACCCAACCAAATGCCATGAATAAAATAATATAAGTGCAAGCACTGTCACTGATATTAAATGCATAGTTACATGAAATAACCGAAGGCACCATATAAACGACTGCAAATTATTGCACTCTCCCCGGATCTGGATGTGCTACACCTGACACACTTTAAGTGCAGCTGCTGGTCTCTCGCTGAAGGAGATCAATCTTATTTCCAGTTTCCATTCAAGTTGCCACTTGAATTCTAAACATTACTTATTCTCTAACTTTAGATAAAGCTCACCAATGCTGACCACTCGGGTTATTCTATCTCTCACTCTCTATAAAGCGTCTTTGCAACTCTAAACCTGTAATTACATCTATCTCTCTCCATAGCCTTTATTTCCAATCCCAAATTGCACCTATGATCATTTCAATACCATAACTGTCCTTTTGATTGTACTGTCTCCATTCTATATATCGTCAGAAGGAATGTTTAACATTAACAATTAAGACAACAAATAAACCTCGAAGGGAAAAAATGTTTTTTTTGTGTTCATCATCAGCCTAAAGGTTGTGAACAATTGTTTCCATTAATATTCACCTGGCCACCTCCTGCAGAGAACAGAACACTGCCTGTTAAGGTGTGGTACTTTGATGGTATTGTCATGGAGCTTGCCTTTTAAATTACCCAGTACCTCAGGATTTCCTCTTCAATTCATAGAGTGAAAGATTTATCTCTGAAATTGGATCCTACAGCATCTTGAGAATGCAATTTCAGTAAACCTTAGCCAATTTCTGATTCATCGTGACGTATGCATTCTTACAGCAGGCCTTTGACTCCAGAAATCTCAGAAGATGCTGGTCCAAACTGTTTGGAGAGATAGCAGAATCACTCATAATGAACCATTGGTGAAGTAGAGAACGGTCACTCAAATTTAGACAGACTTCAGTGTTCTCACAGGTGTGGCTAAGGGAGAAGAAGATACTCTGCCTAATAAACATTTGGTTATTTGTACCAATACACAATCAGGTCCCAAAAGGAAGTGTTAATGGTTATTTTAAACATCTTGTTCCTCTGGCTCTTATCCATTTGCTTGGTAACTTAGTCTGACAGGAAAAGAACAGTGGCTCGAGAAACCATTGTTCACACTTCAAGTTTGAGATGCTTGCAATTACTTGGACCTCACTGGCATCAGATAATTTTAATTGCTACCTGCTCAGTCAGCACAATAAAATAACATTGGCTTTTCTCATAGGGTGGTTATCCAGGTCATTCCAAAGGGTACAAATCTATTTTTCTTGGCAGACAAAAGTTAAATTCCTCCCTAACATAAGAAAAATACATTGTTTGTATTTTTTTTCCACCTACTCCTCATTATCCAAATCACCCAATCACAATCAAGGGTCACAAAGACGAACAGAAGTATATCGCCCTCATCTCTCCAGATGGAACTCTTAGAAATACAAGAATAGATTGTCCATGGACATGAACATTCTTCGATGTTCATTGCTAACAGTCCAATTCTCCCAATCTTGATGAAGGGTTCCAACTTAAAACATTAATGATTTTTTTTTTCCCCTCTCACTGTTGCTGCTCAACCTACTGAGTTCCTCCAGGAGATGTTTTTAATGGTAAATATCCAATTGCCAGTCCTGAACCATGACAACCACACCAACACGCCCATGAGGTTACAATAGATCTAAATCAAATCAGAAAATTTAATCTTGACAAATGTAAAATTATGCATTTTGGAAAATTCAAACAGGCTAGGACATACAGGCTAGGACAATACAAAGTACATATCAAGCTTCTTTTTACACTGAGACCTTGGGATAAGAGAGAGTGAGATGAGACAAGGAGACAGATTAGTCAAAAATTCATATGGTATTATGGCCATTGAATGTATGAGTTTTGATATCATGTTACAGTTGTACAGATTGTTGATTAGGCCACCTTTGGAATCTTTTGTGCAATTCTGGTCACCAAACTACAGGAGCAATGCAATCGAGCTAGAGAGGATGCAGAAAGGATTCACAGGGACCATTAATTGGACTGGAGGGTTTGAACTACAAATAGAGATTGCATTGACGGTTTTCCTTTGAGTGAAGGAGGCTGAGAGTTGAGGGCATTGATGAAGTAGGCAGGTGCAGTCTTTTTTCCCCAGGTAAGGAGAGTTTAAAATAAGATGGCATAGATTTGAGGGGTGGGGGATGATTTAAAGGGGGCCTGAGAAATGTTTCACATAGTGAGTGGTGAGTATGGAATAGCCAAAGGAGGTTGGAGAGGGCAAGTACTATTATAATGCTTAGAAGGATATGGGCCAAATGCAGGAAAGTAAAATCAGCATCTATAGACATTTCTGACAGCATGGATGAGTTGGGCCAACGGGCTTGTTTCTATTTTGTATAACTCTTCAAATCTATAAATGTGGAAAAAAATAATCAGGGTTCTATGCAGTTCAGAGGACCAAATTTGCATATTAGAAGAACCTGTATGACTCAGATCGACAGACTTACTGCTGAGAGAATCCTCAGTCCTACAAAGTTGGAAACCCATTACTCTTTAGTTTCTGTTTGACTTTACTGATACTCCCAATAACATTCTAATTTAGTTTCCATTTTCAAAACTGATGGACTTCCTTTAGGCTGTAAGAATCCTAGCAAGAGTTCAATCCTCCTGTCTAAGTATCTATGTATCATGATAATGGGGTGAGTTCAAGCCAAAGTTAATGGAGTGGAGATCTACCTCAACATGTCTTCAGGGTGTTGGACAGACACAACAGCAACTTTCAATACAGAATTGGTTATAAACTGGTAAAGGAGACATTTCCAGGTTTACAAGGGAAAAACAGACCTACGGAAATAATTGACACACATTCTAAAGGTGAACTGATATCTTTACTGTGTGGTTCACAAAATTTTGGTATGGCCACTTTTTTTATTACCCCAGTGTAAAACACAAAATTTGAAAGGAAGGGCAGTAGGCTTGTTAACCAATGCAAGTTCAGTCTGAGTTGTGTCAAGGAACACAAAACATATTAATTCATCTTCCTCTCTCTCTCTCTATGTATGTATACATATATGTGTGTGTGAGAGAGAGAAAGTCAGAGAAGAGGGAGAATGAGAGAAAAAAAAGAGAGAGAGAGAGAGAGAGAGAGAGAGAGAGAGAGAGAGGAGAATGTGAAAAAGTGGCCAAATAGAATTAAATTGTGATTTGTTTTGTTTAATTGACATAGCACAAATGGCATTGATGTGAACTTAAATAACCTATTGATACAATTTACAAAATATATATTAATAAACAAAACTGTGCAGAAATTTTGTCCACAGTCAGTTGTGTTGAGCCCAAATATAAAGTAATGGCTTTTAAAACATAATTATTTTGAAGTCAATTGAAATACATTTTTTAATCAGAGTTCAATGTGCAGCTGTAACCAGACACATGCATGTAATATAAGGTACTGAGGATGAACATCTACCCCAAAGCGTTTCTTTTATAACAATACGCCACTAATAAGTTTCACAGTAAGGCTCATAACATCAATGCCTCAAGGTGCTCTATAATCAAAATAAGCCTACCAGCTGATAAGAACAAGTCACCCAAGGTTAATCAATCATTTCTATTTCTTTTCCTTGTTTTTATATCAATTTGCTGCCATCAGTTTTCATTGGTTAAAGGAATGTTCCCAGAAAAGAATGTAAGCTTCAGTTTATGTTCACTATATTTTAAATTGATTAGTAACTGCTAAATTTATGACCATTTGTTGTTTTACACAAAACAGCTAATTTCGATTATATAGATGTATTTATTGAAGAATATGAAAAATTATGTAAACATGGTTGAAGTAAAAACACAAAATGCTGGTGAAGCTCAGTGTTGTTTATGTAGCAAAGGAATGGCAACATAACCAACAATTCAGGCTTGAGCCCATCAAAGTATTTATTGATGTATTTAATTTTTTTTCATGGGATTATAGGGTATTTTTGATTGAAAACAAATTCCTGAACACCTATAACTGGATTGCAATCATGGTTTTGAAGCTATTAATGCAATTTTAAATGTTATCTGGTTGGTTCTTTAGTACCATTTGACAAATATTACAGGCACTGAGAGATGATAGAAACAGTAAGATAAACAAATTAATATCAGGATGTTTGACAAGTGCTTAATTCACATGGTGTGTGTCAGTATCAGAATTATGTGCCACAATTTGATGAACTAAAAGATAACAGTTCTTGGATTCATCAAATATCATAACTGTTGATTATCTGGCTTATCCCTAGACAGGGAGTGCCATGGAGCATGCTTTGTGAGCCATACACAAAGTTGTTTCATCCTTGATATCCCATCATTAAAGACACGATTGCAGTAAGAGTGAATTGGAGATTGGATCTGGGGCAGGAAGGGTGATGTGGTTTTCTTTTAGAGAAATAAACACAAAGGAGGAGAATATAAAAAGGAGATGAAAGGACTAATGGTTCAAAGCGAGGACAACATCCTGTCCCTCAACATCAGCAAGACCAAGGAACTGATTGTAAACTTCCAGAAAGGGGTAGAGCTCTCTCCTCTGTCTGCATCAATGTCACTGACTGGAAGAAACTGTAGAGGATTGTGAACAAAATTCAGGCCATCACATAAACCCCCTCCCCTCCATCTCCAACTCCATCTACATTTCCCACTGCCTAAGAAAAACAACCAACGTATCAAAAGACTCATCCCACCCTGGCCGCACTCTCTTTAATTCTCTCCAATAGGAAGAACATTCACAGGTGTGAGATCACGCACCATCAGATTCAATTACAGACCTTTGCCATCTGTTATTAGACTCCTCCATGTACCTCACACAAGTAAAACTATATTCCCTTTACTATGTTTTAACTGATTTATTTCTATAACTCTGCAATTCTGTACTGTGTTATACTTACCATACTACTGGCCAAACAGTGTATGAGATGTCAAGCACCATTGCTTCAAAACAAACTTTCTCACTGCTCCTTGGCAAATGTAACTATAAACTTGAATGTGAGTTGTGAAGGCATTGTGGTGGGATAGAATTACAGGGTAGCAATGAGAAGAATGAATAAGAAAAATATCGGGGGTGGGAGAGAATCGTGGGAATTGATTGTGGTCATCTACAAAGAACAATGGGAATAAGGCAGAATGTGACAAGGGGGAAGGATTGTGCAGAAAATTCTGCAAGGCAAATGGAGAGGGGTTGGTGAAGATCCCTTCATGAACACAGGAGTATGAATGGTTCAGCTGGCAAAGCAACCATGTGTCATTCTCAAGATGCTCCTGGAATCTGTGAGTTTGGTGGTTGGGCAATGGTTATGAGGAAAGAATGCTTAAGGAACCACTAACTTAGAGAAAAAAATATATATATCTGTTGGACTTCCTGAAAGTGGTCCACATAAGGGAAAACTCTTTAAATAATACAGAAACTGCCTCAGTGCTGTTCATTGATCCCATTTGTACAATAAAATGTTATACTTGGTGTAAAAGTGAAGTCTTCATGCCATTTGATAAAATCCTACATACTCATAATCAGTGCATGTTTATCAAATGCATGGGAATTGGGGAAATCAGTTGAACAAAGTGCTCCAGAAGTGCACAACTTACACAATTGACTGACTACCAGGTTCTTGGTGTAATTGCATACTTGTATTTACAATTGCTTAACGCAGAGCTTCCTTTAATCTCCAGACCATGCTACCACAGCCATATGACAATGGGAAACTGATAATTAGAAACATTAAAAGTGTAGATATATTTCTACAATTAAATTAAGAAAATTTATTTTTAAACAAAAATAGCAATGCATTTAGTTAAAAACGATTTATTTCGTTAAGTTCATTAAACATTAATTGCAGGGAAGAATTGGAATTCAAGGGGAAATTTAATTTAGTAAACAAGATGATCGAAAAATTGTGGTATACCACTGTAGAGCGCGTTGAAAGAACCACAGACTTGTTGATCCAAACCAAGGTTTTTAATTAACTAAAAGACTGGAGCATATCACATGTAGGTCAACCAGTCCAGAATGACCTGGTCTGGCTAGAAGCAATCCTTTAAGACCTGCCAGTAGGTGTGGCTACACTCTCAGCCAATGACAGTCATCCTACACTACAATCTGTACATATACACATTGGTGATAGAATCTGCACTATCACAACCACAATAGCTGAACTAAAAAGAAAATAAAGTTTCAAGGTACTACAATGTGGTTTTTCCCCTTACCTGCAGTTAATTAGGTAACTCCCACATAAATGCTGTGTAGGATATGGAAATTTGCCCTCAGGGAACTCACACATCAGCCCAGAAAAATTTGAGATATGAGGTATAATTTGCACTTATGGAATTGATGAGGGGCAACATGTATAAGCACAAAATGTTCATTGTAAGTAGGTTAGATCTACAATCACTTCCAAGGTTGATTTATTTTAAGCCTGCGTAAGGAAGATCAATAGTACAAAACACTTGTTTATCTGTATTCCACTTCTTTATTCAAGAATCTTTCAAATATTGTTCAATGAACCAATTCTCTAGATTTTTTTAAAAAATGTTTGCTCCACAATTTTTTTCACACCTGTTGGCTTGCTGATTATTACTGTCAGTCTTGAAAGGAATCTGCGAATGACAATATTCATCCTGGCCTCTGACCTGGGATTCAATAAAGAAGGATTCATTCAAGGGAATGAAATATCAGCCTTAAAGACCATCCCAGAAGTGATAAGCCAGTTGTTTTTTCTCACTTTCCTAGCAATGTAACTTAAACTTCAACAACTGAGATTCAATAAAGATTATTTATTTGAAAGAAATAACTGAACACTCATTGAACATTGAACAGCCCCTTCAGCCCAAAATGTTGTCTACCTAAAATAAAACGAAATCCTCCCTACCTCATAACCCAGGGGTGGGAAACTCACATTCCACCTTAAGTATTCTCTATGCCATAAGTGCACTGTGATTGCTTAAGGTGGTATGTGAGTGGAAAGGGAAGTTTGAGAATCACTGCTCTAGACCCAATTGTTACTGAAATAGATTGCATGATAAAAATTGTCATTGGCCCATTTCCTTTGGAGTTATGAAACTGCGCACATAACGAGTCAATTAGGTACGATTAAAACAGTGGTTTTCACACTTTTTCTTTCTACCCACATAACACTTTAAGTAATCCCTTACTAATCACTGAGAACTTACAGCATATGGAATACTTAAAGTGGTATGTGTTTTACAAAAATTTACCCCTGTCATAACACATAGATAAGATTATGTCAAAGTTCCATACAAACATGCAAATTAGAAACAGACAGAGGTCACAACACCTCCCTCCAGCTTGTGCTACTATTTACATAGGAACATAGGAAGTAGGAACAGGAGTAGGCCAAAAATAGCCCATCGAGCCTGCTCCACCATTCAATACGATCATGGCTGATCTAATTTATGACCTAACTCCACCTACCTGCCTTCTCCCCATATCCCCTAATTCCTCTTTCCTCATATAGTCATGGCCAATTTAACTGATTCTATATATGTTTCCTGCTACTTTCAACCGATGATGAATTATTCAACCCAAAGGAAAGAAATATAGCAAGATTTTATGCTCAAGGGCATTACTCAGTACAGATAGACCCCGACTTATGATGTTCTGACTTACGATATTTCAAAGTTACGATGATCAGTATCTGTTTTGAATAAAGGCAAGTCAGGATCTATCTGTATCAACATGGTTGCTTTTCCTTCTCTGAAGGAAATGCTTCCATCCAATCATCGCATGCAGATTGTTTCCCAATGTTTCTTTGTCAGACCTAATGCCATTTTTTTTTAAAAGGTGATTTGGAATACATGCACAGACTGCTGTCGCTTGAGAGGGAGAGAGATTGAAGAGGGAGAGAAAGCAATGACAATCTGCACATATGTTCCAAATCACAACGTAGGTTGTGAAGTGACATCGTAATCCCTACTTACCCAGGGCCATCTCGGCTTTTGGCAGGAACGGAGACATCAGCCTCCCAGCAGGAGCAGCTCAGAGTGTGGTGGTACACCACTGGCCTACTGCAGGGGGAAACCTCTGAACCTGCAGAAGAGCATAGGGACAAGACAACACCTGGCCAACTGTCAATGAGCCAACCTGAATGGACCAAGCCCCACCCGATCGGGTGTCAATCACCCTCCGGGATATAAGCCTGAGCTAGCCCTTCAAAGTCACTCTCAGAGTTTACAGCAGCTCTCCTCACAGCTGGCTCTATGGAGTTTTTCGTTGAATAAAGCTTGTTGTACAGTCTTTTGGATTTGTGTATTTGCTTCTGACCAACAGCACACCACAGCGAGCTACTGTTATTCCCCGACTTACGATAATTTTGCCTTACAATGTGAGTCGGGGAATTGAAACCCATCATAAGTAGGGGTCTACCTGTAATCCTCCTGGAAAACATGCAGATATGCTAAAGGAAAGGACCATGTTCTACTTTGGAATGATGCTACATAAAGATTAAACATCTCAAAAGATGGAAGATTGAAGGAACAATTTTTGCGAAGACACTGTTTCCCAAGATAAATATATATATTTTTTTTTAATTTAAATTAAATATCTACATGAAATGTGTCTCAAAAATCATGAAGAATCCCCATCACACTGATCATGCTATCTTCTTGCAGCTGCTTTCAGGCAGATGGTACAGAAGCCTGAGCTCTGGCATCTCAAGATTCAGGAATAGCTCTCAGGCTCTTGGAGCTTCCTCTACTCCCTGAACCATAAAACACCCTCCAGGTCTGCACTACCACAACATCACACTTATTTTGCACTAACTGCAATTGTGATGATTTATCTATCCTTTTAAATTTATCTTTTTTTCTCTCTTGTTTGAACTCCAGTCAGTACATCAACCATTTGGTCTTGCCCACCCCCAATTCTTGATCATGAGTTTGAGGGACCATTAAAGAAAGGCACTGTTTATTTTCCTTATTCCCATTGACAGAGAAACAGTTGCAATCACTTTCAGTCGACAAATTGGTATTGGAAGACCAATTTTGCTTTGCAATTTCCTGTATTTAATGTGCTCCCTAACAATGATGAATTAACGTGTTATTATCTGGGTTGTTTGGTTGAAGTATGCACGTACAAATGTAAACACAAGTCCTTATGGTTGGAAATACAATCAATATACAGCTGATGCTTTATCCATCTTTTTGAAAATTTGATGACCTTAGCATTAGACCTTAGAAGGAAACTGGAATAAGCCACTGAAAATAAGATGCATTTTCCACATCTTTGTGGAATCAGGAAGAACAGAAAAAAAAAAATTCTCTCCTTTCTCTTCTGGTTCATTTCCCCAAAAGGGATGAAGTAGAGAACATAATTGAAGATGCAGAGTTAGCCATATCATTTTAAAGGCCCTAATTGCTAGCAGGCTTATGCAGTGATACTTCAAAACTTAATTTCCAATGCAGGAAAATGGATCAGAGGTCAATCCACAGGACCATAAGAGTGGCAGAGAGAATCACTGAAGTCTCCCTCCCGCCCATCGATGTGATTTACCAGGATTGTTGTCTGAAGAGGGCACACAAAATCATTGAAATTCAGGAGTATCAGAGCCAGCACCATCAGGTTGAGGTTCAGCTTCTTCCCACGGGCAATGAAATGCTGAACGACCAAAATAATCGCTCACTCTAACCATATGACTCACACTATACAAAGCAATATTTATTTATATAAATAAAATAATTGTCCTATTATATTAATTGTCTATATGTGTGTTATGTCTGGTTGCGAGTCTACATGTTTTGCATCAAAGACCGGAGAATGCGGTTGTACTTGTACAATCAGATGACATAAAATTGACTTCACTTTACTGGTTTAAGGTTGAAAAAGGACATGGTTAAAGGGAAAATGGGCGAAACTTCTGAATGCAGTGTGTGGTGAGATTGTGGAATGAGCAGCCAGGTGAAGTGGTCAATGTGGGGTCCATTTTGACATTCAAGAAAAATTTGGACAAGTACATGGATGGGAGGAGTATGAAGGGCTATGGTCTGGATACAGGTCAGTGGGACCGACCGGGCAGAATACTACTAGTTCAACACAGACTAGATATCCTCTCATCATCTTTGGTTCAATAGATCAATGGGGTTGAAGACATTCTCCAGTCTTGATAAGTGACCCCTCCCCAAATATCCCCCATTTTTATGTTCCAGTGGAGGTGGTAGATACGGGTTTGATTTCAACATCATGAAATTGGATAAGTCCATGGGAGGGAGAGGTTTGGAGGGCTAGGGTGCAGGTCGATAGGACTCAGCGGGATAAATAGTTTAGAACAGAGTAGATGGGATGAACTGTACTGTCGCTTTTAATGATACTATCTTGAATGTTTGATTTGCATTGTTTCTCACATTGCATGAGTGTACAATCCAATTAGTATTCTGAACTGATCGTGAAATTTAATTATATTCCCTTGACTTATTCCCCAACCTGTTTTAGCAACTTATTTTTATTGTTTGCTTTTAAAATTGCCAGTTTTCTGATGCTACAATAGTTAAACCATTCCTAGACATAAAGTAGCTTTTAAAATATGAACAGCTGTTTTGGTGCCCAAAATATATATCAAGTCTTGAATCATGAATGTCTCAGCACCAATCATGAACAAGCAGCACAGATGTCAATTGGTTTGTAACACACTTTTGACATTATTGCTGCATCATGGGTAACAACAAGAGACACAACTTGGAAAGGAAGTGTTAACAAGAAAAAGTCGATGGATCCTACTTGAATAGTCATTAAACATGGAACTAACCATTGCATTGGAGAGGGGCTTGCTGCAGAGATTCATAAAAGTCACAGAGAGAATCATAGATTTTTCTTGATTACAACAATGGAGCAGGTTTCTCAGAACTTAACAGGTGAGGCCCCTGACTTTTTAAGGGGTAAGAATTGAACTATTTGGCTAAACCCTGTCTACCTACACTAGAAGCCTGCTCAAGCATAAAATTAGAACCAAACCCAAGCCCAGGGATTTTTAATGTTTTCAATCCAACCTGATCATTACCCTCCAAATTCCCAGCCTGCTCCAGAGATGTGAAACATTTGAAATGCCCTGAATTAATCTCTATTAGCATCAACAATATATTCATTCACATTTGGTGAAAATATTAATAAAATTCAGTATGTTTATTCAATCTGGCCTAAACCCAATGACCGAACGTCAACATTGTTTCAAAACTACCTGGTCCAAAGCATTTTTGGGCAAACAATAAACTGCTGGAGGAACTCAGTAGATCAGGCAGTCTCCATGGGTGGAAATGGTCACTGAATATTTTAGTTTGATCCGGAAATATATTTAATTTAAATTCAGGCAATATTTTCTGCTTCCATAGATAATTGATAGTTTGTAAATTAAGTAAACTCAATCAACAAATTCTGCCAACATCTAATCCGTTCCACATATAATCTTGACACAATGTATTGTGACATTAAGTCAGTGTAAATTATAGTATCTGATTTCCTTCATGGTTTTGCACTTTTAAGGATTAGATTCAGGAAAGATAGACTGACTTTAAGTCCCATTAATTTTATGGTGAGGACAAATCAATGCTAAGTGGAGTTTCAAGGCTTCACAAGAACTTCCTTTCTGATTCTACCAGCCTAATGAATTAAATTTCAATTTAAATATACAGCATGGTAACAGGTCCTTTCGGCCCATGAGTCTGTGCCTCCCGATTTACACCCAATTAACCTACACACCTGGCAAGTTGAACAGGTTGGAAACCAAAGCCCCCAGTGAAAACCCACACAGATACGGAGAGAACATACAAACTTCTTACAGACCGCGTGGGATTCGAACCCTAGTCCCAATCGCTGGTGCTGTAAAGGTGTTGCACTAACTGCTACGCCAACCATGTCATCTCATTGTTTGCTTAATTATTCAATTTTACAGATCATGATGAAACATATGTGGTACACATTCTAACCTTTGGCTTCCTTTGTGTAGCCTCTTCACCAGATTAAAGGATCCTTGTCCACCAACTAATTAGTGTTGTGGTAGATGCAAGTTATGGACATATGTCATCATGGTGAAATAGGATGAATAATGAGCCAGAGAAGAGCAAAAGATTTATTGACATGCTGTCAAGCTTGATATAGACAAACAATGGGTGACCTGGCTTCATGACATCTGGAGTATGTACTACTTCATGACATTCACGTTGAGTAGGCCAGGGGTTCTCTGTAGACCAATGGGTGCTGCTGAGTCACTATGCCTTGTGGCTGTAGTGGCTTGTTTCCAGTAGATAGGAGCCTGTTGTGTCTAGCTATCATGAGTTTGGAGCTGTTAGTGCTGGTTCTGTCCACTTCCACCCCCACCTCCCCCCCCCCCCCCAGCACATCGCTACAATGGAAACTAAATGCTTGTAATAGGTCAAAAGCACTGAATACCTTACGTATTCTATACTTTAGAAAATTCTGAAAAAAAATTAACACATTTAAATGGAAATGAAGGACATTCTTAATACACATGGTTAGTTGCAAAGTCATTTATTTAATTATAAGCTATCCAGAAACACTTCTCTCCATGATCTAATAATTTCTCCTTGTGAAATTGCTTGGCTCCCTTTTACCTTATCTACATCTATAAAGTTATTTTTTTATTTTTAGCAAATGTTTAAGCCTCCTTGTGAAGTGAAATTTTCCATCAGTTCCTGCTGCGTGACACCATGTGAGTCACACATCAAATGGGTTTGCAGGCAGCCTTGACAGTGGTTATGAAGACAAAAGTGGGCTCCCTTCTCCTTTGTCATGCTCAATTGCTGTTTATTTCAAGGAAATGGATGCATGTGCCCCATCTGCGTGTTGTGCTGACAGAGAGGTGAATATGAGGATTTGAAGGCTAATGCTCTATAAAACCTTCCCCATTCAAGACTGCCAAAACAAACCATCCTGTGAATTCCCACAGTGGTCATAAACAGCTCCCAAGATCCACTATTATTTCCACTCCATGTAATTGAAACTTCCCAGAACCCGAACTGTTAGCTCAGCTTGAAATCACAGTCTTCTGAAAAGAAATCAACTGGATGATTCTGCATTCGAATGGTGTTCTACTTATAATTACCTTACAAATATTCATAAACTACAGACAATTTGATCACTTTCAGTATCCCACAGTTGGTCTGTCCTTAATCATAAAGCTAGCATTATAGCTTCCCAACTTCTAGAAATTCTCAAGCATATAAAGACCCATGCTAATATGGTGCTCAAGAATGAGCATATAATAGTTTCTTGTTTCCACGAGGGATGGGCTGTTTCATATATGCAATATACAGGCAATAAATGGCATGTTTCTGGTGTGTGTGTGTGTGTGTGTGTGTGTGTGTGTGTGTGTGTGTGTGTGTGTGTGTGTGTGTGTGTGTGTGTGTGTGTGTGTGTGATTATATATGTCAATTTGTCCAATTGCCTTACATGTTCTTCCCATGTGACACTCTTTGTAACTATGTCATCAATATAAGCATCTGTATGAGTTAACTGTTGGATAACCAAATTAATCATCCTCTGGAATGTCGCAGGGGTATTTTTCATGCCAAAAGGTCACACATTATACTTGTATAAACCGCATGGAGTTAAAAAAGCTGAAATATTCTTTCCTCTCGGAGTTAAAGGCACGCACCAGTAACCCTTCAACAAATCCAACTTAGTAAGAAATTTAGCTTTGCCAATTTTATCAATACAGTCATCTATCATTGGAATAAGATAAGCATCTGTTTTAGTTACTGAATTAACCTTCCTATAATCTGTACAGAACCTAACAGTTCCATCTGGTTTCGGTACCAGAATACAGGGAGAACTCCAATCTGAGTCTGAAGGTCTAATAATGTCATTCCTCAACATATATTCCACCTCCTGATCCATAATTTTACTCTTTTGAATGTTTATTCTATATGGGTGCTGTTTTATGGGATGTGCTTCTCCAACATCAACATCATGGTGAATCACTGATGTTCTTTTTGGAACATCAGGGAACAAATTTGTGTATTTCAAAAGTGATTCTTTCAACTGTATCTGCTCTTGTAACTTAAGATGGCCTAAATTTTCTTCCAAATTTTCCATAATTGTTGAGTTAGACAGGTGCTCAGGAACCATGGTTTCTTTAAGGTTACCCTCACAAGATTCTGCTTCCATAATCTTATGATCCACCACTTCCTCCACTCTCTCAACAGCCAACACCTCTGATACAGATTGTTCTCCACTACCCTTATTCTCATAATAAGGTTTCAACATATTTATGTGACAGACTTGAGTTTTATTCCTTCTATCTGGAGTGTTAACAACATAGTTAACATTATTCAGTTTTGATTTAATTCCTTATGGTCCAGAAAATCTAGCTTTCAAAGGATTGTCATGTGTTGGAAACAAAATCAAAACTTTATTTCCTGTCTTAAAATTTCTCACTTAAGCTTTCCTGTCAAATAAACGCTTCATTTTACCCTGAACCATTTCCAAATTCTCTCAAGTCCACACATTCTGTACCCTATCCTTAAATTTAGAAACATTATCTAGCAAATTCAACTGTACATCCTCATTAACCCACTCTTCTTTTACCAACATTAAAGGTCCTCGAACTTGATGTCCAAACACAATTTCAAAGGGGCTGAAACCTAATGACTCCTGCACAGCCACCCTTGCTGCAAACAATAAATGAATACCTTTATCCCAATCTTTTCCATTCTCTGTACTGTAAACTCCCATTATATTTTTAAGAAATCTTTCCAATGCTTCCTGAGTTTAGGATGGTACACAGATGAAGTAATCTGTTTTATTCCCAACTCATAAACTAACTGTTGAAACAAACCAGACATAAAGTTAGATCCTTCATCACTCTGGATCTCTTTCGGTAGTCCAAACACTGTGAAAAATCTTTCCAGAGCGTTTACCACTGTTTTGGCTTTAATATTTCTCAGTGGTATAGCCTCTGGAAATCTCGACGCTGCACACATAATTGTTAATAAGTACTGGTTATCAGACTTAGTTTTTGGCAGGGGACCTACACAATCTACAATAACCCTAGTGAAAGGTTCCCCAACAACAGGAATAGGTTGCAATGGAGCCACTGGAGGACCCTGATTAGGTTTCCCCATAACCTGACGAACGTGACGTGTCTGGCAACAATTTACAACATCCTTCCTCAAACGAGGCCAGAAAAATTGTCTCAAAATCTTATTCATGGTTTTCTTTACACCAAGATGACCACCCATAGGTGTGTAATGTGGGCTAGATCTAATATTTCCTTCTGGTAATTTCTAGGAACAACTACCTGATGAATCACTCCCCATTCTTCATTAGCAGGAATATCAGGAAGTCTCCATTTTCTCATCAACACTTCACCTTTTAAGTAATATCCACAAGCCATTTATTTAATCTCTTGTTCACTGACTGCTTTCTCCCTTAAGCTATCATTCCCCAACAGAAACGAGACACCCTGCATGGGCAACTTTGGAATTACTGTTACTACAACAGGTCCTTTGACTAATTCTGAATTCAGCACAACCTTGAGAAGCGATATTCATTCTACCTCACCTCCAACACCTTTAATCAAAGTTGTCTTCCCTGTGTCAGTCCTTTGATCCACAGTTAAAACACTTCCCAACAAAAATGACTGAGGAGCCCCAGTATCTCTAAGAATTTTAACTGGAACCTGTGGTTCTCCCTCCTTTATTGAGACAAAGGCCTCTGACACAAAAGGCTTGAAAACATCCATGACCTCCTTACCAAGTTTGGCACCTCTGTTCTCCTTAAATTCCACTGTTAGAATACATGCTTCTGGTAAAACCTGTTTTTCTTGTTTTCTTTTTCAAAATTAGAGATTTTGCATCACATGACCAGGTTTATTACAAAAATGACATACAAATGCAGAAGTTCTGTCCTTTTCTACCTTTCCTTCATCTTTTAACATTTTCTCCAGACTCTATTTCAGGCCCACTATCCTGCTCCATACTAACCTTATGAACAGGTTTATTAATCTGTTCCACATTAGCTCTCTGAAAATGCCTGTTATTCTGGAATGTACTTTTGTGAATCAGAGCATTTTTTTTCTGCGAATCTAGCCACCTGTTGCCACGTCCCCACATCTCTCTCATCCAGGTATAATTTAATCTCGTCTGGGACACACCTTTTAATTTCCTCTATTAATATTAATTCTCTCAATCTGTCAAAATCATTGTTTATTCCTTTTGAGGCCCACCAACTGTCAAAACACACAGATTAAAATCAGAGTAAAATCCATATAAGATTGATTCCATGTATTCACCAAACTCCTAAATTTTTGCCTATATGCCTCTGGAACTAACTCTGGAGCTTTCAACACTGCTTGCTTAACAGTATCATAATTTGCCACTTGCTGTGTAGTCAAGCTAGAGGATGCAATTTGTGCTTTTCCCCTCAATACACTTTGAAGCATAAGAGGCCATTTCTCTCTTGGCCATCTTGAACTCTCAGAAACTTTTTCAAAAAGCTGAAAATATCTATGTATATCTCCCTCATCAAAAGGAGGCACTAGATTTACCTCTCTACTAGCCAAAAACCTCTCCCCGGGAGATACAGCCTTGGCTCTCTTACCTTTCTCTATCTCCATTCTTAACTTCTCTAATTGAAACTGTCTGTCCTTTTCAGCTTCTTCTGCCTCGTATTTCCTTTGTCTTTCAGCCTCTGCTCTTTGCTTTTCAGCTTCAGATTGTTGTCTCTGCAACTCAAAATTATGTTTCTCCCTTTCTTCTTGCACCCTCAATTTCTCCAATTCCAACTGCAATTCAAAAGATCTATGGAAAATTTTCTAAGTCTTCCTCAACAAATTTACCTTTACATATAATATTTCACTATAATCCTCTGTATTTGTACTTTTCTCATCCGATGTTTAACTTCAGCAATTTTCAGTGCCTTAGAAAGAGCCATCAGTTCCTCTTTTCTCTCTGCAGGTGATGGTTGTAACAAAAATGTATCCACCTCCATAGCTGCTGTTTTTCCAGGCACCAGCTTTCAGTTAGCTTGCAAAAGTTCCAGACAGAATAGCTTGCAAACAAAAAACCCAATCAACTAATAATCATCAAATTTCAATGTTCAAATCATAAGCGACGAGCCCCCATAATATGTTATATAGTCCAGAGGACCCCAAAAACCAGCAACAATAGATATGCACCACAACACAGGGTTACTTAAACAAAAGTTGTTTTTAATTATATTTGAACAAGAAAACAGAATTAAACTTTAACTTATTACTTAACCTACCTAACTACCTAATCCCCCCTCTAATACTAAGCGCAGGTGTGTGTAATGTATATTTAAGATTAGAAATTTTTTTGGATCACAGTCCAATCTCACTGGTTGCAAGCAATTCTTGTATTGTGCACAGAAGTTAGCATTGTCAAAGTTCACCAGTCTTTGATGCTTAACAGGTAAATAGTTACCACTCAGGAGGGTTCTTGCTGGATTTCAGAGAGAGATTCTTTTTCCAGGACATCCGTAACTGATTCCTTCTCAATCAATCTTGCTGACAAAACCTGCTCCCTTCAGGGTTCTCCAGACAATCCTCTTTCTTTCAGGTCATCTTTCACACCACCAGTCTTCTCCTTTGACCAGGCAGCCTTCGAAAGTTTGCCAGCTTGTCCCTCTGGAATGGACTTCTGTCTCTCTCCTCTCTGTTTCTCCCTCTTGAGAGCAAAACTCTTCTCCTCTGCCTGCAAAGATCACATGCTCTCCCAGGCAAGCTGCTGTCGATATTTTGTTGCCTCCTGCAAAAAGCAATCTGCGAAAGTCCTACAAATATTCTGTTTTAAAATGTGTGTGTGCAAGCTGCTCTAAAAATTCTTCCCAAACCACCTCTAAATACTCTGTCACAGTGAATATACAAATATATATAAATAAACAAATATATACATGTACAGGTACACGATCCTTTATCCGGAACCCTTGGGGAACAGTGTACTCCGAATTTCAGATTTTTCCGGATTTTGGAAAGCCGACCCAAATTGTGCTGCCGTATCCACCCCCACCCCCTTCCAGTTACCTGGCCTTCTCCCCCAACCGCCAGTCCATCTGCCGCCTCCCCCAAGCGCCGGTCCCTTGGCCACCAGGATGCCTCACCCAAGCGCTGGCTGCCTCCCCAATGCGCTGGACCCTCGGCCGCCTCCCCCAAGTGCCAGGCGCCTCTCTCCCCACTTATGAGATTTTGGAGCTTTCCGTATTTTAGAAATCTAGATAAAGGATCGTATACCTGTGTGTGTACATATATATATATATATATATATATATTATTTGTGTGTGTACGTGTGTGTGTGTACGTGTGTGTGTGTACGTGAGTGTGTGTACGTGTGTGTGTGTATGTGTGTCTGTTGTTGGAACCAAGGGGTTAAGTAATCATAGAAAATATGCCTATGTACTATTCATTATGTATTCATTAATCCAGTACTATGTAACAATTTACTATTTACTTCAAGTATACTGTTTAAGGGAAATAGGAATGCAATTAAGTTACAGCCATAATATGTAGCAAAGTTGGCTGAGAATAGTACGTGCAGAATTTGCTGTCTCCAAACACAAAAGAGAGAAAATGTATGAACCAATCTAGGAGGAATGCTAAGACATGAGGAGGTGTTGAGTAGAACAGAAGACTATGGCCAAACAAGAACAGAGTACCATGACTGAAAATGTCGGAGACAAAGAAAATGTATAAACCAATTCGGTAGGAAGGTTAAGGCTTAAGGAGGTGTTGAGTAGAACAGAACGCTTTGGCCAGATGAGTACAAAGAAATAATTAGAAATATATGGGGTAAGAATTGATTTCTGATCAAGACAACAGGATGTTCTGGCCTTGAGGATAAAGATGGGAGGTCTACACCCTAGATACTGCAGAGCAGGAAATTGCTTGAGATAAATCTTATGCAAGGAATCTAGCAAAGAAAGCCAACTTTTGTTCAGTGTAATAATGTTGATCTATATAAACAGAAGAGACTGGACAGTAGGAGTCAGTCTTGGGGAATAGCTCACTGAGCAGGTGACCTATGAACTAACGACTGAACCTGAGCTCTGTTAAGCTTTATTCTTGTGCTGTGTAATAAACTGATTGTTGAACCGAATACCTTCTCCTATCACTTCATTCAACGAGCACGCTGGACTCAGACGACACATAGACTAAATTGAGTAAATTGAGGGTAGGGTAAAGCCAGACCTGACAGTGTGTACGCATGCATGTGTGTACGCGCGTGTACGTGTGTCTGTGTATGTATATATATATATATATAAATATATATGTATAAATATATATGTATATACACGCACACACACATGTGTGTATATATATATGTGTGTGTGTGTGTGTGTATGTGTGTATATATATATTTATTTATATATATATATATATATATATATATAGATTTATATATATATATATATATATATATACATGTATATATGTGTGTGTGTGTGTGTGTGTGTGTGTGTGTGTGTGTGTGTGTGTGTGTGTGTGTGTGTATAAATGTAAATACCAAACATATGCATCCATTCAATTCTGAACCATTCATTTGTACATTACATAAGAAAGCAGCTAATATTGCATTTTAAATCATTCCTGGAAGTAAAATAATACGGGGGTGGGTCTTACAATTTCTAATGGTAAATACCTTATATGAAACTACAAATTCTGGTTATAAACCTTTCCTCTACTTGTGACCCTTTGCAGATGTCTTCTTCCAAATTTCCCTTCAGCCCTTTGAATTTATGTCTTCACTGATTTTTCCTGTAAACTTGTTACTATCACTTGCTTTATACACTTAGCAATTCTTTTATATGAGCATGTTTTCCCTGTCCTATTAGCATTTGAGCCTGAATATTAAAGTCAGATTATTCTCTCCTTGGCTCTGTTTTATTTTTCTTTCAGTAGGATTAACATATATTTGCCATTTTTATTTTAAATTTTAATTTAAACATACAGCATGGTAACAGGTAATTTCAGCCCAGGAGTCCATGCTGCCAAATTTACACCCAATTAACCGACTCCCCTGGTACATTTCAAAAGGTGGGAGGAAACTGGAGCCCCCGGGGAAAACCCACAGACACGGGGAGTACATACAAACTCTTTAAAGACAGCGCATGATTCAAAAGGCACTATGCCAACTGTGCCGCCCCTTACTTACAATTCTCGCTTCATTCCTGTAAATTAAACTGAAATCTGGAACACGATTTAACATTTTGGAGCGAAAGGGACAATAAAAGCATTCTGTTCTGCAAATCTCGCCTGCCATCTAGTAGAAGATAAATGAAAAGTAAAATCCACAAAGATATTGACTTACCGGGTGTCTGTACATGACATTAGTGATAAAACAAATGAAAAAGCAATTCATACATACAGCTGCTCTTCATCGACTACAGCTCAATCTTCAATATCATGATTCCCTTAGAGCTAGTCAAGAAGCTACAAACTCGAGCATTCTGTAATCCACTCTGAAATTGTATTCTTGACTTTTTTATTCGAAGCCGACAGTCAGTATGTTCCTCACTGATAATCAACACAGGCACACCCCAAGAATGTGTGCTAAGCCCACTGCTCTACTCATTATACACCCATGACTTTGTGACCAGGCACAATTCCAATGCTATCTACAAGTTTGCTGATGACACCACAGTTGCTGACAGAATCACAAATGGCAATGAGGAAATGTACAGGAGGGAGATAGATCAGCACATCGTTAGCAAAACCAAGGAGATGATTGTGGACTTCATGAGGAAGTCAGGGGAAAATGACCTAGTCCTCATTGAGGGCTCAGTAGTAGAGGGTCAAGAACTTCAGATTCCTGGATGTGAACATCTCCAAGGATTTGCCCTGAAATCTCCATATTGATGCAATCACAGAGAAGGCTCACCAGCGGCTATACTTTTCGGTATGTCACCGAAACTCTCGCAAAGTTCTACAGATGTACTATGCAGAGCATTCTGGCTGGTTGCATCACTGCCTGGTATGGAGGTAAGGGATAATGGAAAGTGAAGAGTCAAGCAAGGGCTAATTAAGAATGAATAAATAAGGGTGAAGTAAGAATGGATTGTGAGGAAAGGCTAAGTAAGTATAATAGAATAGGAGTCGTATAGCAAGTAGATAGATTTAGCAAGTCCTGGGGGTTGAGATTAATGATTACAAACATGACACTTCCTGGTAAACAAGTTTACAGAAAGGGACATAAACTGCATGTAGGCAGAATTCTTTCTTTGGCTTGGCTTCGCGGACGAAGATTTATGGAGGGGGTAAAAAGTCCACGTCAGCTGCAGGCTCGTTTGTGGCTGACAAGTCCGATGCGGGACAGGCAGACACGATTGCAGCGGTTGCAAGGGAAAATTGGTTGGTTGGGGTTGGGTGTTGGGTTTTTCCTCCTTTGCCTTTTGTCAGTGAGGTGGGCTCTGTGGTCTTCTTCAAAGGAGGCTGCGGCCCGCCAAACTGTGAGGCGCCAAGATGCACGGTTTGAGGCGTTATCAGCCCACTGGCGGTGGTCAATGTGGCAGGCACCAAGAGATTTCTTTAGGCAGTCCTTGTACCTTTTCTTTGGTGCACCTCTGTCTCGGTGGCCAGTGGAGAGCTCGCCATATAATACGATCTTGGGAAGGCGATGGTCCTCCATTCTGGAGACGTGACCCATCCAGCGCAGCTGGATCTTCAGCAGCGTGGACTCGATGCTGTCGACCTCTGCCATCTCGAGTACCTCGACGTTAGGGGTGTGAGCGCTTCAATGGATGTTGAGGATGGAGCGGAGACAACGCTGGTGGAAGCGTTCTAGGAGCCGTAGGTGGTGCCGGTAGAGGACCCATGATTCGGAGCCGAACAGGAGTGTGGGTATGACAACGGCTCTGTATACGCTTATCTTTGTGAGGTTTTTCAGTTGGTTGTTTTTCCAGACTCTTTTGTGTAGTCTTCCAAAGGCGCTATTTGCCTTGGCGAGTCTGTTGTCTATCTCATTGTCGATCCTTGCATCTGATGAAATGGTGCAGCCGAGATAGGTAAACTGGTTGACCGTTTTGAGTTTTGTGTGCCCGATGGAGATGTTGGGGGGCTGGTAGTCATGGTGGGGAGCTGGCTGATGGAGGACCTCAGTTTTCTTCAGGCTGACTTCCAGGCTAAACATTTTGGCAGTTTCCGCAAAGCAGGACGTCAAGCGCTGAAGAGCTGGCTCTGAATGGGCAACTAAAGCGGCATCATCTGCAAAGAGTAGTTCACGGACAAGTTTCTCTTGTGTCTTGGTGTGAGCTTGCAGGCGCCTCAGATTGAAGAGACTGCCATCCGTGCGGTACCGGATGTAAACAGCGTCTTCATTGTTGGGGTCTTTCATGGCTTGGTTCAGCATCATGCTGAAGAAGATTGAAAAGAGGGTTGGTGCGAGAACACAGCCTTGCTTCACGCCATTGTTAATGGAGAAGGGTTCAGAGAGCTCATTGCTGTATCTGACCCGACCTTGTTGGTTTTCGTGCAGTTGGATAATCATGTTGAGGAATGCTAAACCAATCCAGGAGGCAGAAGAATGTTAAGGGGGGGAATGCATAAAAAGTTGGGTAAGCCCCAGTATGTGTGTGTATTCCCAGGGTAAGCGGAAGCACCCAACTTTGCATTGTTGTACAATAAATGTTCTTTGTTCTCAATTTTTGTCTCGAGTGAAAGCTGTGAAGGCACCTCTGCTTCTCACAGAGTCACCAACTCTCAGGATAAGAATAATCTCCAGAGAGTTGTTAACTTGGCCTGTAACATCACAGGCACCAGACTTCACTCCATCAAGGACATCTCCATGAGGCGGTGTCTTAAAAAAGCAGCTTCTATCCACAAAGACCCAGGCCTTGCCCTCTTAATTCTGCTACCATCAGTGAAAAAGGTACAGGAGTCAAAAGGCAAGCACTCAACAGTACAATTTCTTCCCCGCTGCCATCAGATTCCTGAATAATCAATGAACCAAAGTGATTGCCTCACTTTTCGTGCAGTTATTTTAATTTTATTTTATTTATAGTAATTTATAAGATGGTGTCTTGGGTAAACTTATACCTCTCACTTTGTTCATTTTAGATTGGTCACAGTGTTTGAGCTACCGAAAGAATATAGACACACACACACCGAAAGCAGTTCAGTTTATACAAATGTTTATTACAAATTCAAAAGCTGATTTCACACTACAATATGCAAGCCCTTCCCAACTATATTTATCAACGCTTGGACTGGTCCCAACTGCCGAAGCGAGGCAATGACTGCACACTTGTAGTTGGTTGTCAGGGCGCTGGTAGCAGCTTCTCCACCTCCCCTGACCGGGACATTGGCTGGACTCTAGAAGTTCTTCTTCTTGCTGAGAGATCAGCCAACTGTTCGTTTATGCGGCCCACCCCTTCAAGCCCTCTGGTTGCACGACTCTGAATATACCACTTCCATTTAACAATGGAAGACTGCTGGGCTCGCTCGATCTTTAGATTAGCATCATTAGCCAGAACCCAATTCATTATTGGAAGTGCAGGTTGCAATTAAACATCTGCATCACCGGTCATTCTTTCAGTCTCCAGCAGGGCCCAGTATCAGGCTAGTAACTGTTGTTCAAAACAGAATAACGAGTGGCAGCCTCAGGCATGGTACGTGACCAGAATCCCAGCGGGACTCGGCGACCCTCTTGTTTCGGCCAGAGGCTTCAGCAGGCCACATCATCAGTAACGGAGACCTGTAGTTTATAGAGGGTATCTGGGATGCGGGGAGCAATGGGCAGAGCCTGAAGAATAGCCTGCTTGGTGGATTGGAATGCCCTTTCCTGATCGTTACCCCATACAAAGTCTGTTTTCTTTCGGGTAACCTTATACAGAAGACGTAAAAGCAATGCTAAGTGTGGAATATGGCGTCGCCAGAATCCCAATAACCCCAGAAAACGCTGGGTCTCTTTTTTGTTAGTAGGAGTGGCCAAGTCTGCGATTTTATTGCGAACTTTATCGGGAACAACTTTTTCTCCAGTATGCCACTGAATTCCAAGGAAAATAACTGTCTGGGACGGGCCCTGTAACTTGGCGGGGTTAATGGCCCACCCTCCTTGCATCAGGGTATCTTGGACACTCTCCAAACCTTCCTGTACCATCTCTTCTGTGGCCCCTTGGATCATCACATCATCAATATAATGGTGAATCGAGAGAGAAGGCGATACTGGCACCGTCTCCAGATCACGGGCAATTAGGCTGTGGCAAATAGTGGGAGAGTGTACATAACCCTGAGTTAGGCGAGCGAAGGTATACTGGCACCCCTTCCAGGTAAAGGCGAACTGATCCTGTGAGTCCTCAGCTATAAGAATACTGAAGAAGGCGTTAGCGAGATCAATTACAGCATACCATGTTCCTGAGTTCCCAGTAGCAATATTTTCAATAAAGGTAACAATGTCCAGAACTGCTGAAGCAAGTGGTGGGGCATGTTTGTTCAAAAAGCGATAATCAACTGTCATTCTCCAGGAGCTGTCCGGCTTCGGGACTGGCCAAACAAGGCTAGTAAAGGGCGATGTTGTGGGCCTCACTACCCCTTCTTCTTGCAAAGCATCGATGTTGGCAGTAATCTCTTCTTGCCCTCCAGGGAGACGATATTGTGGAATGCACACTTGTTTCATGGCGGGTGGCACCATTACAGGATCCCACTTAGCCTAACCCACTACTAGTTTTTTTTTGTAATAGTCCGAATTCCAAATGTAAATCTCCCTTGGCTAGTATTAAGGGCCGTACCGGCCAACATATTAATACCCAGGATACACTCATCCGTAGCAGCCACCAGGGCATGTTATCAGATAGGGGAAGGACTATAACCCACCGTGGCATGGACTTTTATTTCCTTTGCCAGGGTGACCACTCCTCCGAACCCCTCTATTCGAAAGGTCGGTCCAGTCCAGAGGTCGGGGTTACCCGGAATCACCAAGTGCTCCACACCGGTATTGACCAAGGCCAAATATTGGCGGTCATTACCCCCACCCCAATGGATTGTTAACGGTATGTAGGGCCGTGGGTCCCCGTGTATCTGCCGTATCTCAATGGTGTAGACACAGGAGCCCTGCCCACACCTTCATGCTTTAGTAGGGTTCAGGGGCTTCCAGGCCCACATGCCACTATTATCCATAAGAGCCTTGTTAACCATTTGTTGTACCTCATCACGGGTAACTGGAGTGGGAGAAGCCGGCTCGATAGAAGCAGCAGGGGGAGCAGAGGGCACAGTTGGGCCAGGAGGACTTAGCAGCTGGGGATGATGTTCCCCTGCTTTTCTCTTATAAAGGGCATAAAGGACTGCAGTAGGTTTCCCATCAATATCACTTTTAGGTACGCCTAACTTTAACAAGGTTAGAAAAAGGTCCTTTCTTGTCGGTCCGTTATTAGCAGCAGTCCCTCTCTTTTCATCCTGCTTGTCTGATTTAACCGGGGTTGTACGTGAGTGGATTTTACCTCCAAACTCTAATTCTCGAAGCCCAGATAAGGCATGCACCGCCTCAGACACAGGGTGCCCAATTAGTGGACTAGTTACGGACAGAACCAGCCCCCGTGTAGTAGGTTGGGCGGAACGAACCAATCTGGTATGCATTCCGGCTGTGAATATCTCTTCATCAGGGCTCCCCCCGTGTACCCACAGCCTCAAACACCCTGCATACAAGGCAGAGGCCAGGGCCTGTTGACGAATTACTGCAATACCATCCTCTGGGGTTTTCCAATTGTTCTGCAAATGTAAATCCCAACTTACTGGTGATGGATATACTCATAGCAGGGCATCCCCTATAGTAGTAAGTAAGTAATCCATCTCTCTCCCTCTACCCCGCAGCTCAGCAGTGACCCTGATATCAGTAGATAATGTTCCTAATCCCAACAATTCCTCAGGGGTTAAAAATACATTACCCCCTCCTTGTTCCCAGACACGCAGGAGCCAGGCTGCCAGAGTTTCTCTCACCTTTTGCCTAAATCGATCTCCAATGGCAGCCAGCTCTTTTATAGAGAAGTCACGTATCATTGACTGTTCCCAACCCCTGTTCCCACTTTGGCCCACAGGGTCCTCCACCCAGTCTAGGGGAGGAGGCTGAGGCCATCCAGTTGAGGGGGTAGGCCATAGGGCATAAGCAGGGGTTTGGGTATTTTCCCCTGGATCCACTTGGGAGACTGGGGTATCTATCCCTTCAATCTCTACCCTTACATCATCCCCCCTTCCATCTGTTTGGGAAGTCAGCTGCCTAACGGGGCCGGCGTGAACAGCGGGTGGAGAGGGTAGTATGTTAGGCAGATGCTGAGGAGTATCTGCATTATTACCATTCTCATTCCAAATATTCCCATCTCAATCCTCAATTACATCAGGATCGTCACCATTCCTTATCATGGCACGAATACGATATGGATCGGGTTCCAGTCCTTACCTTTCCTTATCTGCACAGAGCTGCAGGCGGAGTTTAATATTATGGCAGATCGTTTGAACATGCTTATCTTCCCATTCTTTGACTCTGTCCTGACTGGTGCAAACAATCTCGCTCACCATGGAACAGCGTTGTTGCATGGCTTCTAGCTCCTCCTCTAATTGCTTTCTCTTGCGCTGAGATTCTACTTCTCTTTGAACTGATTCTGCTTCACGCTGAACGGAGTGGCATAAGGCTGTGGCCAGCAACCAAAAACCATACGTCAGCGTCCCCTTTTTATCAGGAAATTTTCTTTCTTGAAGGAGAGTGGCAACCCGCTCTCCCAGAGGTGCACTTGATGAATCTAACTTCTCAACCCAACTAATGGGTGGTCCCAATAAAGACAGGGTATTGGCCAACATGCCAAACCCATCGGCTTTGGAAGTCCATCCAGGAATCAAGAACTGCTCAGGGCTCACCTCTTTCATTTGGCGAAACATCTTGAGACCAATCCTGCTCGCAGCACCAATTGTCTTGGGTAAACTTATACCTCTCACTTTGTTCATTTTAGATTTGTCACAGTGTTTGAGCTACCGAAAGAAAATAGACACACACACACACACCGAGAGCAGTTCAGTTTATACAAATGTTTATTACAAATTCAAAAGCTGATTTCACACTACAATATGCAAGCCCTTCCCAACTATACTTATCAACGCTTGGACTGGTCCCAACTGCCGAAGCGAGGCAATGACTGCACACTTGTAGTTGGTTGTCAGAGCGCTGGTAGCAGCTTCTCCACCTCCCCTGACCGGGACATTGGCTGGACTCTAGAAGTTCTTCCTCTTGAAGAGAGATGTTGCCACCTCTCGGAGAGTCTCTCTCTTCAGCAGCGGAACCACGGCTTATATTACCCAAAAACTGCTTACCCAAGCACCTATTCCCAGCACAGCAAGAAAGATAAGCAAGCAAGCTAGCGTGCTAGGCTATTAACGAATAACATAATTTTCAGCTTATCACTTTGAATACAATGATTTATTTTGCATCAAGGCAAGGCCTCTGACAGTCTGTGATCAAAACAAGCAGGAAGATTAAATGTTCTTGGTACACAGATGTCCTTTCGTCAGATAACAGCATCTCTGGCCCCTTGGTGGAATTTAGCTTATGTCTGCTGATTCTACAACACAAGCAGGTTCTCAGCCTTGCAGAACCCAGAGCTGCAAGTTTAAAAAAACAGGTTAGAATCTTCCATTACAGATGGTTATAATATGAATGTTTGGACTATGATGCTGTCACAAAACACCGAATTTCATGACTTGTTCATGACAATAAATCCTGATTCTAATTCTGAAACCAAGTCAGCAATTGTTCATGTGCATTTTGAAATATGGCATTACTATGGTATCACATTTGTCGCAGCCCCCTGAGTAGTAGCTCTACAGACCCATGCATTTATCTATCATGCAATTAATCTTTATTGCAGTGGTCACAAACCATGTATTTTGCTTCTATAATGAGAAATGTCCTTCTCTTTGTGAATAATGAGTAATGAGAACAGAGCATGGGATTCAGAATGAGCTTTCCTGAAATCACTGGTGAATATTGGCAGCAGAATTTGTTCATTTATCACCTTTTGCTTCATGTTGCTGGCCAATTTTCAAGTTAGCAAGCTAATTTATCACTGATTCAATTCATTTATTTAAAAACCCTGTGCATAAGGCACCATCTCTAAATTCAAATAATACATAGCTTTCCATCATTAGTTTGATAACTTTCCTGACAAATCTGAGAGAAAAAGATCCATACCTTTCAACACTTTTAAAAACTTCAGGTCAATTACTTTCAATTTGACAGCATTCTTGCTGGTGTTTCCTTTGGTGGGTAGCAGCTGCCCATGTGTATGGAAATTTCACAAACAAAAGTGAGATGAACAACCAAGTAATTTAATTGTTATAGTGTAGTCTGAATGGGATTGGTGATAGAAAGCCTGCTGTCCTTTGAACAATAACATCAAATTCTTAATGCTCTCTAGAACAGAAGGAATGAAAAGACATGAGTGAAGAAATTCTTCTGTGGCCACATTGTACTAAATCCATCCTATTGCAGCCCATTGTTATGGCCTGATTACAAAATTTAGCTCCCTTGCCCTTGCAAAGCAACAACTATTTCATTCATTGCCTGTAATTAAGGATGATATTCACCCCATTGTGGTGAATGTCTGCCAAGCTGCCTGTCTCCTCTCTGGCGAGCCTTGCTGTACTAACATTGGCTGTGCATTATCTCAACTGTTAACAACACTCCCCTGTGTATGCACCTATTGTCATTATTGTACTATGGGTTTCTGCTAATAAAAGCCATGATTATTATTTGACCACATCGTCTTTGTCTTCTTCATCAACTGGCACTTCAATTTTATTAGCAGAAATGGATGCAGCACTCAAGCCAGAGCGGCTGATAATCGACCTGTCTGCCCCGAGGGCCAGAGAAATTTTCAACCACTGGATTGCTTGTTTCGATTACTACATGGCTCGAAACAATGTGGTCGATGAGGCGATACATTGGGGCCACCTGAACTCTCTGCTGGGTGAGGTCCCTTTTGCAGTAATGCAAGGAGCTATCACTCTGGCTATAGCCCGGGAACATCTGACTGCTTATTTATGCAGGGCCTCAGAATATGGTGCTTGCTCAACACCAGTTGCTGACTAGTGTTGGACTCTGGCTTTAACTTATTCTTAATTTAGTCTATGTGTAGTCTGAGTCCAGCGCGTTCTTTGAATGAAGTGATAGGAGAAGGTATTCGGTTCAACAGTCAATTTATTACACAGCACAAGAATAAAACTTAACAGAGCTCTGGGTCAGTCTGTTAGTTCATAGGTCACCTGCCAGTGAGCTACTCCCCGAGACTGACCCCTATTGTCCAGTTGGCACAGTTTATATAGGTCAATCTTATCACACAGAACAAAAGTTGTTTTCCCTGCTAGATCTTTTTGCATAAGGGTTATCACAAGTCATCTCCTGTTTTGCAGATTTCTGGGGTGTAGCCTTCCCATGTTAATCCTCCAGGCCAGACTATCCTGTTGTTTAGATCTGAAATTAATTCATCCCCAGATATTTCTAATCACCATTCGGTCCCTGTCTGGCCAATTTCTGCTGTTCTCTTTAACACCTCCTCGTGCCTTAATCTTCCTCCTAGACTGGTTTTCCATTCCCTTTGATTCTTGCGGGCCATTCTTTGTTCTGATCTGGCCTGTGTCTCCTGTGCTACTTCCCACCTCCTTCAGTTGAGCATTCCTCCTAAATCGTTTTATGCATATCCTCTCCCTGTATCTTGGGAGCAGCCAATTTTGTTCAGCCAACTTTGCTCCATGCTGTGACAGCCACTTAGCCACATTCCTCTTTCCCTGACTCATGCAGTACAAATAAACTTATTGATTAATCCTTTATTTCATAATGTTTTAACCCCTAGATTCCAACACTAGATGCCAGAAACCCAGGGAAAATGATGCTGCCTATGCACTGGCTCTCGACTCACTGGCAAATGAATGTGATGTCAGTGCAGTCAATGTGCAACAACACCGCAATGCCTTGAAGCTGGATGCTTTAGTCAACAGGTTTGACTCCAGTTACATCCGACAGAGGCTGCTGAAGGCGGAGCCCTTAACCTACGACCGGGCAGTCACTCTAGCCAAAACACTGAGAAGTGCCATGCAATCCAGTGAAATGCTAGAAACCAAAAGAGAAACATCCAGGAGTGCTGGAACCCCAAAGAAAAGAAAAAGGCGAACTCCTGGAAAATGCTACTTCTGTGATAAGAGCTGGCACCCCATATAGAAGTGCCTGGCACGATTTGCTACCTGCAGCTATTGTGGGATACTCGGCCACTTCGCTAAAGTGTGTAAGGCGAAAAGTACTCCCACTGATAAGAAGAAGATAAGCACCAAGAAAATGCGTCCTGGAGCTGCAGGAATGAAAGACAACTGTGAAAAGGGGGAATTTTCAGAAGAGCAGGCTGAAACGACTTCAAGTGACGGCGAGGTGAGATCCCCTGTGATAGCTCAATTGACTCCAAATCTTGGGAGATGTTACAGACTGGAATGGTCGACTATGAACGAAGAGGTGAATGGTGAGACTCTTGATTGTCTAATAGACTCAGGGAGTGCTGACAGCTACATCCACGAGAGAGTTGCCAGAGCCTTAAATTTGCGAAGATATCCAGCGAACCGAAAGATATCAACGGCTTGCAGTGAACTTAAAAAAATTGTAAAGGACAAGTTTAAAGTTCCTTGAAATTTGCAGGGACATTGCCTGGCTGATGTGTGGCTCTTTATTATGCCGGAGCTCTGCACCCTTGTGGTACTGGAGTTAGATATTCCATCTCGGATGAACAGTGTAGTGTTAAATTTCGGTGGGCCACACCCACACTTACCATCCCCAGCGATAGTTACTGCGGTCTATCCAAATTAAAGATCAAAGCTCCCTCCCTTTTCAGTGATTTATCCCCCGAGTGTTGGCCAATTGCCACTAAGAGCCGTTCTTACAGCAAAGAGGATCGTGAGTTTATCAAAGCTGAGACCCAGAGATTGTTTAAAGAAGGAGTAATTGAACACAGCAAGAGTCCGTGGCAAGCCCAGGTGGTAGTTATGAAAGAAAAAATCACACTAAGAAACGACTGGCTATTGACCACAGCCAGACAGTCAACCATTACACTAACCGGAATGCTTACCCCCTGCCACGCATCATTGAAATGATTGATCAGATAGTGCAATACAAACTGTACTCCACTATCGACCTCAAAGCAGCTTACCACCAAAGCCCCATTAAAAAAAGGAACAACCCTATACAGCCTTTGAGGCTGATGGGGGGTTATGCCAGTTTAAAAGGGTACCTTTTGGGGTCACTAATGGTGTGTCCATGTTTCAGAGGGAAATGGATAAGATTGTTAGGATGTATGAGTTACAGGATACGTTTCCCTATCTGGATAATGTCACTATCTGTGGGAAAACACAGGCTGAGCACGACAACAACTTAAATAATTTTTTAGCAACAGCTAAGGAACTCATCCTTACATTTAACGAGGGCAAATGTGTGTTCAATGCGACAGAGCGACTCATTCTGGGCTACATTGTCCGCAAAGGTGAAATCAACCCCAACCCAGAAAGAATGGCCCCCTTAAGAAGTTACCACCCCCAAACTCAGCAAATGCCCTTAAAAGTGTGTGGGATTATTTTCCTAATACTGCATAAGGGTTCGGTACTACGTCACAAAAGCATGCCGTCTGTTTGACACTAAATCCTTTCCTCTCTCTCCAATGGCCTTGAAGGCTTTCGAGGGAATTAAAGCTGATATTGCCAAAGCTGCATTCTTGTCCATTGACGAGGATGTCCCATTCCAAGTTGAAACTGATGCCTCAGATTGTGTCTTAGCAGGAACCCTTAATCAAAAGGACAGACCTGTGGCATTCTTCTCCCGGACCTGAACTTACACATCCTGCCATTGAAAAAGAAGCCCAGGCTATTATTGAAGCTGTTCACTACTGGAGACACTTTTTAGCCAGCAGAAAATTTACTCTTGTCACTGATCAGAAATCTGTAGCCAACATGTTCAGTACTAAACACAAAAGTAAAATCAAGAATGATAGGATGGCACGCTGGTGAATAGAACTCTCAACTTATAATTATGAGATCCAGTACAGACCGGGCAGGTTAAATGATCCCTCTGACGCATTGTCACAATCTGCTGCTGGTGCTCAGCTGGAGGGGCTAAAAGAGATCCATAGCAGACTGTGCCACCCAGGGGTCACGAGATTCTTCCACTACATAGGGTTAACAACCTTCCTTACTCTCTGGAAGAAGTCAACAAACTGACTAAAAGCTGTCCTGTTTGCGCAGAATGCAAACCTCAATTCTTCAAAGCTCCAGAGGCCACTCTCATCAAGGCAATTCGACCTTTTGAGAGGATTAACTTAGATTTAAAAGGGCCTTTACCTTTCAACAAAAAAATGTATATTTCCTTACTGTAATTGACAAATATTCCAGGTTTCCCTTTGCGATACCCTGCCCTGACATCTCGTCAGCGTCTGTCATTAAGTCACTTGACAGAATTTTCAGCATTTTTGGTTTTCCCAATTGTATTCATACCAATAGAGGCTCAGCATTCATGAGAGCTGAACTACGGCGAGCCCTGCTACGAAAGGGGATTGCCACCAGCCGTACCATGAGCTACAACCCACAGGGCAATGGGCAGAATGAAAGGGCTTATGCTATAGTCTGGAATACTGTTAATCTTTCTTTAAAAACACATGGTTACCCTGTTATCCGATGGCAGGAGGTGCTGCCTGAGGCATTACATTCTATTCGGTCTTTATTGTGTACTGCAACAAATCAAGCACCTCATGAACTAATGTTTGCCTTTCCTAGGAAATCAGGAACTGTGATGGACTGGCCAGCCTGTTTATCTGAGCCTGGAACCGTGCTGCTGAAGAGCCACAGTCAGGCACATAAAACAGACCCCCTAGTCCAACCAGTTCAGCTACTGCATACTAACCCCAACTACCCTCATGTTAAATTCCCAGACAGGAGTACTGACACTGTACCCCTAAGACATCTGGCCTTGTTTGTTTCACCCCTTCCTCGCACCCCTACTCAGAGGGAACCTGAGAAGTTGGACTCATCTCCCCCAGCCTGTGACCCCTAGTAAGCTTTCAGATGGCCATGCTGAGGCTCCACTGTCTCACGTTGGTGATTCTGGAGCAGACCCAGAAGCCAGTCCTTCCCACACTACAGACCCAGGACCTGTACCAGTTCCCAAGGTTGCAAAGGAGCCACCTGTTTTGAGACAAAGCACCAGAATTCAGAAACAACCTGATAGGCTGACATATTCATAATACATCTCATTATATTTTGATTGCTTGCTAGATACTGGCTTATTTTGGCTGTTAGAGTATTGTCAATGCCAAACATGGTATTCATGTATAGCTTGCTTCAGTCTTTCCTAGTGGCTGTCCTTTTGATTTTAATCCTTCTTCTGCCAGTGGGAAGACTGTGGTGAATGTCTGCCAAGCTGCCTGTCTCCCCTCTGTCGAGCCTTATTGTACTAACATTGGCTATGCATTATGTCTACTGTTAAGGACACTCCCCTTGGGTAGAACTGTGTATGCACCTATTGTCTTTCATTATTGTACCATGAGTTTCTGCTAATAAAAGCCATGATTATTGTTTGATCACATCATCTTAGTCTACTTCATCAACTGGAACTTCACCCATGTTATTCAAAAGTAAATGGAACTTGTTGTTATTAAACATCATTCTCAAGCTCAGGACGATGTATGCCAATTCTGGATAGCCCATGAACACTATTGAAATATTTTATTGTTTAACAACAAAAGGTCAGTCAACCAAGTTCCATTTCACGATTATTGTCACATGTACCCAATGCAATGATAGAGATTGCTTTGCAAACTAGTTATATATTTCATACATAGTACAATAAATACCATGTTTTCACTCACATAACATGCATAAAATAATAAATTGAGTAAAAATGTTTTTGTAGAGCGCATAGGCATATATTATCCAGGTTTCGTATTCTACATTCCCACTACTAAGATCAATTTTGATTTACTTGGGACAAGAGTCAAAATACATTCCATAGTCCCACTATCTTCCACAGTTAATCACACCCATTCAACTTCCCCCAGAGGGGTCAATTGCCCATTAGATAGATGATATCCTTCTGCAACACATTTACAAGTTTTGGTGAGGCATCAGTTAAATAGATCAAAGACAGGCTTCAGAGTTAAGCAGGATTTTAATTCTATCATGATTTTAAAAAGCCTTTAAAATAAACTTTATTTGTTAAAAAGTGTGCAATTGAGAAATGTATGGTTTGATTTGATGTAATAAAGATGATTAAACTGATGCCAAAGGGCAGAATCATCCTAATGTTGCCTCAGATCTTCCCTCAGGGATGGTTCTGGGCAATTAACATTGATAAGATGCAGTGCCCTAGCCAGAATATCCTGTATCTTGGAATACCATGGCACTCAGGCCAAAGAGATATTCCCAAGATCACAATTTTCCACTTCCACTATAAATTGTGTGCATTCTTTCAATACTGCTATAACATTTCCACGCTCATTATAAATTGCTAGTGAGACTTTCCCACACCTGCTATAAGTTGTGTGCATTGTTTAAACATATAAAAATATACTTGTATAGCACACACATGCTTATAACGCACCCAGGGGGTACCTGGTTTGTAAAAAAACACATATAATGTGTTATATCCATAAAAATACTGTAAGACACTAGATAAGAGTGCAGAGTTATAGGAAGAGATCAATTGGTACAGAGCAAAGGCAACATATATTTTCCAATTTGAAGTTTGTGGAGGATTCTCTCAATGGCAGATAAGAAAATATCCTTCAATATAATTACCAACTACCAAAATTATTATTGATGCTTAATCAACTAATCCCTTTCAAAATAGATAACCTTTCCTTTAGAGAATGGGAGAGAAAAGGAATTAAAAGAATAGAAAATTGCTTTTTGGGAAATAATTTATTAACATTTGAACAAATGAAGTACAAATATGAAATAACTCATGGTACAACATAATTGTATGTCAAAGCAACCAATGTACCCAATTAACATCAACTGAAAGCCTACTTAAAGGACAAATTGGGAAGCAGACTGAGATTACAGAAGGAAGCAGCTTTGAATATGTGATTACAGAAACATCGATAATAAAAAGATTTATAACAAACAAGTACATCAAGCTGCAAGAGAAGGAAAATGATGAAATAAGCTATAAACCCAAACAAAAGTGGGAAAAAGATTTAAACAAAGATAAAAAATGAAACATGGGAAAAGTTATGTTCTGGAACTATGAAGAATATAATAAACACAAGGCTACATATGATACAGTATAATTGGTTACACAAGTTATATATCACACCCCAAAAGTTAAAAAAAAAATGGGATCCAACATTATCAGATAGATGTTTTCGCTGTAAGAAGGAAACGGGAACAAGAGTAAATGCAATTTGGCCATGTGAGAAAGTGAAAAAGTTTTGGGAAGATCTAAATCAGGTATTAAATACAATTACAAAAAGCAACATACCAAAAATATCCAGAGATCTTTCTTCTAAGTAATACAAGAAGTAAAGAATTAGGCCTCAAATTGGATGAAGTGCGAAAAAGATTTATTATGATAGCCTTAGCTGTAACAAAAAATGTATAATATCAACTTGGAAATCAGGAGAGAGCCTGAGAGTACAGCAATGGTACATGGAAATGAATAAATGTATTCCATTGGAAAAAAATAACACAATTTAAAAAATAAAGTCACATTATTTGAACAAATTTGGGAACCGTACATGAAAAATAACAGAGAGGGCTTGCCTCGGACCTCCACCCTCTAAAATGATAAGACAAAATGACTTGATCCAGTGTGTAAAAGTAGATACACATTTTTCTTGTTTATTTTCATTGTGTGATGACATTGTTTAATGGTTTTATTGTATTGTATATGTTGAACATTTAATGGGTTTGGAGGAGGGGGGGAAGGAAGGTAGGGGGAAAGGGGGAGAAAATGCCACTATGTATATTTAAGAGGGAAATGTTTGAGTGTTTTGATTGATATGGTTCACAGTGTGAAAAATAAAAAAATAATTTAAAAAAACAACTTGTACTCCCAGCTACTCTCCATTGACCACAGCTCAGCCTTCAACACCGTTATTCCCTCATTGCTAGTCAACAAGCTCCAAAACCTAGGCCTCTGCATCTTCCTCTGCCACTGGATCCTTAACTTCCTCATCAGATGAGGAGTCAGTACAAATTGGAAACAATATTTCTTCCTCCCCAATGAGGAACACAGGCGCACCTCAAGGATGCGTGCTTAGTCCACTGCGCTACTCATTCTACACCCATGACTGTGCAGCCAGGCACAATTCAAATGTTATCTGCAAATTTGCTGATAATACCAGAGACATTGGCAGAATCACAGACAGCAATGGGGAAACATACAGGAAGGAGAAGGATCCGATAATTGCATGGTGTCACAACAGTCTTGCACTCATTGTTAGATTTTATTTTAAAAAGATGATTGTGGAATTCAGAAGAACACAAAGCAGTCCTCATCAAGGGCTCAACAGTGGAAAGGGTCAAGAACTTCAAATTCCTGGATGTCAACATCGCGAAGGATCTATCCTGGAGTTTCCATTTTAATTCAATCATGAAGGTGGCTCGCCAATAGCTATACTTTGAGGTGTTTGAGGAAATTTGATATGTCACCAACGACTCTCAAAAACTTCTGCAGGTGTTCTGTGGAGAATATTCTGGCTGGTTGCACCACTGTGATACAGAGATGCCAAAAGTAAAACAAGAAAAAGCTCCAAAGGGTTGTTAACTCAGCCTGCAAAATCACTGGGACCAGTCTTCACTCCATCAAGGACACCAACAAGAGAGTGTCATAAGAAAGCAGGCTCTATCCTCAAGGGCCCCACCACCCAGGACATAACCTCTTCACTCTGCTGCCATGGTGTGGGGGTGGGGGGGGAGCCTGATGACGAGTACTCAATATCACAAGCAGAGCTTCTTCCCTGCTGATCATTCAGGAATCTGATGGCAATTAGTCAAAGACACTGACTCACCTGCTTTTTCTTGCACTATTTTCTTTATTTCAAAACGTACTTTATAAAACGTTTTCACTGAGATGCTGCTGCGAAACAATGGATTTTTGTGACATGTTCATGACATATATTCTGATCTTATTCTGCTTGTAATATTTATGCACAAACACCACACTGCTTTCCCCTTTGGAGCAGGGTTTCAAATCCTCAAACTTTAATTACAGGTTCCACTAATTGCTTTTCTCAGATGCTTACAGTATCATTACAGTTGCTGCTTTAATACAAAGAATTCATGACCTCAAAACTAGTCCTGATGTTGACATTTTTTTTTGTCAGATTTTTATTCTTTTTTTAAAGTAGACGCTTCTGACATTTCCTCTCTCACAAATAAGATATTGCTTGGCACTTGTACTTGTTCTGTTCAATCAACCACTCACTTCTGCTTATCTTACTTGTCTGCAAGTCTCCACACTTTCCTCTCATGTTATTTGCCTCTTCCCAGTGAGTTGGCAAGATACAGATCACGACTTTGTTTCTGTTTCAACTGCCATCTTAACTGGCATTCAAAGCCACCATGTATCAAAAGCACAGTTAGGATGAAACTAGTGGCAGAATGTGACCTAGTACAAAAATTGAATGAGAATAATTAAATTATTTGTGGTCAAAGTTTCTTAAAAAAAATTAAATTGACTTTTTGGCTGCACACAGAAGTTGTACTGTAATTGGAAAGGATTCAATTGTTGATAATATTGCATCTTGTGAGGTGTTTAAGTCGTCAGACTAATACAATGTGAACAGAATTCAATTTTATAACATTAAGTATTCAGGTCAACCATTGATTTATATATAAAAAAAATAATCACAGCTGTTCAACTGAACCTTTTGGAGTTGTGCATAATCCTACATGTCATTCCACTGGCAAGGAGCATGGATAAGCTGACACAAATACACTTTAACTTTGAAATGGTCTTGTTGGTTCTTTCCATTTAGGAGCTTTATTGGTCTCATTCTGCAACCTTAACAGATGTATTATGACAACGTCTTCCAAATGATTATTAATTCCTAGCAAGCATACAAATATTGTATGCTATTGTACATACAAAGCACTTGTGTTCGGAGTTTAATTCACTGAACATATTCGAGATGGAATGTTGTTCTATATGCCCACTTCAGACATTCTTGAAGAATGGAACATTTAAATCTTCCTTTGTAGAAATGGTTACATATCTACATTTGTAAAGTTGTCAGAATTACTGCCCTTTTGACAATATCCCTATTGATGTGCTTCTGATGTCCATGTTTCTATGTTGTCTCAGCAAATTAAATGAAAAATTATCATCCATTAGTTTAATTTTAAACATACAGCATTGTATCAGGCTCTTTTGGCCCATGAGCCTGTGCCGCCCAATTACACCCTACTAACCTACACCCCCCAGCAAGTTTTGAACAATGGGAGGAAACTGGAGCCTTTGGGGAAAACTCATGCAGACACAGGGAGAATGTGCCAACTCCTTACAGACAGCACAGGATTCAAACCCAAATCGCTAGCTCTACAACTGTCTACTAACCGTGCCACTAGCTGCATGGTTAAAATTTGTGTTATCATGACTTCTAGAGGAAGCTTCATGCGAAATCCTGGATAAAAACATCTGTGCTTAAAAGACAGATAATCAATAATGAAGTTATGCTGAGATAAGTGAATTGTCCATTCCTGTACTCTAAATGCTATCAAGAGTGGAACAGCACATTTTAGAGCTATTTTACAACTTTATGATCAATTGGAAAAGTGATGAATGTGCCATTACAGAATCTAGTAAATGTGGACAAATACTAAATCCAATCCAAAAAGATAATGACTCCTCCAGATCTTCTGGTCCCTTCCCCTTTCAAATGGCTGTTAACTGTTTGGCTATGAATCATTATCATTCATCTTTCGCCTGAAAATCTGGCTTGAAAAAGATACTTTAGCTTCCATGTCATAGTAATAGAATGGTTTCAAATCTTCAAAATATAGGATAGTCTTTCTCAATAGTAGTGGAAGTGCAAAGGTCAAAGCCAATTTAAAAAAAAAATATAGACATACAGCATATTAACAGATCCTTTCAGCCCACAAGCCTGTGCCACCCAATTGAGTTACAACTTCTGGTACATTTTGAACAGTGGGAAGAAACTGGAGCATGCAAAGGAAACCTACACAGACATGGGGTGAACATACAAACAGGGTGGGATTCAAACCGCCATCCTAGTCACTAGCGCTGCAATTTTTTATTAAATAGACAAAAAGTACAGGACTATCTGTTGCTATACATTTTTTTTTGGGGGGGGGGGGCAAAGACTGAATTTTGTATGCCAATCTAGTGTAAAAGTTTATGCCTAGTTGTCTCCACTTCTCCCATATTGCAAAAATGACATATCAAGCAAAGCTTCCATTTTAAGGAAGAGTCCTTGAAATCATGACTGTTCTCTTTCTACAAATGTTACTTGTCCTCCCGAATTCCTTCAACTTTTGTTTTAAGTTTTGTTTTTGATTTCCAATATTGTAATTTTTTTCCTCAACTTTATTGACATGTCCAGTTTTCCAAACCTTGTTTGAGAATTTTACATTTGGACATATGGCATGGTAACAAGCCATTTTTAGCCCACGAGTCTGTGCTACCCAATTTACCTATACCCCCCCCCCCCCAATAAGCTTTGAACAGTGGAAAGAAACCAGAGCCCCTGGATAAAACCCACACAGACACAGGGAGAACATACAAACTCCTTACAGAGAGCATAGGATTTGATCTCCAGTCCTGATTGCTGCTGCTGTTAAGACGTTGCACTAACCGCTACACTAACCATGTTGCCCTATTACTCAAGTAGAATATCAAGTACTCACACATTAAACCCAAATCTTCTCATCTGAATCCCTCTGATTACTTTTCACAATTTATTTCATCTGTTCACCTTCTTGCTTTGTTAATCACATTCATAAAAACAACTGTCAACAATTATTGTTTCTGGGCCTCCCTAATAACCACCAGGGTTTAATTTGATGCCTGTATGTAAGTAAGACAAATAAGTCATATGTACAAGATAAAAGTGTGCATATTATTTGTTGTCATCATTCAGTAGTTGATCGATTCTCTGATTTTTACAGGGAACATTATAGACACTCCTGAGGGCAACAACGATGCCTGAAAGGAGATGTGTAATTTCTTGAGGTTACGGTGGTAAACCACATGTATAATTGTCTGATCAGAAACACCTATTGCACCTCTGACCCCTCCCCACAGGCTCCTGTATAAAGGTGGCTGTTCCACAGCCCCCTGCTCGGTCCAGGTCAAGTAGTATGGATGTTCCATTGGTCTTAAGTGAATAAAACCTATTGGTTTCTCAACAACAGTCCTGCAAATAATTGATGGTGCATCAATTTTATTCAGTTTTTTTTTAAATGGAACAGATCCTAAGCCAGAAAAGCTGGAGATCAACACTCAATCACCTGAGGCATCCTCCAACTTCAAGCTTTGGCTGCACTGTTTTGAAGCGTCCCTGTAGGCTTCCTCTACCATTGTGTGATCAGAGACTGATAAGCTACGAGTGCTATCCTCTTGGGTCGGTACTCTGGTGTACTCCTCGAGTAAGGATGCTATATCACACCAGGAAGCCATAGACATACTCAAAGGACAATACCTGCACAGGATCATTGTCATCTACACCAGACATCCTCTAGTTACCCCCAAACAATGACCTGGTGAGTCTAATGTCAAATATCTTCAGGCCCTGCAAGGCCATATCTACTGCAGAGTACACAGAGGACCTGATCTGGGATGTCAACATAGTGGGGATCAGGTGAAACTACATCTAAGAGAGATTCTTGGAGCAAGGGGAGTTCATTCTGCTGAGAGCAGTGGAGATGGTAGGCACGCTAGAGGTGACTATCCAGAACCAGCAACAGCTGCCTCATACTTTCCCCAGGTGATGCCATCTTGGGATGCACCACCACTCATCACTCCATTACTGACTTAACCATAGCAGCAGTGCTCCGCAACCACCTCCCATCACGCTTGACCTGCTCCAGTTGCAACCCAACCACAGCTGCTGTGCTATGGGACCCAACGTGTTAATTCTGCAGCCTAGGCATGCAGAAGAAATGCTGCCCAGCGAAGGATACCACTTGCTCCAACTGTGGGAAGGAGGGTCACTGTGCCAGAGTGCACGTCAAAACATTAACATTGTTATTCACCAACCTCACTCTCAACTGTAAATCCAAAGATTTGATCTTTAACAGCAGAAGCTGAGATTTTATTTGATAATGTTCAGTTTTAGACTTCAGCTATTGAAGAAGAATTACATCATTGCTCACAGTCAAACTGGAAAAGATCAATCTTCACCTGACTGATCAATAACAGTAAACTGGCTGGCCAAATTACTGCTTTTTTTTGTCACTTTAAACAAATGAAATGAAAATACAATGAATCTTATTCTTGGAAGCTGCCAAATGTTCTAATCTATACAGAAGACAGACCTCATGATGAAACATATCAGGGTCATCTGCGAGTGTACAAAATTCCAAGGTTTCTGGTAAACAAATAAAAAAAATCCATGTCACAGCATCCTAAACTTGTTACGCTGACCAACAACTGCACCAGTCTGCAAAAGTACTTCCTCTGCCTCCTTGCTTCCTGATATCCAACACAAGCTTTAAAAAGAGAGCACAGTTGGGGTAATGGTTAGTACAGCACTTACAGCGCCAGCTATGAGGACTAGGGTTCAAATTCTGCACTGTCAGGAAGGAGTTTGGACATTTTGCCCATATCTGCATGGGTTTTCCCCAGCAGCTCAGATTTCCTCCCATTGTAGGCTATTTCGTTGAAATTGGGTGGCCATAGCTCGTGGGCCAAAGTGGCCTGTTACTGTATGCAAGTTTAAATTTTAAATATTTGTTGAATTACTGGGTCATAATTCATAGAATCAAAGCACAGAAATAGACCCTTCAGTATACATTCTCCATGTTGCTTCATCCCATTTACCCACAAGAGGATCATGTCCTACCAATTTAAATGACTATCTAAATAAGTCTTCAACATAATTGCATCCAATTCCACCATCTCCTCTGGCAGAGCATTCTGGATATCAATTGCTCTGTGTGCTACAAAGCCTACCCCTCAGATGCCCTTTAAAACTCCTCTTTGATGGGAGTTCTGTGACAGACTCTCACTGTTCCCTTTCTCTCCAGCTCTTCAACCTTCATATATTCACCTAACACAAGCAACCTACAGCCCAGATGCAGCCTGCAAACCAAATTTATCTGCCTTCCATCCAGCACCGCTACAAAGAACCCCCACCCCAGCACCACTGCCACCCTGGCCTGCTGTTCAACTACTGACACCATCCACCCAACAAATGGTAAAAAGTTACCCAACCTTGATCTAACACCCATCTGCTCCTCCCACTCCCCCTGCATCATTTATTCTGGCTCCTGCTCTCTCTCTGTTCAGTTCCAATGAAGTGTGACCGTATTATGATTTCCATGGATGCTGCCTGACCTGCTGAGTTACTCCAGCATTTTTTTATGTTACTCCAATTTTACATTTTGCAGTCATACTTATTTTTGCCGCTATATGCAATCACCCAACTTTGTCTTTGCAATCTGATGTGCATCTGTATTTGTTTTATTTCTTGTGAGGCATCATTTAATGACTGAATTAATTACATCCACTCTTGCAGTGATCCAATACAAGGGGCCATGTACATAGCATGAGCTCCTTTTAGCACAAATACTACTAATGGAAACTCACTAATTCTAATTTTAGCATGTACTCACATAGGCTAGATTGTAGTATTACTTACAGTGAAACCTATTGAGATGCGAAGGGGAAATAACACAAGTGATCTTCCACACATCAGGGAACCAACAAGGAAAATATAACCAACAAACTAGCTTTTTTCAAGGCAGTGACTGACATAAAAATGCATTGAAGTCATAAAAGGAAGTACGCCCCAAATTTTACAGAAGTGCTTTCATATGCACCTCACTCAGCTTTAGGGCTTCCACCATTTTCTTAATTTATTTTGATTTCACTACTTATGTTAGAAGAAACACAGCTTCAATTCAGTTTCCACATCCAAATAATGTGGGAATGAGATGATGCATCTAATCAGGCTACTCCCCTTCTCTTCCCTTTGCATCTCAATGCCTTTTAGAACATAAAACAATACAGCATGGTACAGGCCCTTCAGTCCTCAATGTTATGCTGACCCATAATGAGTACTAAAACCTCTCTACCCCATAACCATCTATTTTTCTTTCATCCATGTGTCTAAGGGACTTTTAAATGCCCCCAAGATCATCACTGGCAAGGCATTCCAGGCACACACAACTTTTTTTAAAAAACTTACCCCTGATCTTCCCTCCCTTCACTTTGTGCACATGACCTCTGGGATTTGCTGATCCTGCCCTGGTAAACAGGTACTGGCTGTCCACTATCTATGTCTCAATCTTGTAGACCTCTTTAGTCTCCGCTCATCCTTTTATACTCCAAAGGGAAAAGTCCCAGCTCTGCTAAACTTGCCTCAAGACTTGATTTACAAACTGAGCAGCGTCCTGATAAATCTTCTCTGCATCCTCCCCATAGCTTCCACAACCTTCCTATAATGAGGTGACCAGATCTGAACACGATACACTGTGTGATCTCACCAGAGATTTGTAGAGTTGTAACATGACTTGGACTCCTGAATTCAATCCTCCTATTAAATGAATCCCAGCATCCCATAGACCTTAACTATCCTATCAACCTGTGCAGTGGCAATTGAAAGATGTATGGATTTGAACCCCAAGTCCCTCTGTGCAACACACTCTTAAGTAACAGACAATTAACCCTATACTCAGCCTTCTGGTTTGTCCTTCCAAAATGCACCACCTTACACTTATCCAGATTGAAATCCATCCGCCATTTTTCTGCCCAACTCTGAAACCTGTCAATATCCCCTGTACCATTTGACAAGCTTTAGCTCTATCCACAACTCCTCTAATCTTCATGTCATCTGCAAAACTTACTGACCCATCCTTCCACCTCTTCGTCCAGGTCATTTATATATTAAAATAAACACACAAACAAAGAACAACAGTCCCAGAACAGATTCTTGCATCTCCCCACTAGTCACCTACCTCCAGGCAGAGTACTTCCCTTCCACTACTATGCTCTGCCTTCTTCCTCCAATAAAATTTCTTATCTGCACAGCCAAAGTTCCACTGATCCTGACCCTCATGATTTTCTGGAGGAGTCTCCAATGGGGGTCCTCATCAAATGCCTTGCTAAAATCCACGTAGGCCACATCTATCACCCTACCCTTAATTTCTTGTTACCTTTTCAAGAAACTCAGACTCATGAGGCACAACCTTCCCTTCACAAAGCCATGTTAACCATTATTGAGTAGACTATACTTTTCCAAATGCTCATCCTTAAGAATCCTCTCCAATAGTTTGCACACAACTAACAAGACTCACCAGTCTATAATTGCCAGGATTCCACCATTACTTTAAAAAAAAACACAAGGGAAATACATTTGCCATTCTCCAATCCTCTCACACCTCTCCTGTGTCCAAAGAGGATTCAAATTACTGCCCCCACTATTCTCACTTCCTACACCAGCCTGGTACCCCAGGGACTTATCAATCTTGATGTTTTTAAGACAATCCAACACTTCTCCTTCCTTAATCTACATGTTGTCCAGCACATAGGCCTGCTCAATTTCTACATCACCGTGATCAAGGTCCTTTTCTCTTGTGACCTCCCGAACTTCTTCCTTTAGCAGCCCCACCTTCATTCTTATCCTTCTGTTCTTCACAAACACATAGAACACTTTGGGGTTCTCCCCATTTCAACATGCCAAGGTCTTCTCATGCCCTCTTCAAGCTCTGTCAAGTCTATTCTTAAGTTCCTTCCTGACTACCATATTCTTCTCATAAGCCCTTTCAGTTTTCTGCTTCCAATATCTTATGCATGTTTCCTTCTTCCTCTTGACTAGTGGTTGGACCTGCCTCGTCAGCCATGGTTTCTTTTTCCTACCATCTTTTCCTTATCCTATTGGGACAAGCCCATCTTGAACCCTGCACAACAAGTCATTAAACTCCCTCCACATTACTTCTGTGCTTACACACTTCAGCATCTGTTTCCAATTTAATCTTGTTAGTTCCTGCCTCATTCCTTCACAATTAGCCCTTCCCCAGTTAAGCATTTTCCCAATTTGAAAGTTTTCATAATTTTCCATAGCTATGTTGAAGTTAAGAGAGTTATGACCATGCTCACCAAAATCTCCCCCACCATAAGGTTCATTCCCCAGAACTAGATACAATATAGCTTCTCCTCTAGTTAGCTGATCTATATTATTGTGTCAGGAATCCTACTTGAACAGACCTGTTAAATTCAGCCCCATCTATCCATCTTGCAGTCTGTTATGTGCCAGACAATATTAGGGAAGTTGAAATCATCCATAACTACAACCCTGTATTTCCCATACCATTCCAAAGTCTGTCTGCTAATCTGCTTCTTGATGTCTAGAGGGCTCCTCCTTTTTCTACCTCCCATCCTATTTTTTTTTTAAACATCCAAACCAGGGTACCTGCATCAGCCAATCTTGTCCTTCCTCCAGCCAAGTTTCAGTAACAGCCACAACATCGTAGTGCCATCTACTGATCCAAGTTCATCTCCCTCATTCCTAATACTCTTAGGATCGAAATAGACATATTTCAAATCACCCAAATGCTACATTTAGGTTCGGTCCCCTGCCTGTACTTCCTATCCAACTCATGCTTTAGTGATTCTAACCTAATCTCTGCACTCACATTTTGATTCACCTACACCTTCCTGTCAAACTAGTTTTAACCCTCCCCAACAGCTCTAGCAAACCTACCCACCAGTATATTGGTCCCCCTCCAGTTCAGGTTCAGCCCATCCTGGTTTTTAGTTTTAAAAAAATATATATGTATACATGTCAGTCCTTCCCCAGAAGGGATCCCAATAATCTACAAAGCTGAAACCCTGTCCCAACTCTTCAGCCATGCATTCATCTACCACAACTTCCTGTTCCTACCCTTTCTGGCACATGCAGCAATCCTGAGATTAAAACCACTGAGGTCCTGCTTTCTGACTTTCTTAACTCCTTAATTTTCCTCTTCAGGAACTCAACCCTACTCCTATCTAGGTCATTGGTCTGCACTTGGACCACAACATCTGACTGCACACCCTGAAGAATACTATCAACTTGATCAGAGACATCCCTGACACCTGGGAGGCAATATACCATCTACTAGCCTCAATCTTGTTGGCAGAACCTCCTATCCACTTGTCTAACCAACAAATCCCCAAATCCCAGGGTAAATGTGCATGAGTTCTGATCAAATGTTCTGATCTAAATAAGCTGCAGAATAGTTTGAAAAGCAAGATGAGTTGTCCTCCCTTGCAATAGCTCTTAATTTATTTCTTATAAATGATTCTTCCAGTTTACAATTTGTAGTTCAGTGGCCAGTTTCCACTGCTGATTACTTGCTCACTCAATTATCCATTTTATCTAACATATTTTGTGGATTACTAATCTTCCTTTTGAATAAAGTCATGCCTTCTATTTGGTATTATCTCCAAAATTAAACACATAATATAAATTGTAACAAAAGTCCAAACTCAAATCCACTATTTTCTTTATTTGAACACAATTACCTAGATCCATAACATAGTGCCACTGGATCCATTCCTTCATCCAATGTCCCTTCCATTCCATTATTAATTCCAAAGTTATTAATAATAAACATTTCCTTTGAATCTATGTTTTCCCTTATTTGCTGTGATTATCATGTAAATTATCGAGTTTGTTCTTGACTTGTGATCCATCTATAAATGCAAAAGATATGGATCTAGAGTTAATTAGTTTGGTAGAGAACTTTCATTGCCTAAGAATTTATACCTGATTAACACAGTTCAGTACTGGTTGTTCCAGTGTGACCCTGCATTCTGCCGGAGGATTGATGTACAGCACTTAATTGCCACACTTGGCGTAGTGGTTAGCGCAACACTGTTACATGGCCAGTGATCAGGACCGAGATTGAAATCCCGCGCTCTCTGTAAGGAGTTTGTACATTCTCCCCGCATCTGCATAGGTTTTGCCCAGGGGCTCCAGTTTCCTCCCACCATTCGAAATGTACCAGGGGTTGTGGGTTAATTGGTGTAATTAGACAACCTGGGATCTTAGGCCAAAATGGCTTGTTACCATGCTGTGTGTCTAATTTTTTTTTAAAAGACTAAAATGAATATATTGTCATGTTCGATCTGGGGTGGGTGGTTAGGGTGCGGGGTGAGGGGGGGGGTTGCAGAGGGTTGGGTGGTGAGTTAATGAATGAGTGAAAAAGTGGACATTGTTAATCCCAGAACAAAAGTTTGAATTCCATTATTGCAACTGCAGAATTTAAATTTGAATAATTAACTTTGAATCACTGATATTAATAATTTCAACCAAATTGTTGAAAACACCATCAGCTTCATTAATTCTCTTTGATGAATATTACCTGTCATCTTCCACCAGGCAGGTCCACAGGTGATTCCGGATGCAAAGTTATATTTGATTTTTTCTTGAGATTGTTTTTCAAGGCACTCAGTCCTGAAGGAAATCTGGAAAATATAACTTTTTGCACTTTATTGATTTTTTTTCCTCTGTATTGCAGTTATTTCATGTTTACATTTCTTTATTTGTTTACATTATGTACAGTTTTTTTTTGTACTACCAATAAGTGGTAATTCTGCTTCACTTGCAGGAAAAAGAATCTCAGGGTCATATGTGATGTCATGTATATACTTTGACAATAAATCAAAAATCTGAAACAAATATCCAGAAAGGCAAGGTCAAGATTAATCAGATTGTTATAGGATGACATTGTTTTCTGTGTGGGCAGGTTGTAGGAGGTGGTGTGCGAATGGAGTAAAGTGAAACATATTACATGTAATATTTTTTATTCCATTTTTGGCAATTTTGAAACAAAATGGTGTAATTTCCCCAGTGATCTCCAAAAGAAACATTGGAGAAGGATTTGGATATATCATCGGGGTCAGTAAACCTGTCATCAGGAAGTATTCTGTGAATTTCCAGTGTGGTACAAAATGACTCAGAAAAAATTATTACTGCATTTACACTCTCAGAAATGTCTATTTTAAACATGATGCCTTACATAAATATGAATGATTTTTTTTGTTAAATTGCTTCTGTAAACTTATTTTTCTGGTTTTGATTGAATGCATATTATTAAAGGACATTTCTTTTTTGATGCACAGTTTACAAATACAAAGTAATGCCTTAATTCTGCTCAATTTTTTTTCATCCCAAAAAGCTTGGGTGAATAATGTTCTACAAAAAAAGCAGATAATTTGAGAAACCAGCAAAATATCTAATTTGATGTGTATATAGAAATAACAGATTTGTTCACTTTTTCTCAGGGAGATCATCAGTTACGTTTATTTGTCTTTAAATTAATCTGCTCCACCAATCCCAATGATCACCTGCCCAAAAGGAAGAAAGATGCTGATGAAAGGGCATTGACTTGAAATGTTAACTGTTTCATTCTTCCCAGATGCTGCCTGACTTGCTAGTTCAAGCATTTCCTGATTTTACTTCTGATGTCCAGTGTCAGCAGGGCTTTGCTCTTTCAACACAATCCTGAAGTTCCAATTAATTTGTGGAACAGAATAAAGTCTAATCCACAGACTGCTTTGTTTAAGATTGTGTCATTTCACATTGCATCTAATTTTCTCCAAACTCAAGCAAGACACAACATCCTGTAATCATTGCTTATGAGTTGATGCTCTGCTGCCTTTCCATCTTATCAAAATTGCTCATCTGGTCATCAATGAAGAAAAATCTACTATTCTTATTTTGAGTTGAATGCAAGGAAATCATCTTTTCTAAAGAATAACCAAAGGAACCATAAAGCACATGGTTCTAATTTAATCCTAAGAATCTGTGATAGAGATTTAAAGAATTGTTCCCAATATTCTTGTAGTTCTGGACACTCCCAAAACATATGAATCAGAGAGGCCTCAAAAAATTCTACATTTGTCAGATAAAGGATTAACATCAGGATAAAAACAATGTGATCTTACTTTGGACATAGGTATTCTATGTACAACTTTAAATTGTAATGTCATGCACAGGATGAAGTATCAGATCAAGCGTGTTATCCCAATTTTCATCTGAAATTGATGTATTCAAGCCTTGTTCCCATTCATTCTTGATTCCTGTCCCTGAACATATTCTTAGGACCATCAAATTACCATAAATATTACTATCAATCCACTATATAATGTTAAAGAGATCAATGTTGAATTTGACAAGATATGGGGCCCATTCATGGACTATGATCATAATTTGATGACTTAGGCAGGGGTGCTCTGGGAGTCTTCTATCCAATGTCTGAGAGTGGATACTTGATTCTTGACAATTTATTTGCTGGTGACTGTGTTTAGTGGGAGGGGATAGATTAGTATGGGGATTTATTTCTTCTTTTGTTTTCTTTTTAACTTTTGTTCTTATTTTATTCTACAATTAGAAGAGAAAGGTCTATTTAGATAATCACAATAAATATCTCAATATTAGAATATGAGGTGAATTTTTTTCAATAAGACAATGTATAATTGATAAGCAACTCATATTTTGTATTGCATTATATAAAAGATATATAATTAATTAATATCTAAACAATATATACTTGTAATATTTATCTCTATCAAATTAATAAGAATGCTTTAAAAAGGAAAAAAGATTGTGTCCTTTCATCCTTCACGTGTGTTTTGCATTTTGCAAGGTTGAACTTGAAAGTGGTTAACCCTTTGGACTTGGTGTCCCAGTTTTGTAGGACAACCAACAAGCACATACACTCCCTGTCCTGGTTTACAAGGATTGGTTTTATACCCAACCATCACCTGGTTCATACTGATGCTTGTACTATAAAGGTTTACTCATGGACCTAATCTAGAGCATGGTATATATTATGAAAGGTTAAAAATGGCCAGAGTACAAAGGGTTAATGGCAGGATTCTTAACCATGTGGAAGCACCTAGGGACATGAGGGGAAAACTTAATGATAAAATCCAAACGCTCATCTGGAAAAGCTTACCCATTCTACCACTCCATCCTATTTTATTGTCCTTTATGGAAAAATAGATTGGCTCAAAAAGAGGACAACTAGCCTTTCACAGCTTTTGCATGGTGTAAGCAAGGTGAAAGGACAGGAACAATCACTGAAACATAAGGATCTCTTAAGTAATATTCCACAACTTGTCCTGCAAAATTGTGGCTCTCATATAGCAGTTCATGATATCTCATTAAGTATCTGAACATTACACAGCAAGCATCGGATCACAAATATCAAATCAGAGTGCAGAAAGCATACATGCAGGAGCGATTGGATGTATGGAAATCAACTTGTGTGGGATAACTTTATTTCTCAACCTCATTGTGCATTAATATCTTGTTCCTCGCCATCTCAGTTTTTTTTTTTAATTTTAGTAGAAGTAAATAAAATTATAAGAGGCATTGCTAGATTAAACAGACAGAATCCTTTTCCCAGATGTGGAAATGTCAAATACGAGAAGCATTAAACACCAATGATTGGGTGGCCAGGCACAATTTGAAAGCTATTCACAAATTTGCCGATGACATCACAGTTGTTGGCAGAATCACAAACAGCAATGAGGAAACGTTCAGGAGTGAGATAGATCAGCTTGTTAAGCGACGTCACACCAACGACCTTGTGCTCAACATTAGCAAAACCAAAGAGATAATTGTAGATTTCAGTAGGAAGGCAGGTGAACATGATCAGTAGTGAAAAGGGTTAAGAACTTAAAATTCCAGCATGTGAACATCTCTAAAGGTCTGCCCTGGATCATCCATGTCAATGCAATCATGAAGAAGGTTTGGTAGTGGCTACAATTTGTGATGTGTTTGAGGAGATCCGGTAGGTCACCGAAGACTCTCAAAAACTTCTACAGGTGTACCGTGCAGAGCATTCTGGTTGGTTGCATCACTCCATAGTACAGAGGGGTCAATGCTCAGAACAAGTAAAAGAACTCCAGAAGGTCGTTAACTTGGCCTGTATCATCACAGGCACCAGACTTCATTCAATGGAGGACATCAACAAGAAGCAGTGTCTTAAGATAGCAGCCTCTATCCTCAAGGACCCTCACCACCCAGGTCATGCCCTCTTAAGTCTGCTACAGGAGCCTAAAGACAAGCACTCAACAGCAAAAGGACAGCTTCTTCCCTCTGCCATCAGATTCCTGAATGATTAATGAACCACAGACCCTGCCTTACTTTGACTTTTCATCCACTAAATTTTATTCATTTTTGTTCGGTGGCTTATATGAATGTTTGCCCGCAAAACAACAAATTGTGTGACTTGTTCATGATAATAAATTCTGATTCTGATTCCGATTCAGATGAGAGAAAGAAAATTTAAAGGATATTTATGGCAAGTTGTTTTTACAAAAGGAGAATGCCTGGGGAAGAGGTGGAAACAGATGCGATAAATATGGTGAAGAGATAGTTAGATAGGCAGATGGTAGAGAGGACAAGTTTCCATTTGCAACATGGTTGGCAGAGAAATATTGTAATGTTTTATGATGCAAAAGCCAATCAGCAAAATGAAAATTTGATTCATTGTTATATTTCTGAAACTAAGACCACTGTTACTAAGATTTGAAATTAGGCATGATGAATAAACCAAGCTGTCTGGCAGACTTCTGAAAAATAATTGAGAGCAAAAGCTATGCAGCAAACTCATTTATTGGTGTAAGCTTCTTTAATTTTTGACAACTATCTTTTTAAGAGGGAAAGTGGCACCTCTTTGCTGACCATCTTTTTTGGGGCTTTAGGAAATGGTTGAAAATTCAAAAGGAATAGATGATGTCAGCATTTCAAGCTTGTTTAATGAAAGGGAAGAAGAGACTTCAGGCTCATTGATCTTACATTAAGTTCAAGTTTATTAACATCATTTTGTACGTCTACAACCCTATTTGGGATGATTTACACAGTTACAGGATAATTTAGACATACAACATGATGATAGGCACTTTCGAGGCCATGCAGCCCAAATTCCCCAATTAACCTAAAACCCACATATGTCCTGGACAGTGGGAGGAAATTGAAGTACTGGCAAAAACCCATGCAGACACAGGGAGAATGTACAAGCACTTTACAGACCACACAGGATTCAAACCTGAGTTGCTGGCGCGACACTAACCATGCCTCCCCACGCTAACCGTGCTAGCAGGATACAGTTCATCAGTCTCACAGCCTGTGTGAAGAAGCTATTCCCCAGCTTGGCAGTCCTGACTTTGATGCTCCTATATCATCTTGATGGTTGTGGGTTGAAGTTACTGTGCACTAGATGGAAAGAGTCTTCTATAATTTCTTGAGCCCTATTTATAAATTGCTCCTGCAAATGTTGCTTACAGAGGAAAGAGGGATCCCAGTGTTCCCTTGGCTCTTTTAAAGATCTTCTGTATAGATTTCCGGTCTGTTGTTTTGCAGCTTCCATGCAATGATGCAGCCAGACAGGACACTCCCAGCTGTGGTCCTGTAAAAGGTTGTCAAGAGGGGTCTGGTAGTCTTGACATCCTCAGCTTCTTCGGAGGCGTACGTGCTGTTGCAACTTCCAGACCAATGAGGAAATGTTGTGAGTCCAGGACAGGATATCCCTTATATGCACATCAAGGATCTATGTGCTCACCTTACTTTCCGTGACCAAACTGTTGATGTGCAGTGGAAAATAGTCCTCCTGCAGTCCACAATCATCTCCTTTGTCTGGTCCATGTTAAGGCCCAGGCAGTTGCTCTTGCACCATTTTACAAGCTTTTCCACCTCGTCTCTGTAATGTGACTCATCATTGTTGCTGATGAGTCCAACCGCTGTTGTATTATCTGCAAATTTGATGATTCTCTTGGAACAGAAACTGGAGGGGACTTTAAAAAAAAGAATATCTGATCTGATAAAACCATCTAACTAGAAGATTATCTTGATGCACAAATAAGGCAGCTTGGAGGGGAAGTGTAGAATGGCATACCTGCAGAACACTTCATGTCGATTTTTGTCAATAGCAGAATCAGAATCTGAGAAAGGCTGGCAGAATCAAGATTTTAACATATTATCCATAACAACACAGAATTGCAATTCACAAACCTCAAAGATTATACCAAATTTATTACAGAAAAAAAGGAATAAAGGTACAATGGTGACAGAAGTCATACAGGAGCAAAGGAGCAGTTGGAGATTGTTGATATGTGACATAAAGACATTGGTGATAATTTAAAGTTTCTTCTCTTTGCTGACGTGCTTCTATTATATTTGAAACAAGAAAAGTCATACAAGTCAGTGGAAGCACATGCCCATCTAAACCAAGTGATAGTTTATGGTAACCAATGAATCTGCCAGCATATTTTTGTCCTTTGAGAGGAACAGGAGAATGTGCATACTCCATACCAAGGTCAGGAAGAGACCTGGGTTCATGAGGCACACCTTATCTACTTGTACAATGACATATTTAAAGAACAAAGCATTTCAACAGATAAAATGCAATCAAAACATGAATCATTAAAGACATTGTTTGGATTAATTCATAATGGAAAATGTAACAATGTACTTTCCAATTCTAAATCTGTATCAGATGAAAAGCAGAACAAAACAGAACAAAAACTCTTCAAAAGTAAACAGATAAAACATAATACGGCTTAAAACTTAAATTAAGTTTAAAAGAGAAAAATAAACAGAATTATGTGTCTTAATTCTGTTATGTTCAATTATGATGGAATTAGAATATTACCAGCAGTGATTGCTCTAATCTTGGTGTAGAAAACATTGGTGATTTACAAATATTAGTTAGGTTGCACTTGACTTTTGTATGCAGTTCTTGTTCCCAGAGTATGGGGAAGGAATGGAAACACAAGAGACAGCAGGTGCTGGAATTCAGATAACAAAACAATCTTGTGGAAGAACTCAGCGGGTCATACAACATCAGTGGGAGAAAAAGAATTGCCAACATTTTGGGTCAGGATTATTCCGTGAGATCTGAAATGTCGAACATTTACCTGCTGAGTTCCTCCATCGGATTGCTAGTTTTGATGCAGGAAAGATTTGCGAGGGTGCAGAAAAAATTCCCAGTTAAAAAAAAACACTGGAGGGCATAGGTTTAAGGTGAGATGGTTAAAATTTAAGTAAAACCTAATTGGTAAAATTTTCACACTGGTATCTGAAGTGAGATACCAGAGAGCAGAGGGAAGAACAATAACATTTAAGAAGCAAAGAGATAGGTGCATAGTTCAATTGGATGGCTGATGGTCAGTGTGGATGATGTGCTCAAGGGCCTGTTTCAGTGGTGTATGCCTCTATGTCAATGAAAAACTAACATTCTAGAGAAGGTGTAGGCCATCCACTGCGTCCATGGATGAAGCAAGTTTAGTCTCACCATTATTTCCCCATCCTTTCCCCATGTGACTCCAGTACAGTTCAAAATTCTATCAACATCCACCTTGATATTTATCCCAGGTTACTACTGAGGGGCAAGGTAAAAGACAGTATGGGCTCTGGAAGAGATTTTTACATCTTGGCTGGCAATAAGTGAGGTTCCAGATGACTAGACCAGCCTTTCTTTTTTTCAGCTATGCCCCCCACTTCCTGAACCCTCCACCCTCCCCTCAGCCCAGCCCCGCTGCTGCCAGGACTCTGCTCAAAATTTATGGGTGCCTGTTAAGAATGGCTGGATTAGAGAATAGCAGTAATGGCAGCAAGAAAATCAGGGCAATTGCAGACCTGTGAGCCTAACATCAGTGGTAGGGAGGTCATTATAAAGTATCCTGAGTGACAGGATTAATGATCACTTGGAAAGGCAGGGACTACACAGAGATCGCCATCACTGCTTTGTCAAGACCAGATCTTACCTGATTTAGGTGAACAAATTGTTTTGAAAAGGTAACAAAGTGTATTGAAGAGGCCAGTGCACATGTAATTTATTTAGACTTTAGACAGGCCATTGACAAATGAGATAGAATCCAAATATTAATTCCATAGAATGCAAGGCAAATTGAAAAATTAGGTCCAAAATTGGCTTGGTAACATGAAACAGAAGGAGAAAGTTGTTTTGTAATTGGATGCCTGTGACTACTGGTGTCCACTGGGATTAGTGCTGGAATCCTTGCTGTTTGCAATATATGTGAAAGGTATGGGTGTGAATATTATTTGCAAGATCGTTACTGTAGATTTGTTGTACCTTAACTCCAAAAGATGCATGCTAACACATGCAGAGTGTGTGTACACCACACCTATAAGGAAATCAGGCTTCCTCTCTCTTCTGGAAAAAAAAGTGAACAACAAATACTTCCCTGGTTGAGTCAAGTAACACTTGCGACCTTTTCTCTTGCTCCACACCATTCTTCACTGTGTCCCACTTTAGTCCAAAGCAGGCAAGCAGAAACTTGGCACATTGCTTTGTTCTGAACTCAAAATGGCAAAGCTTCTTCTGCTTTTGAAACATTATTTATTGTTATTCACTTGTCAGTTAATAATGTGGAAATTTAATTTAACTTTGAAAGCTTTCAGTGGGCCTCTGCAACCTGCTGAAATCTCTCTTTCAATACACTGAAGATACTGCAATTCATGTCCACGTTCTAAAGCTTGCGTATTTGAGACTTCAGTTTTAAGCAATCTTTACCAAATTGATTGACAAAAAATTCTTCAAATTCATCTTCTAGATCTTTTGCTGCTTGTTTTGTGTTTGATATTCTGCACCGTCTACTGCCCCCTGAACCTCTGACAGTGTTATGCCAAATGTTTCCCCCCACCATCAACCACAATGCTTCTGGTAAGATGGTCTCACCCTATGGATGTCTTTCCATTTTGCCAGCTCCCTCATGTCCTTCAAAGTTCTCTTCGAGGCACTGAGTTCTTCTTTGATTAATCTTTGTAATGAGACACCACTCAGGAGACAGAGGCAAAGTTCAGAAATCAAGGACTCGCAGCCTCAGCTTTCTGAATATTAATTTAGCACCATTTGGCTGGATGTTTAACATTTCTTCTCCTTGAATCCAACATCTACAAGAGTATATTTGATTCCCATGGTAACAGTATATCTATTTTACAATTATACCAATATTGTGTGAAATATGGCATAGCTCAAACTGCACCCAGCATAATAAACAAATGTATTTTAATACTTGTTTAGATGTCATATCTAATTATCACAGTAAGAATTTTTGACCAGCAATTACAGTTTCTTCAATAAGGCAATAAACCACTGCTCAATTTGCTGAAAAGTCAAAATCCTAACCTTGAGTTCAGTGGAGATGTTTAATCAGCCTTAGAATTGGTTCCCATGAGCATAGTATTTAGAGGCACATAGTCCTTCACCATGCAAATGAATACTGGTGTGCAGTCACTTTAGAGATAACTTAGAGGAATCAATTTAATTTAAAATGTGTTCTGTCATTTGACTTTTCATTTGCTCCGTAATCACACATGTACGGAGCCATTAATTAATGTAAACAACGTATCCTTCTAAGTGTTGTGACCAATTCTGCAGAACTTGTACAGACTTGCAAACTTGTTAGGTAAAATTCTGCTGTGAAAGCTGACTTACTGACCAAAATACTTTTTATTTGCAAATAAATACCACTTGCATGTTTTACAACAAAGCATGGATGCAGAATTTAACCAAAAATTCATTTGTCAAGTTTATTGTCATCTGATTGTACAAGAACCAGACATAAAACACACTCCTCGAAACTTCGACGCTTGTGGCAGGGTATACAGATTATCACAGATTATAAATCATCTGGTATTGCATCTCCTTCTTGTTGTGACTGCCTAAAATTCATTGAGGGTCTTAACTATTTTTAAGATCACTTTCATTGAGAGACTAAGGAGGTCACTTTCAAGGTGGATCTTTTACCTGATTAAATACCTCTCTGAAGCTCCATCATTGACGTCTGGTCCACCCTGAGTAAGGCGAATGTAAGGAAGGCAGCTGTTCTGGATGGTGTACCTGGCCATATGCTTAGAGCCTGTGCAGAACAGTTGGCTGGAGTTTTTACGGACATTTTCTATCTGTCCCTAGCCCAGGCAGTTTTTCTAACTAGCTTTAAGACTGCTATCATCTTACGTGTGCTGAAGCGCTCTACCGCTACGAGTCTAAATGACCAAATTGTCTACTGTCCAGTTCCACTCACCTCCATCATCGCAAAGTGTTTTGAGAGGTTGGTCTTATCTCATCTGAAATCCTGTTTGCCTGCCACTTTCATCAATTCACCTACCGTACTAACAGGTCAACTGAGGATGCCACTTCAACAGTGCTTCACTCTGCTTTGACTCATTTGGACAGCTCCTATGTTAGAATGCTATTCATCAACTATAGCTCAGCTTTCAACACTGTTGTCCCCTCTAAGCTGATAACCAAACTTTGTCTGCATGGCATCAGCCCATCCTATGGTAATTGGATTTTTGACCTCTTAACTAACAGACCTCACTCTGTTAAGTTGGGCAATATTTTCTCTTCCGTTCTTACCTTGAATACTTCTGTGCCCCAGGGTTGTGTATTGAGCCCCCTCATCACCTCCAACTACGTTCCTATGTATAGTACAAATTTAATAATCCAGTTCACAGATGTCAACTCAGTGGTAGGCCTGATTAAAGGGGATGATGAAATGAGGTTCAGCACCTGGCCTTGTGTGTGCCAATAACAACAAGACACTCAAAACTCAGAAGAGCAAGGAGATCATCGTGGACTTCAGGCGTGCCAGAAGCCACACTGACGTCCCAATTTACATCAATTGAGTTTGACAAGCTTTAAATTCCTTGGCGTCCAGATCTCTGAAGATCTCACTTGGTCCTTGAATTCTTCAATTCTAATTAAAAAGGTACAACAGCATCTTTATTTTTTGAGGAGCATGAGGAAGATCCACCTCTGCCCCAGGGTACTGTTGGATTTCTATAGATGCACAATTGAGAGCGAGCTAACACATGGTATTTTGGTGTGGCATGATAATTGTATTGCACAAGATCGCAAGCAGAGAGGGAAAACTGCCCAATAGATTATTGGAATCCAATTGTCTACTATTGAAAACATCAATAGGGAATGATGTCTGGGCAGGATGAGAAACGTTGTCAAAGCAGCAACACAACCGAATCACGGACTATTCACTCTTCTCCCATCGGGCAGATTCTATGGTACCCTTCTAATGTGCACCATAAAACTCAAGAAAAACTTATTTTATGAAGCCGTGACTATGTTGAATCACAGAGCTGAGTGGTTCTGCACGCACATTGTAAAATCAGTACTTTTTAACATTTCATTTTAGAATAGTGTTGTTGTTGGTTTTAATTATACATGTTTTATTGTAATGTATACAGCACTATTTTGTTTAAATTTCCAGTCAATGCAGATTGTATTTCATTGGGTGGTTTACTGGTACAATGACAATAAAGTGAATAATCACCACCAATACACATGATGATACACATCAATATACATCAATACATGTGCAGGTCAAGTATTCAAATATACCAATAAATAGTAACTGTTGTTTTGTCAATATGAGAGTTTCGAATGGTTAGTGTGAGTAGTTCCTTTGGTCGCTCAGCATTCTCACTGCGCATAGGAAGAAGGTATTCTTCAGCCTGGTCATACTGAGTCTGATACTTCTGGATCTCTTCCCTGACAGGAGCAGCTGAAAGATGCTGCATGTGGGGCAAAAGGAGTCCTCAATAATTCTATGCACTTCCTTCAGACAACGATCCTGGTAGATCACATCGATGGATGGCTGGGGGGAGGGTGTGGAGGGAGATACCCTAATAATCTTCTCTGCCACTTTTATGGTCCTGTGGATTGACCTCTGATCCATTTCCCTGCAGCATCACTGTACTGTGATGCCTGATTGATCTCAATAGAGCTCCTGTAGAAGGTTGATGATCTTATCACATTTCTATAGAGCAGCATGAACATATCGTGAGTAATCACTATTAAATATCTCAACTTACAGACTTGTGCTTAAAATGACTGAAGTTTCAAGCAGAATGATAAAAGAAAATGATAGGACTTTTTATCACGTGTAATGAATATCCTTTGAATCCTTGTCCTTAGATTTCTGTAAATATGCAGTGCTCCTTGTGAATACACATCGAGTCTTTACAAATACATTTGTGGTTCAAGAGCATTTTTTATTTTTATGGTAATCTGATCATTTTCACGGTTCCACTTTGGTTGGTGAATCATTTGCAATGACTAATAGATAAGGCCTAAATAATTGCCTTTTCAACATTTGTTCAACTTCCATAGAAATAAAGATTAAACTTTTGGGGGTTTTCAGAAAGGCTACACTTTGTAGTGGAGAAAGTTGTATTTAATTTAGCTCTTGCAGCCTTTTCCGTGGATTCTCACCTTGTCTGGTAGAGCTTGTGTGGTTCTGAGATCCTGAGAGTGATGCCGTCTGGAGCTATGCTCCTGGTAGTATCACTCATGGTGGTGAGGTTGAGGGTGAAGTCCAACGAAGTCCTTAATGATGGAACAGGCAAGTGAAGTTACTCTGAACTCAACAGCTGTGAAGGCGGACATCTTCTTCTTTGGCTTGGCTTTGAGGACGAAGATTTATGGAGGTGTATGTCCACATTTGTTGCAGGCTCGTTGGTGACCGACAAGTCCGATGCCGGGACAGGCAGGCACGGTTGCAGCGGTTGCAAGGGAAAATTGGTTGGTTGGGGTTGGGTGTTGGATTTTTCCTCCTTTTTCTTTTGTCAGTGAGGTGGGCTCTGCAGTCTTCTTCAAAGGAAGTTGCTGCCCGTCGAACTGTGAGGCGTCAAGATGCACGGTTGGAGGCAATATCAGCTCACTGGAGGTGGTCAAGGCGGACAAAGGCTGCAACAAATCCATCAGGTCCAATCATTATGGATCCCATGCCTTGGAATTAGTTGATTAATTTGTGAAGTATCATGTGATTCTTGGAGTGCCACATCAAGTACATGCTAAACAAATACACGCACAGACATCTTCGCTCTATGGATCAACGGAATGAAGGCTGTCATCCTCTACTATGAGGGATAACCATGACGACTCAGAGCAGATATTAAAAGATCTTTAAATTTTAAACCAACATTTTTTTCAAAAAGAATTGATACTTATTATATAAATTATAAGTATTTTTTCCAAGTGGAATACATAAATGCAATTCCGCATGCCATCTCTCTATCCCTAAATCTACATCTGACTTCCATGTAATAGAATTGCATTTCTTTGAAACAGCTAAAGCAATTTGTAAAAATTCTGTTTGGTACATAGTTAATACAAGTATTTTTAGTATCTCCTAGCAAAACTATCTTAGGATCCATTGGGAGTGTAACTACTAATATTTTATTCAAACATTTTTTTAAAAATTTTAGACCAAAACTAATATACTTTTGGACAAAGCCAAGTAGAATATATAAAAGACCCATCTTCTTTATTACATCTGAAACATAAATCTGATATTGTCAAATTACATTTATTTAACTTCTTAGGTGTTAAGTATAATTGATATTAAAAATTATATTGACTAGCCTATACTTAAAATTCATAATTTTAGTCATACTTTGTTTACATATCTCTTTCCAATTATTTTAATTTATTTTAATGATATTAGTTTCAATGTTCTTTTCATCATCTTCAACAAGATCTGTGATCTTTTACCATGAAGATTAAGTTTAATCATGAATTCAACTGCAAAATAATGTGGTACTTCCTGGATCAAGAAATGCGTAGGTGTTCAGTATGAAGCTCCCTTTTTTTATCTTTAACCTGCACAGGAACTATTGAGAGAGCTTTGTCACCGGCCCCAGTAAAACTATTTGTCTGAATTGAAGCTGAACCATTCTCTTTGACTGTCATGTTAGTCTTGGATTCAGATTGTTTAACATCCTTCTCAACTTCACTTTGTTGAGTAGGCAGTTACCTGGGATGTTTGAAGCAGTATATCTCACATCTGAGTCGCTTTTTATAAGATTTGGTGATGTGTCCTTTACGCACTCAACCAAAACATTTTCTATTCTTCTTTAAATCATATGGGGGCACTGCGAGACCTAGCACGCCTGTGCACAATTGAAGCTGGGGTGACTGAAGAGGAGGTGGAGCGATTTGTCTGACATGCCTCCGTGCAAGGGTTGCTGTTGAGGGTAACTCAACAGAGACTGTTGGAATAGAGTAATGCTCCCCTTACCATGATTATGCAGGTGGTCTGCTCCCTAGAAGCTGCAGCTCACCATACAGAGGCATTCGATGCTTGACTCCCCCAACCTCCAGCCTGGTCAACGCTGATGACAGCAATCGCTGAGGGGCCCCCCATGGAAGAGACAATCGCTGCCACTGACGCAGTCCTCTGTTATAAGTACTGTGGGTCCCATTGTGGGTCGGACAGGCGCTCCCGAATTAGCTGCCTGGCGAGGAACTCACATTGCTCCTGATGTGATAAGAAAGGCCACTTAGCTAAGATGTTCTCCAGACCTACAGGGAGAACTGTGGCCCTCCATTTCCAACCATCCTCCTGCACCGCCGCAGTGTGCTCACCATCTTTCATCATCCTACTTCCAACTGCATCGAAGACGTCACATCTGCCAGCCCCAATGACATTACCTCCAGCCTCACTTCCAGTCGGGTCACCCAAATGGTCTGACGCTACACGCATTCCCTGGGTGCCACCATCATGGGCCAGCTGGCCCCCGACCACCCCAACACACTTGACTCGCCGACCAGACGACGTGTTCAACATGCGCACGTGAAGAAATGCACACCCACTGCCCCTATGGTCTAAAAGGCACTACTTGTCTCTATTCATCACAACAGTTGGGGACCAGAGACTCGGTCTCCAAGGTGGTCCTAGCATCCACCTTGCTAATGGAGGACATTCCCCAAGGAAATTGCTGTCAATGGGAAGGCAACAAAATGCCTGTTTGATAGCAGCTATACTGAGAGCTTTGTGCACCCGAATGTGGTTCGTACACTGAAACTAAAGGTATACCCAATGAGCTTCTCTATCGTCTTCACAGCCCAGGACCACTCAATTATAGCACTGGAGTGCTGCTCAGTGGACTTGACAATGCAGGGAGGGGGACATATCAAGGGTTCAGGCTCCTGGTCATGCCTGGCTTCTGTGCCCCAGTTATCCTAGGACTTGACTTCCAGTGCCATCTCCACAGCCTCACCCTTACCTTCAGTGGCCCACTCCCCCCACTCACCATCCACAGCACGAAGCCCAGAAACTGATCCCAGTCCATCTCCAGGGTCTCCACTCTATGAGGGTACCTTCCATCCCTTTTCAACTACCTGACACCAAACTGTAAGCCCATAGCTGCCAAGAGCAGGCATTACTGTGCAGCCTTCCGGACCTTTATCAAGGCTGAGATGAGCGCATTCTGGTGGAGGGAATCATAGAGCCCTGCACCAGCCTCTGGAAGGCCTGGATCCTGGGTCTAAAAGTGGACAGTAAACTGAAGATGATTATCAACTATAGATAGACCATCAACCGGTAAGCCCAGCTGGGTTCCTACCTTCTGCCCCGCATCGCCGATATGGTCAACATGATAGACCAGAACAGGGTCTTCTCCACGACTAACCTGAAGTCAGCCTACTACCAGCTCCCCATCCATGCCTGGGATAAATCTTATACTGCCTTTGAGGCAGACAGGCACCTTTAACTGTTCTGCCGAGTTCCTTTTGGGGTCACAAATGGGGTCTCCATCTTTCAGCAGGAGATGGAGCACATGGTAGACAGGTACAATCTAAGAGCGACCTTCCCGTACCTGAACAATGTCACCAACTGCAGCCTCAATCAGCAGGACCACAAGGAAAACCTGGAGAGATTTCTCCAGATGGCAGAGGAGCTGAACCTCACACAACAGGGAGGGTCTGGGGTGGCTGGGATGGCCAGTGGTGTGGGAAGGTCCACGAGGAATGTCGCCCTCTAGAGAGGCGGAAGGAAGGGGTTGGCTTCTGGGGAATCCTGGGTGGGCTAGGGGTGCCCAGGGTGGGAAAGTTGGGCCCTTGCTGGTGCCAGATCTCTGGTCAAGTTGGTGTCCTCACGTCCATTGGCGGTACCTGACATAGGCATAGTTCAAGTTTGAATGGAGAAGGAGCACTTGCTCAACCAGGGGTTCGGACTTGTGGAGGAATACCAGACCCGGAGCCACCCTCCTCACCATCCTGGGGTACATCATGGAACATAGTGTCATCAGTTACGACCACAAATGCATGCGCCCCCCTAATGGGACTGCCCTCCCCCACATTAAGGCCCACTGCAGGTGCCTAGGTCTTTTCTCTTACTACTCCCAGTGGGTCCCCCCATTTCTCGGACAAGGTCCGCCCACTGGCCCAAGCCACAAATGAGGCACAAATGACCTTCGCCCGCATCAGATAGGATATCGCCAATGCCATTATGCATGCCGTGGAAGAGGACACCACATTCCAAGTGAAGTTCGATGTCTGATGTTTCTAGCAGGTCTCACAACTTGAAACCATCCTGTCAATGCCAGCATTATTGAATGAAGATCTACCGGGACCAATGCCTGAAGAGGGCGCACAAAATCAGTGAACCGGTGCTGACTCGAAAGGCCAACGTGGCCTGTTTCCGCTCCTTAAATGGTTATATGGTTATATGGTCTCTGATGTCGCCCTTGCTGCCACCCTTAATCAAGGGAACAGACTTGTGGCCTTTTTCTCCAGGACCCTCCATGGTTCAGAGCTCCAACACTCTGCCATTGAAAAGGAGGCCCAGGTGATTGTGGGTGCAGTCCACCACTGGTGCCACTACCTCTCAGGCAGGATGTTTACACTTCTCACAGATCAGTGTGCAATGGAATTAATGTTCATCATCACCCACAGAGGCAAGTAAAAAATGACATGATCTTGCACTGGAGAGCCAAGCTGGCCAACTACAGCTATGACATTCAGTTTAGGCCAGGGAAGTTCAATGACTCCCTTGATCCTTTCCTGGACCTGCGACAGCACACAATCTGAACAACTGCTGGCCCTGCATGTCACCCAGGTGTCACACACCTGTACCATTACATTAAGTCCTGGAACCTCCCCATCACCACCAAGAAGTCCATATCATGACCAAGTCATGATATGTGCGGAGTGCAAACTTCACTTTTTCTACCTGCCACAAGCCTATGTAGTGAAGGCTACCTGGCCCTTCAAGTGACTCAGTGTTGACTTCAGGGACCACTGTCTTCCACGAATAAGAATATCTATTTCCTCTCGGTCACAGATGAATACTCCCGTTTTCCCTTCACCATCCCTTGCCCTGACTCCTCCACAGCCTCCATTATTAGGGCACTGACACAGATCTTCACCATATTCAAATACCTGACATTCATTCACAGCGACCGGGGGTACAGCTACATAAGTGAGGAACTGCACCAGTATCTGACAGAGCGAGGCATATCGGCCAGTTGCACAACTGGCTACAATCCCAGGTGCAATGGGCAGGTGGAGCTTGAAAATGGGGTAATCTGGAAGATAGTCCTCCTGGCCCTGAGGTTGAAAGGGTGGTCCATTGTCTACTGGCAAGAGGCCCACCCTAAGGCATTCCATGCCATACAGTCGCTCTTATTCACAGCTACCAATCAGACCCCTCATGAACGCCTTTTTGTCTTTCCTAGGAAATCAGTGACTGGTGTCTCCCTGCCAACAAGGCTGGTGGCTCCGGGTCTGGTATTCCTCCACAAGTCCGAACCCCTGGTTGAGTAGGTGCTCCTTCTCCATTCAAACTTGAACTATGCCTATGTCAGGTACCGCCAATGGACGTGAGGACACCAACTTGACCAGGGATCTGGCACCAGCAAGGGCCCAACTTTTCCACCCTGGGCACCCCTAGCCCACCCAGGATTCCCCAGAAGCCAACCCCCTCCTTCCGCCTCTCCAGAGGGCGACATTCCTCGTGGACCTTCCCACACCACTGGCCATCCCAGCCACCCCAGACCCAGCCAACACACAGGCAGCCCCATCCTTGCTGACCATTGACCAGGAGCCGGCCTTACAATGGACTCAGAGACACAGACAACTGCCAGACCACCTGAACTTGTAAATACTACCTGGTGCCAAAGGACATCCCCCACCCCACCGAGGACTCATTTTAAGAAGGGGGTGAATGTCTTGATACAACCACAACATTGACCTCATTCCTAACAGCCAACTGCAGGGGGCAACCACTATACCTGCAGGTAAGCAACCTGGGAGGCTGGCCCCACCTGGCCGGCTGTCAATCACTGGCCTGTATATAGACTCGAACTGGCCCTTCCCGAGGTCAGTTGGACACGTGGAGCCAGCAAAGGAGAGTCAGGTGCACATGGAGGCAACAAAGATATTAAGACTGGTGTGTACAGAGTTTGAGCTAATTAAAGCCTTTAGTGCAGTCTTCTCATGTTTTGTGTTTGTTTGCTACACCACACTGCATCACACTTATTATTTGACCTCTTAAATAAGCTTTTAAAGCTTCCCATTATATTAATTTATTATTAGTTTATTTAGAATTAATTTGTAAAATATCTTGAATTTCTCTTCTTACATAGTTAGAAAAATATACTATTTTTAATAATGATGAATTAAATCTCCATCGACGTACTGTTTTCTTTTTCAGGAATTTTATAAGTCATCATAAGAGGAGAATGATCAGAAATTATTCTTGCTTTATATTGCACATTCTCTTCTAATTGTGCTGATAACAAAAACCTATCTATTCTCAAATAAGAATCATGTCTAAAAGAAGAGAATTAATAATCTCTTTTTTTTATTCATTATTCGCCAAATATCTATTAAAATTTAATTTTTCATACAACGACAACCAAGCAACACAATGATTCAATTGGATGAAAATTGTGTATATTTTCAGTGAAGACCTGTAAAAAATGGCAGCACTACTTCTTTCTTTTTTTTTCTTTGGCTTGGCTTCGCGGATGAAGATTTATGGAGGGGGTAAAAGTCCACGTCAGCTGCAGGCTCGTTTGTGGCTGACAAGTCCGATGCGGGACAGGCAGACACGGTTGCAGCGGTTGCAGGGGAAAATTGGTTGGTTGGGGTTGGGTGTTGGGTTTTTCCTCCTTTGCCTTTTGTCAGTGAGGTGGGCTCTGCGGTCTTCTTCAAAGGAAGTTGCTGCCCGCCAAACTGTGAGGCGCCAAGATGCACGGTTTGAGGCGATATCAGCCCACTGGCAGTGGTCAATGTGGCAGGCACCAAGAGATTTCTTTAGGCAGTCCTTGTACCTTTTCTTTGCTGCACCTCTGTCACGGTGGCCAGTGGAGAGCTCGCCATATAACACGATCTTGGGAAGGCGATGGTCCTCCATTCTGGAGACGTGACCCATCCAGCGCAGCTGGATCTTCAGCAGCGTGGACTCGATGCTGTCGACCTCTGCCATCTCGAGTACTTCGACGTTAGGGATGAAAGCGCTCCAATGGATGTTGAGGATGGAGCGGAGACAATGCTGGTGGAAGCGTTCTAGGAGCCGTAGGTGATGCCGGTAGAGGACCCATGATTCGGAGCCGAACCGGAGTGTGGGTATGACAACGGCTCTGTATACGCTTATCTTTGTGAGGTTTTTCAGTTGGTTGTTTTTCCAGACTCTTTTGTGTAGTCTTCCAAAGGCACTATTTGCCTTGGCGAGTCTGTTGTCTATCTCATTGTCGATCCTTGCATCTGATGAAATGGTGCAGCCGAGATAGGTAAACTGGTTGACCGTTTTGAGTTTTGTGTGCCTGATTGAGATGTGGGGGGGCTGGTAGTCATGGTGGGGAGCTGGCTGATGGAGGACCTCAGTTTTCTTCAGGCTGACTTCCAGGCCAAACATTTTGGCAGTTTCCGCAAAGCAGGACGTCAAGCGCTGAAGAGCTGGCTCTGAATGGGCAACTAAAGCGGCATCGTCTGCAAAGAGTAGTTCACGGACAAGTTTCTCTTGTGTCTTGGTGTGAGCTTGCAGGCGCCTCAGATTGAAGAGACTGCCATCCGTGCGGTACCGGATGTAAACAGCGTCTTCATTGTTGGGGTCTTTCATGGCTTGGTTCAGCATCATGCTGAAGAAGATTGAAAAGAGGGTTGGTGCGAGAACTTAGCCTTGCTTCACGCCATTGTTAATGGAGAAGGGTTCAGAGAGCTCATTGCTGTATCTGACCCGACCTTGTTGTAAAAAATGGCAGCACTACTAGAGATGCTGCAACTGCAGCGCTCTGCTGGTGTGGTCCTGAGAGAGCGCAAAACATAGCACCACCCCTTCTGAATGCCAGTGATCTCTACAGGTGTTAAACAGCCTGTTTAAGGAGGCAACAGTGTTTTGAAACTAAAATCCTGCAACCAAAGGTCTATGCCGAAGATGGCAGCATTCCAGAGGGGTTACAGACTCCCGGAAGCAGCAGACAGAGCACCAGAAATTGGGAAAACACCCTCCGCTGAGAAGGAGAAACAGAGATCCCAAAGGACAGTGATCACATTGGTGGACCAGCACAGGGCTTAGTGGTTGAAGGACCCACACAGGCTGTGCATGAAGTGGTTGGGGGACCTGCACCAGCTGCAAGCTCATGGGAACCAAGCATCCCAGGTATCTAGGGCAATAAGAGATTCCGAAGGGCCTCCAGTGCTGAAGGCTTCTTGATCGTGTCAGAGGTTTGAATCTGGAGCTGGGGTCGTCGATGGATTGAAAGGGAGTCTTTGTGGATATAGAGCCTGCGGGAGCACTATAGGCAAATCTATGGACTCGCTGTGACTCTGAAGGGACTCTCTTTTGCTTCTCTTTCTCTCATACTGCAAGGGATGTCGGGCGACAGTAATAGTGACTCTTTCTTTGCCTTACAGCAGATGGAAGGGAAATTCATGTAATATTACATGTTTTGTACTATTACATGTCAATAAGGGAATCTTGAACCTTAATGAAAGAATGATCTTTGTGGCAAACTGTCCAGATTTTGCTGTCAGCACTCTCATACACTTAATTTAAAAAGTGAAATGACCATCTGTTAACTGTGTATTGAAATGTGAACATTGAAGATTACCATAAAAATATATTTTTTTTTAACCAGAAGCTTTCCTAGAATATTTTGTTTCACAGAGATTTAGCAATGAAGCATGATGAAAGGAATGTGTTCCAGTACTTAAGAGATAAAAACGTATCAAATTCTCAGAATTTTTTCCCTTTCAATCTAAGTACCCTGGGTAATCGTTTCACTGGTTTGCTGAGAATTTTCTCACAGATGCCATATGACCTGTTGAGTATTACCAGCATTATTTTCCTTTCAAGATTCGAGATTCCTTTATCATCATGTTTACAAAACAGACAAAATGAGTCTACTTTTGTTTGCTCTGTTTAAGGTGGCAGTTAACCCAGTGCCACTTTGATTCCATTCTCGATGATGCCTCTAGTTCTGACATTCAATGCGGTTGATCCTTAGCTAACTCCTAACTTGCGGGAAAAAGACAAAATTGAGGTGCAACAAGACAGACAGGGCAAGAAAAAAAAACAAGGAGGCGGGTGGAGGAAGATGACATGCTGGAGAGGGTGATCAGGAGAGAAAGAGTGTCTGTGCTTGAATCCGACAAGAAAAGGTCTGTGGTGATATAAAGATAAGCTAGATGGAAAGAAAATGGAGGAGCTGGAGGGGGGGGCGGGGAGGAGAGAGGCAGGGAAGACAGTGGAAGAATCCACTGGATAGATGGGGATGGCGGGGAATAGAACCAAAGAGGAGGATGGATGGGAAAGTGGACATAAAGGGGGAGTAGATGAAGAGCTAGGGTTTCAGAAGAGAGAGAGAGGGAACTCATTTTCTGAAATGAGAATCTTCCATGCTGACTTCATTGGGTTGTAGTCTGCAGCCTTCACAAACACATCTCCTTTATTATCCCCTTTCCCACAGTTATCTATTTGATTAAAAGTTTGACCATTTAAATTTGGATCAGCGTTGTCTCGTGATATCGGTTTTAAGCTAAAAAAGTTTCAATTGCCAGGGGAAATCAAAAAGAATAATTGTAAATTTTCATGATCTGTGTAAATCTGTTGTTTAGGGCATAGGATAATGAATGAAACACAATTTTATAACTGACATCCATGTAACTTCTGTTAAGAAAGATGTTCTGAAGCATTCTTTAATTCAACTGTGAACACTTTAAATAAGTTTGAGATTGTTAAAGTCATATTACCTCAGATAGGCTGGTGCATTTCTCTTTAGAATATAATTGCAGATGAGGTGAAGGTGATGCACATCAAAGATGCCCTGTAAGAATTATTGATGATGTGAAAGCTCATGGAATTCAGGATTAACATACAAAGTGGAACATTAATTACTGGATAATAAGAAAAAGAGGGTAATTATGAATGATAATAACTCCAATTGGAAATCAGTGATCAGTGAAGTCTCTTACCTATGGAATTCATATTTATTAATGACCTTGGCAAAGATGGAGATGAAATGTTTAACTGTATGTTAGCCAACACAAATTGGAACAGATGGTGAACCGATTAGATGGATTCCAAGAATCTTAAGGATGTGAAATGAATTCTGCAAAGGAAGGCTTATGAGATATCAAATAATAAATAAGTCTCCCTTAATGGACTAAAAGATAGAGGTAGCATGGCACACTGTTATGAAATATAAGCTTCACTTTGCTGCACTAAGTCTTATATGCAGTGTGGTTACAGGTGAAGCATTGTGCACCACCAAGATATTTTGCTGATTCTGCAAGAATCAAAGCTGTTTTCCTTGGAAAGTTATCATCTGTTAATAGACCTCTGAAAGTGTTCACCTTCCTACTGGACACTTTGTCAGTTTTCTTGCTTCCATCACTCACCATCAGTAATGCTGGTGCCTTTCAGACAAGGACATCAAATGAACATCTTATTAAAAATAATACTATAACACGACTGATTGCACTCAGAGACAAGTAAGAAGTATAAACATGTTTTTAATAGCTTACAATCAATGGCCGGTAGACACAATAGTCCTCAGGTGAAACTGAGGTAAGGCAGGAAAACCAGGGTTTATACTGGAATAGGTGAGGGTGGAGCCAAGGGAGGATCCAGCAAGCAGAATAACACAGACAGTGAATTTCAGTTCACTGCATTCACCCCTTCAGAATTGAGCCTGTGGGTGAAAAACAGAGACCATTCATTCAAAAGAAAAATTTAATACTTTACAAATATTTACAAGTTAAGTCTGTCAGGGGGTCTGGTAATTCTGGTCGAGTGCCGCAGTACTGGAGAACTTTGGGCTTCCTGAACTTCCTGGATCCCCTGTGGTAGAGGATCAGTGGGTCTTGAAGGCTCCAGCTCAGGTTGTGGGGTAAATTGGTCTACTTCCCGAGCAGTCGGTCTTGAAGGCTCCAGCTCAGGTTGTGGGGTAAATTGGTCTACTTCCCGAGCAGTGGGCCCTTCGGGACCCTGAGTGGGGTACTTGTTATTTCCTGGCACACTTAAGGCATTGGACTCTCATTTCCGGTGGGTGCCAAGTCATTGAATGAGCCGGTGTCCTCTCTGCCATCAGGGTAGGCCATGAAGGCATACGTTGGGTTGGCGTGCAGCAGGAGCACCCTCTTGATCAGGGAGTCTGTTTTGCTCCTCCTCATGTGCTTTCTCAACAGGACTGCCCTGGTGCCATTAGCCAGGCCAGGAGAGTAGTTCCAGACATGGATTTCCTCTAGAACGTAAACATAAGCTTGTGAGAAGTTGTGTTGGTCGCCATGCAGAGGAGCGACCTTATGGAGTGGAGCACCATGGGTAGGACTTCTTGCCAGCGTGAGCCTGGAAGGCCTTTGGACCAGAGAGCCAATTTCACAGCCTTCCACACAGTCGCGTTCTCTTTTTCAACTTTTCCGTTCCCCCGGGAATTGTAGCTAGTCGTCCTGCTTGAGGCAATGCCCCTTACAAGCAGGTACTGGCATAAATGATGAACTCTGGTTGCTATGGATATAGTAGGGATATCCAAACAGTGCAAAAATAGAGTGCAAGGCACTGATGACCGTAGGTGTGGTCAGGGGTGGTGAACGAAAAATGTGAATACCGTTGATAACACTGAGAAAGTACGCATTTCACTTGATGGAAGGGAGGAGACTCTTGAAATCAACACTGTCATTTGAAGGGGTGAGATGCCTTTATCAGTTACGCTTTGTTGGAGTGGTAGAAGTATGGATTGCACTCCATGCAGACCTGACAGGACCTGGTAATTTCCTAATGCCCTCAATGGTATAGGGCAGATTGCATGCATTGTGAGTGATGCCTGGGTGGCAAAGCTCATTGTGCAGTGACCGCAACTGGTCAGTGTTTGCAGAGGCATAGCTTCCTCTTTACAGGGCATCTGGACTTTAAGAGGGGCAGACCTTATCTGCATAGTGACGGACCCACTGGGCATAGTAGGAGAAGAAGCCCAGGCTCCTCCTTAAGGGTTTCATAGTCTTTGGGATCGGAAGGTCTAACAGAGGGCACATTTGATCGGGATCAGGGCCTATAATGCCATTCTCCACCACATAGCCCAGGATCACCAAATGTTTCATCTGGAACATGCACTTAATGGAGTTGTATGGGAGGTTCAGGGCCTGAATGTGTGGAGAAACCTCTGAAGGTTGGTCTTCCAGAGAGTGTCCACAAATGGTGATGTTTTTGAGATAAGCGAAGGTGGCCTTCAATCCTTACTCATCGACCATTTTATGCATCTATCTCAGGAAGACTGAGACCCTACTGGTGATACCAAAAGGGACCCTCAAAACTGATAGAGCCATTCATCTGCCTCAAATGCAGTATAGGGGTGGTCCTCGGAATGGATCGGTAACTGATGGTATGCAGCTTTCAGGTCAATGGTCGAATAGATCCAGTACTACGCAATTTCGTTTACCATGTCTGAAATTCGAGGGTGGGGGTACATGTCCAGGAGTGTGAAAAAATTAATTGTTTGGCTATAGTCAATCACTAGCCTGGACATTTCTTCCCCTTTCATGGCTACCAGCTGGGCTCTCCATGGGCTGTTGCTAGATTCAATGATATTTTCTTTGAGTAGCCATTGAGTTTCAGCTCTGATAAATTCCTGATACTCCAAACTGTATCGCCTGCTCTTTTTAGTGATTGATTTGCAATCTGGAGTCAGTGGGGATGGATCAATATTTAGGATGAAGAGACCACATGTGGTGTCCAGCTTTTGGGGCCCTCCGTTCTGCACCATGATTGGAAGGAGTAGGCCAGAGTACTCCATGGTCATGCTACTAAAGTGACACAAGAAATCCAGACCTACCAACACAGGAGCACACAAATCCTTCAGTACATACAGTTGGAACTTACAAAATTCCCCTCCTTTTTACAGTTAGATGTACTATATAATATCCCTCGATTGTCACAGAGTGTGAGTGTGAAGCTAGGAAAATACGATAATCCATCGAGTACACTTTTACGTTGTACCACAGTGCCATCGCAGACTTCATAAAACTCTCAGTGGAACCAGTGTCTATCAAGCAATCAGTCAAATGTCCGTTTACTCTCACCACCATCATTGAGTCATTCAATTAGAGAGGATCCAGGACGACCAATGGCAGTGCTCCAGAAACCCCATCACTCCTCATGCTGATGTCGACTCTCTCGTCTTAGCCCAGGTGTAGACAAGATGGCATCGACCACAAGGCACAGCAAGGTGGTCACTGTGGCTTCCCACGATGCTTCACTTCTGGAAGTGGATCCCACCACAAGGCGCAGCAAGACACTGGCAGTGAACAACATGGAGAAGCAGAAGCCATTCCTTTGGGACTTGGGCACGGGCCAAGTGATGATTTGAGGATTGCACACACGGTCATCCTCTTTGGTTAGCTTTAACCCAGCAAACTTTCACCCAGTGCTCTCGATTAGTGCATCCTGCGCACACGGAGTCCTTCTGTGCCTGTCAACAGAAGTAGCATCCCTGGTCACACTTGGCTGCAGCGGTCAGCACTGAGGCTGGAGGGGTCACAGGTGCCCCAATGACCTGGTGCCCTGAAAAGCCGCCGCTTTTGCCCATGAGGTCGTCAGCTCCCAGTTGGGCCTATTTGAGTGCTTTTACCATCTCCAGGGAGTGGGCCAAATCTTTCTTCCCCAACTCTAGCAGTCTCTGCCTCATGAACATCGACCTCACTCCTGCTATGAGGGTGTTCCAGATTTGTTCCTCCTTTCTCACTCAGGCCGTGGCTGCTTCATTGTGGCATTTTCTGGTCAGGGCCCACAGTTCAAGAACATAGTCGTCCAGCAACTCACCAGATGCTGCTGATGTTGAGAAAGCCGGTGCCTTGCCGGCACATCATTCTGGGCCCTCATGTACTGGGCCTTCAAGCCTTCTATGGCCGACTCATAGGTTGCACAATCTCTGATGACAGCGAAACTTTTGGGGCTGACTTGAGAGAGAAGTTCATATCTCTGGAGACCATCCGAGTTGAAAACATCTTGTGTGGCCGTCAGGTAGGACTGGAAGCCCCAAATTCCTCCATGGTCTCAAATGGTCAATCTGGAGCATGCCTGGCTTTAACAGAGCTTCCATCCCATTTCAAAGTTAAGCTATTACAATTGTAACATGACTGATTGCTCTTAGAAATAAGTGATGAGTACCAACACGCTTTTAATAGTTAAAATCAATGGTCAGTGGACACAATAGTCCTCAGATGAATCTGAGGTAAAAGGTAGGAAAACCAGGGTTTATATTGGGGTTGATGAGGGTGGAGCCAGCCGTCTGAACAATACGTAGACAATGAATTCCAGTTCACTGCAAATACACCAATCTGCTCCTCTCACAGTTTTACCAGCTGGATAATCTATCATTATTTCACTGTATGATTTCTTCCCTTTACCGCCTCTATAATTCTTACCTTTCCTCACAAAGGGATCCTGATCTTTTGCTTGCGATAGGGCAAAGCTGTTCCACATATTCATTATTATTCCTTTTTTTTGGAAAAAAATCACACCTATTAATTTTAAAAACTATAAACCACGAACAAAACCACTAGGTGTCTCAACTAATAATCTAATAGAACACACAGCAAACTTTGCTTTTTAATGCTGCAACCTTAACTAAAACCTGTTTCGGATACATTTTGAGTGGAGAAAAAAAAGGCTGTGGACACTGGGATTGAATGCAATGCGCACATATGCTGGAGAAACGCAGCAGGTCATGTAGTATCCATGGGCAGTAAAGGTTAAACAGTGTTTCTAGCCTGGGCCTTTCATCAGGCAATAAACCAAATGTGCATTTGCACCTTTGACTTTTGTCTACACAAGAAAATGAAATGTGGTTTGTTCTGTTTAAATCTTAATAAATAACTCATTTGATGGCAACAGGTTCACAAAAAAAAATATTAGATAAATGATGGGTGATAATTCCACTCAGTGAAATGATCTTATTATTTTTGGCAGAGGATATTCAGCTAAATATGCGTGATCTTTATCTAATACTTTTACCATTATTTAATGCACCTTCTCATTCTGCAGAACATTTATTTAAGCTACAGGTGAAGTAATATTGTGTCTCAATAGCATGTTGTAATACTGTTAAAAATGCCTTCAGGCATGTAAACTATGAACAAACAGGGTGACATGGTGAGCTCTACAAAACTTCCCTAATTGCCATTTCAAAACTGTTCTACTCTTTTGCGAATGTTTTGCACTTGGTCTATTTAACTTTCACTTCATTCTTTTTATTCACTTACATATTTCATGTGTGAAAATTTGACACATTCTATTTGAAAAACCATGTAAATAATTTTTGCTTTAATCCTGCCAACATCTGTTTGTTTCTTTGATCTTCAGAGAACTCTGACAGCAACTCTAGTGGATAACATTTGTAAAATAAATGTGAGTAATAAGTCGTGAATAGGTTGATCATTGGATTTAGTAGTGCAATCAATAACCACAAACAGACACAAAGTGAGCGATTAAAGGCTTTAATAACCAGAAACTTCAGGCATGCCTTTACATGCTGCTGGCCCAGATCCAATGTTGGTATGAAGGGAGGAGACAAAGCCTATCAACCTTTATTGGGAATCTTACAGGGAGGAGTTACAGGGACAGAAGTGGGCCAGCCTGTACAGTGTAGTGGGGTCACTCTCTGCACTATCGTGTTCCACCACAGACTTCTTCAAAAGACTATGAAGGTGAGATTTGGGTTAGTGATGCTAAACTTTTTAAAAAAAATGTACAGGCTGTCATTACTTAAAAATGTGGTCGGACATATATGTACACAAATGAGGGGCTCCAAACCATGCAGGGAAAAGTGTAGCACGTGGAAAAGGCAGATTATATTGTCACATAAAAACAGAAAATGTTGGAAATGCTCGGCTGGTCAAGCAACATTTGTGAAGGGAAGAACAGAATTCATTTTTTTCCTGTTCTTGAACATTTCCTGAGTTTCTCTGACAAAATAGATCAAACTCTCTCTACAGATGCTGCCTGATTTACTGAATATGTCCATGTCTGCATGGACATAAGATTATGGTATAAATCAACATGAATAGGATAACCGTACTCTTGACCCTGTCCTACTGAAAGTCATCACATGTTGGATGCTATCCAGTGTAAATGGTCTATTTGGTTTTTCAAATGGAATATATTAAATTTCCATGCATAAAACAATGACGCAAATTAAATACAGTGAGCAATAAAATGAACTGGACAAGTTGAATAATATAAGTCTGGCAATAGAAGGAGGAAAACTCTGGAAAAAGAATGAATTTGTGCATGAAAGACCCCACACCAGCACTAAATCGGATTAATTCTTATGGCTCCTGTGCAATTAAATGTGTGTGTGCAGCCCATCTGCACATGCCTAATGTTTGAACAATTTTCAAACAGTGATCTGGAGTATGCTTTGCCATTTGTTTGGTCATTCAAGGTAACAGTTGTTTCCAAAGTGTGCCTGATAGGCATTGCCCTTCAAACTGATTGCAGTGGGGAGAATGCAAAAAATTTAGTAGAATGGAGGGAGGAGAGGATGCTCAAAGACAGCAAGAAAAGGGTGAGTAGGATTTTTTTTTCCCCCAATTTCATGAATGCTAGAGGTTCCAAGGGATGGTAAAAGGTTGGCCCCGAATTTCCTTGGAGTGGATTGCAACTTAGAAAGGGATCTCACTCACAGACCACTTTAACTCAGAGTAGATCCCACAGAGCAAACTTCCTTAAAGATCACAACTGGATTAAAGACACAGACCTTTCTGATTGTAACTTACACAAATCAAACCAAACCACACTCCCTTGCAGTAATGCTTTTCCAAGTTGCTCAAACAAGGCTGAAGAAGATATGAAAGCTGTAAAGCAGTTTTAAAATCTGTAAATGTCTCAGGCATCTATAATCAAGTTAAAAACCTGACATTTGTGTCCTATGACTCTCAAAGTGAGCATTTGACCTATTGGCTCCAGCTCACTTCCCAACTACATAATCCCTTCAATATCTGTTTAAGAATTTTGGGTGGTGTATAAATGAATGCAAACAATCTAAAACATTATATCTGTAATTTACCCCATTCTTTTCCTTTGAAATGGAGTACCTAAATCACTTGGAAAGCTACACAAGTTTAGGTTTCATTGCAAAACTTTATAAGGACTCCAGTGTTGGAGCAAAGTTGAAATTACAATAGTAATTTACAGAGGATATTCAGCTAAATACACATGATTTTTATCTAGTACGTAACCATTATTTAATGCATCTTCTCCTTTAGCAGAACATTTATTTAAGCTACATGGTAATAGTACTTAGGATACCGACTTGGATCAATTGGCTTTTCGTGCAGAAATTTTAGATCGTGAAATTTCAGCTTGTGATTAGAAACAGTGAGATGGAGGGAAAGTGTGAGCAAATGCCTTTAGCTCTGCCATTGTCTACATCCCTCATCCATATGCCTTCCATTGATGGCCAGACCTATTAGTTAAATGAGTGTGTAAAGTGTTTCTGTACTTGTATCTTATCAGCTTTCCCGCAAAGAGGGACTGGTGGAAACAAGTACTTTGCAATTTGTGTAATTCCTCTGTAGTCGATGAACAGCTGCCAGAAGTGAAATCCATAATTGTAAAGCTCGTACAGTGCTAAGCAGGAAAGAGTTGGTCAAACATGTGAATTGCAGGGTTATGCATTGATGGATAAATCTTGTTGAAGATGGATTGAGGGGTATATTGAAAAGAACAGTGAACAAATGTTCCATTTGAAGAGGAAAAGAATTACCTTCCCAACTTTTGTAAGCTTTTTCAAACCTTGCTGCGTTATTTCAATGTTTCTGGAGAAACAACCTCATCATTGATTTCCTTTGTTATTTTTTTTTGTTGGTTGGTTGATTATGGGTACACCAAAATGTAGAGCCAATAGAATGTTCTGTTTGACAAGCAATTCGGTGATCTACACAATTTGTGTCACATCATTAAACTCCTTCCTGCACTTGCTCTAAATATATTTGAAATATATTTGAAGTAGGAGAGAACTGGAGGGGTATGGACCGGTTGCTGGTCAGTGGGACTAGGAGGGTGGGGATTTGTTACGGCATGGACTAGTAGGGCCGAACTGACCTGTTCTGTGCTGTAAGTGGTTATATGGTTATAACTACAAATGTCAATCACTTCTCAACTTGTTTTTACAGTCTCTCTGAGTATCAGTTTGGAAGACCCTGTAGTTATCTCTGTAGATGTAGAACATCCTTCCTTTATGGCACTTCATCCACTAAGACCTGTGTTCTGATTAGTCTGTGGTCTAACTTGTTCATCTGTTACCCATCCACTGCTCTTCCACACTGAAACTGGATTTTAAGCTTTCAATTACATTCCAGCACCTCTTCCTTCTTAAGTTGACATTAACTGGACACAATAAATTGGGATATCTGGCCTCCTGCAGAGATGCAAGCAGTCAATGGCGTATGAGGGCATTGGTTGCATGCTATAATCATGCACCCAGCAGGCAGCAAGAATCTATGGGGACAGGTTAATTACATTTAGTATTCCCCATGCCCATTTTCAAGCTGAGTCAATTTCTTCCCCTGTGTATTTTGCCAAATGTGAAATGTTGCTTTAATTTTCTACGGTGACAGAATTCATGACAGTGTTCATTTGACTTACTTTGTTTGTGGCATATTTTCAAATGGTCAATAATGCAGACAAAATTGTTCATGTCATCTTGCCCATATGATGCTACATAGAGAGAATTGTTTATTCTCATGACATTTATGCACACAATTGTTATATGTTTAAGAAACTCCCTTCTGGAAAAATTTGTTGCATTTGATACAAAAGACAGAAAAAAGCTGGTGTTTAAACAGACAGGCTCTTTGGAGTTCAAATCACAAGAAAGACTTCATTTTCTCCCAGTTTGAAATGTATAACAATTGATTCTGAAAGTATTAACTAATAGTGAAAATATCTTAATTCACTGAGCAAGAAAAAAAGCTATTTCTTTGATGAAATACATTTATAAATAAATATTATTAATTAAATCATTAGTCTTTGCAGATTTTACACAAATAAATTTGCATGTGTAATGCAGAACTTCAAATTCAAATACGATTCATTAAATACAACAAACAAGACATCATAAGGATGTGACAGATGCCAAATAACTATTTTAAATATATATTTTTAGCCTTAGTTCACTTCTAGTAGCACTGCCTCTCAATGATGAAAGTATAAGGGATTCAAATTAGAGTTCATAATTTTAATTTGACAGTTCATTGCAATGCTCTTCACAGGATTTTTGGTTTCAAGCGCATGCCATTGCAATGAAAAGGTGATTGGAAAGCCAAATGTTGGTTGTGTTTTTTTATAAAGGTAGGATTTGAAAAGGTTTAATATCTGAATAATTGGGTGCAAGGACAAATTACAGTCTGCAGTCCAAGATCTATGTCAAGTACACTGTAACCAGTCAGAGATTCTCAACACATGCATTGGCAGACCATGAGCTTGACAGATCTCACAAGGGAGATAATCAGAGGCTGAGCAGAAGATCAGGGAAGGGGATACATTGGATGGAGGGAAAAGATAAAAATGGACTGAGTGCATGATAAGGGTGGAAAGGTTGGGAGACGATCAGGGAATATTTGTTGGGCAGCATGTCAAAACACTGCTCTTCATGTTAGAATTTCAAGATCCGTTCATTTTCAGTTACCGTATATTTTGTCATATAAATTGAATCTTGAAACCCTCAAAAATTCCACAAAGATGGGGAGCGACTTATGCACCAGATACACTTTTGACATCTTAAATTCAGCTCAAAAACTGCTTGATGCTGATTTGGCGTATAAGTCGACCCTTGAAAAACAAGATAAAAACATAGGTACACAAATTTTCATGCTACCAGTATATTAGAATGAAATTTTATTGAAAAAAAAAGACATTTAGAATCCTTCAAAATCACTCTCTCTGTTATTGTCTGAGGCAAAGATTGTGGCAAGTACATCCATAGTCTCACTGTTTAAACAGTCATTATATGGGTCCCAGTCTGTATATGATGAGAGAGATTCAGCTCTGTCATCAGTGTCCCACAATAAATCATCTTCCGTACTATCCATTGCACGAGAGATACTGCACTTTTTAAACAATTTTATTGCAGTCTCTACTTTAACTTTGTCCCATGCTTTGAGCACAAAGTAGCACAGTACATTAAATGGTGCAGCATGCATTTCTCCGCCTCTTGTGAACAATTTTTTCTTCACTTGACATCCATGGATTCCATTCTTAATGCACATGGTCTCTGAATGGGTTGTTCAACCAGACATAAAGATTGCTTCAGACACATCAAACCACCTGGGATAACTGCCATGAAAGTATTATTTAGCGCTAATCTACTTTTAGTATTCTCAGTTAAGTGGCTATGAAACATCCCAGACCAGCAAACTCCATTCCTTGCATTATCTACCTGGCTGCCTATATGGGGCAATGCAAAGATAGTTCACCAGGTTAATTTCTGAGAGGAAGTGATTACTACAGGAAGTGTGTGAGTGTGTGAGTGTGTGTGTGTGTGTGTGGGGGGGGGGGGAGGGGGGTCCTTCAACAGTTTGTGTCAACACTCAGAGGAGTTTAAAAGAATGGGAAATAATGTTAATGAGCCATATGTTCAGGGCTCCAGGATAAATACTGAGATTATGTTTTCCTGTGACGTTATCTCAAACCAGAAAGCATAGTTTAAGAGTGAATTTTTATATTTTATGTTCGATGAGAAGAAATTTCTTTGCTCTGGAGAACAGCTGAGAAGGAGTCGCTGTACACATTTAATGTGGAGATTGACAGACAGTTAAATCGCAAGAGATTCCAGAAGTATAAAGAGAATATAGAACAGTGGAGTTGTGGCAAGGATTTGATCAGCTATCATCTTATTGAATGTTGGAGAAGGTTTGCTCATTCTTGCTCAGGACCATAAATTGAATTATTATTCATGTTCAGTGCTTAGTACAATCGCAGATGAAGGTAACAAGTTCAAATTTATTGTCACTCATACAAAGATATAGTGAAAATGCTTATTTTGCTTTCTATCTTATTCATACATACAGAAGAATAACAGTATAGGAAGTAGATTTACAGTGAGATCAATTTAAATGGTTTATGTGTCTTGGGCCCATTTTCATAGTTCTGGGACAATATTATCCCAAGGTTGGAGATAATAAAATATATCATTCAAAATTGCTGCTTCATATTTATCGCACTATCCTGCCTTCTCGGCTTTCACCAGTAAGCAATGTTGCCGGTCATTAATGCTAAGTAATAATCCAAACTGTGACATCTGTTTAAGAGCAATTACAAATCCAGCAAAATTATAACAGTGTCTCTTCTGAGATTGGTTTGATGCTTTCAATTTGAAGAGATAAGGCAAAAAAGATTAGTGATGAAAATGACAAAATATAGCATTGTAAAGATATTAATATGTGTCATCCTACAATTTCTTTTACCCAACGTATGCAATTTCATTTTTTCCAAGGTCACCATTTTGTTCTTCCTGACCCTTTCAAACACAACAATGGCTTTTTTTTTCAGTATTCCATCCAAAGTAACTGGAGCCCCATTTCCAGTGCTCTTTTCATGACCACAAGCTTTACTGGAAAAGTTATTCTACTACTGTAGACTATTTCCGAAATAAGGTGATTCGGAAGAGTTTTTGTGCTGTTGCAGATGGTGTAACATCCAATAATTTGGAAAATCAGCTGGTCCCACAGAACCAATGTCCGAAGGGCACCGGATTATTGAAAGTTCATTGTTGTTGCTCATTAACCTATATCAGAGGTATTACTGGAGCAATGCAGCACCATAAGTAAAGGCTGGTGTTATGCTAACAATGGAATTTATGGAAGAGGAAGAGAGGCTGAAGAACATAGAAGGCATTTCTGCTGCGACCAAAAGAACATTATTTTCTACACTGTAATAATTATTAAGTATTAATAAATATTCATTAGACTTTCAAAGCCATCTGTTTCTTTGCTAATTGTTTCCCTTCTTAACAACATGGAGCCCAGAAGCTTAATAAATCCTACCAGCAGTAAGATTAGATCTTAATTTGATATCTGTTGAATTAGAATGAAATGAGCCTTCCCTAATTGATTCTGTTTGACAATAAATATGCTACAATAGAGATGTTTAAATCGATAAGTTTGTACATTATCAAAGGCCTGGCAATTTGATTCATATCACCATACATGTTCAATCACATGATCATCAATCACAATCTCATTATAAAGAATGGTACAGTAGCCAAGCAGTAGGTGCCGCATCCTCAGAGTTCCTGCACTCTGGGCTTATTCCTTACTTTTACTGTTGCCGGTATGGAATTTTCATGCTGTGACTAGGTAGGTGCTCCAATTCTCTCTAGATCATGAAGATCTGGTGGTGCTAATTAAATCAGCCAATGTAAATTGCACCTTGGTGTAAGTGGATGGTATGAGAAATGGCAATAGAGGTGATGGGCATCTTACATCGTTGAGGTTGTGGAAAAATGCCATGGTATACCTTGCAGCTAAATGAGCACATACACATGAACCTGGTCTCCAATGTTGCCGTGGCTTAGGAACTGGGAACTGCCCGCTACTGAGGTGATGATTTTGATCTCCTGCATTGAGCCGAAGAAGGTGAGAAGTAGATCTGATTGCAGTGGTCATTTTCCCACTCTCATTTCAATGCATGTTAAGAAGAGTAGATGAAGACAGGGTGAATTACGCCATTCTGATTCAACACCATTGTACACCTTTTTATTGACCTTAAGGTGGTGTATTGTGTCCCTTGCCAGGGTCAAGGTTTCTCTAAGCAGGTATGAGACATTCTGAGGGGAGCATCAAATAAATGTGGTCCATATTTGTACTAATAACATTGGCAAGAAGAAAGATCAGGTCCTGCATATGATTTTAGGAAGCTTGGTAATGTCAAAAAGGGGGACTTACAGGAGTCTAGCCTGAGGAATGCTGTCCTTGCTATGTGCTCGTGAAGCAAGATAAATGAAGATGGGAGCAGTTCAATGCTTGGCAAAAGAGTTGGCGTAGGAGGGAAGGCTTCAGAGATATGGATCATTGGGCTCTCTTCCAGAGCAGACGTGACCTGTACAAGAAGAAATGGTTGAGCCTAAACCGGAACGGAAACAATATTCTCACAGGATATATGCTCACTCTATTCAGGAAAGTTTAAACTTAACTGGCGGTGAGGAGGGTAGTGGGGGGGGGGGGGGGGGGGTGGGGGATGGAATCAGATCCAGTGCAGTAGGGCAAGAATTTGAGGGTTTCAACAGAAGATAGTATAAAAGTAAGCATGAAAGCAAGAACAGGAAGTGACATGAACATGGTTAGCTGAAGAGTATTTATTTCAGGGCAATGTGTATTATGGGTAAGGCTGATGAACTTTGAGCCTGGGTCAGTACATGGAATTTTGAATTAGTGGCCATCATGGAGACTTAGTCGTAAGGAAGACAGAACTGGCATGTCAATATTCCTGAGTTTCAATGTATCAGATATGATTTTTTTCCCTCTGTACATCACTTTTTTCCTGCATTAATTGCAACTGTGGATATTGATATTCATTACCTCTTTTCATATTTTGACATTTGTGGCAATTTACATGTTTACTATTGTAGCTGGTGTTGGTGTAGTTTGGCTGCAACAAGTAAATACATTTTATTATGTTATTATAAATATATAAAGGTGGCAATGCTGTAATAGTGCTGAATTGGGAAGTGTTACGGCTGACATGTGACAGCACTGCCCCATGCCTAGTTGAAGGACACACCAGCTGCCAATCAAGGTTTGGTCCCACCCGACCCATTAGTGCACACCTTGCTGTTAGTTTCATGTAAATTATCTGGAGTGGATTCTCCAGCCTGCCTGTACTTGGCCTTGCATCATTGGCTGTTGTAATTGGATTAACCTTCCTGGCACCGAACCATTGGGCTCTGCCGATGACCCTCCAGCATTATAAAGGTGCTATATGTGCTTTGTTTTCCTTCTTTGCCAGTTTGGAACCATCATGCTTCACTCCAGGCCTAGAACTGTGGAAGGATGCTAGAGAAGTCATTGGTAAGAATGTGCACTGTTAAAAGGGTTTGGAGTGTTGAATTAGTGTCCATAGAAGCATAGAGCTGAGCCTGCACTAAGTCAAGAGATGGTGGGACCTGGTATTGATTTTTCCTTAATTGTTGTATGTACTAGTACATTGTATGTGTGTGTGTACTTTGTTCCCTTAATTGTTGTATGTACTAGTTCATTGTATGTGTGTGTGTACTTTGTTCCCTTAATTGTTGTATTTACTAGTTCATTGTATGTGTGTGTACTTTGTTCCCTTAATTGTTGTATGTACTAGTTCATTGTATGTGTGTGTGTACTTTGTTCCCTTAATTGTTGTATGTACTAGTTCATTGTATGTGTGTGTGTACTTTGTTCCCTTAATTGTTGTATGTACTAGTTCATTGTGTGTGTGTGTACTTTGTACCCTTAATTGATGTATGTACTAGTTCATTGTATGCGTGTGTGTACTTTGTTCCCCTAATTGTTGTATGTACTACTTCATTGTATGTGTGTGTACTTTGTTCCCTTAATTGTTGTATGTACTAGTTCATTGTGTGTGTGTACTTTGTTCCCTTAATTGTTGTATGTACTAGTTCATTGTGTGTGTACTTTGTTCCCTTAATTGTTGTATGTACTAGTTCATTGTATGCGTGTGTGTACTTTGTTCCCTTAATTGTTGTATGTACTAGTTCATTGTATGTGTGTGTGTACTTTGTTCCCTTAATTGTTGTATTTACTAGTTCATTGTATGTGTGTGTACTTTGTTCCCTTAATTGTTGTATGTACTAGTTCATTGTATGTGTGTGTACTTTGTTCCCTTAATTGTTGTATGTACTAGTTCATTGTGTGTGTGTGTGTACTTTGTTCCCTTAATTGATGTATGTACTAGTTCATTGTATGTGTGTGTGTACTTTGTTCCCTTAATTGTTGTATTTACTAGTTCATTGTATGTGTGTGTACTATGTTCCCTTAATTGTTGTATGTACTAGTTCATTGTATGCGTGTGTGTACTTTGTTCCCTTAATTGTTGTATGTACTAGTTCATTGTATGTGTGTGTGTACTTTGTTCCCTTAATTGTTGTATTTACTAGTTCATTGTATGTGTGTGTACTTTGTTCCCTTAATTGTTGTATGTACTAGTTCATTGTATGTGTGTGTACTTTGTTCCCTTAATTGTTGTATGTACTAGTTCATTGTATGTGTGTGTGTACTTTGTTCCCTTAATTGTTTTATGTACTAGTTCATTGTATGCATGTGTGTACTTTGTTCCCTTAATTGTTGTATGTACTAGTTCATTGTATGTGTGTGTGTGCTTTATTCCCTTAATTGTTGTATGTACTAGTTCATTGTATGTGTGTGTGTACTTTGTTCCCTTAATTGTTGTATGTACTAGTTCATTGTATGCGTGTGTGTACTTTGTTCCCTTAATTGTTGTATGCACTAGTTCATTGTATGCGTGTGTGTACTTTGTTCCCTTAATTGTTGCACTAGTTCATTGTATGTGTGTGTACTTTGTTCCCTTAATTGTTGCACTAGTTCATTGTGTGTACTTTGTTCCCTTAATTGTTGTATGTACTAGTTCATTGTATGCGTGTGTGTACTTTGTTCCCTTAATTGTTGTATGTACTAGTTCATTGTATGCGTGTGTGTACTTTGTTCCCTTAATTGTTGTAAGTACTAGTTCATTGTATGTGTGTGTGTACTTTGTTCCCTTAATTGTTGTATGCACTAGTTCATTGTATGCGTGTGTGTACTTTGTTCCCATGTTCATTATTAACTGTACATGTTTCATTGCCACTATTACTTTGTTCCCATGTTCACTATTAAATTGTGCATTGTTCTATCACTGCCACTATTTTCTGATGCCTGCTGTAAATTCTGCATGTGCGTGTGTTTCCTCTGTTGCCATTCTCACACCTTTTGCCTTGTGTCAATAAAATCCTTTAATACCAAAACTGTGTGTCTAGAGTCCTTGCCTTTGAGATCTACCAAACCTGTTTCCTCACTCACAATAAGTGCGAGGGATCTGGACTGGGGTTCGAGTTTGTACATTCTTTCGTATCTGCATGGATTTTCCTTGGGGACTCCAGTTTCCTCCCACCATTCAAAACATACCAGGGGTGTAGGTTAGTTGGGTGTAATTGTGTAGTATGGGCTCATGGGCTGAAATGGCCCTGTTACCATGGTGTATGTCTAAATTTAAATTTAAAAAATACACACACACTATTTTTTTTTAATATTGATAGGTAGAGATATATAAGAGGTGGAAAGGCTGCATTACTAATTAGGAGGAGAGTCACAGCTGAAATTAGAGAAGACATGTTGGAGGGTTCATCTCTGTAAATAATTTGCAAGGTTATTAGTCAAGAGGTAGGAGCGGCCTCTTATTATAAGGCAAGTTCACATCTGATTTGTAGCAGTTGTTTAAGGACCATCTGATCTGAGTCCAGGATTAGGATGTTTCAGTAAGGAGGAAGGATAGGGATGGCAAGGTCAGATAACCTTGGATGGTGAGGAATCTTATGAATTTAGTCAAAATGAATAAAATAAATAAATGCAAGATTTCAGAGACTGAAAGCAGCAAGGGCACAAGGAATATAACATTGCCCACAAGGATCTCAAGCAGTGCTCTAAGAAAGCCAGAAGGAGCCATGAAATGTCCTTGGTGAATAGGAATAAAGAGAATCCCAAGGCATTTTCTATTTATAGTAAAACAAAAGGATAATTATGGAGATGGAAGGACTGCTCAAGGACAATGAGGGGAGCTTGCTTTGATATTCACCAAAAAGGACATAGGGGAAAGTGAAAGAAGTATGGTGATTACTAATGTACTGGGACATTTTGAGATGAGGAGGAAGCTGGTGCTAGGTTTTCTTGAGGAGTATTGAGATGAGTAAGTCCCCAGGCATCAGTGGAATGAATATATCCCAAGTTATTGAAAGAAGCAAGGGAAGAGATTGCTATGGCCTGTATCCCAGTGGACTCGGGAATAGCCACAATTGTTCCTTTGTTAAGAAGGGAAATACGAATGATCTAGAAAATTATATTCTGATGATGAGAAGTTATTGGAGAAGATAATTAAAGATAGCATTTGCACATATCTGGAAAGGTATGGCCAGATTAGCAAAATAAGACGTGGAAAATGCTTCTCCTGGTAGAACTAATTAATACCCAACTTTTAAAAAAAAAAAATTTAAAGTATTGAATAATGTTAAAATTCTTCTAGAGGTTGCAAAAAAAATCTAGAACACAAACTGCAAAATAAAGACTATAACTGAAGTTACAGTGATAGAAGAAACTGGGCCCACCTTGAAGACTCGGCCTCCGATCCTGGTTCCTCTCCAATCTCAATCTACAAAGCCTCCACAGGTAAGGATTCAGACTCCAGTGCCACCTTCTCATGGAGCTGGAGAATATGGCACTGGAGCGTGGAAGAAAACTACAGAAATGACTGTAGAATCAATGCACATGTGCGGGACTTCATGCATGCACACTATGGAAGTGACCGAGTCAGAGTCTCCAGACCCGACTTCTTCCATGGTAGCCAGTCAAACGAGAGCTAAGCAGAAAGCCTGTTTGCAATTTCAACCACTGGCAACTTCTACAGATGAAGAAGAGATAGGAGTAGAAGGGCTTTACTCAACTATACAATATCTGAATGAATATGTTATATGATTCTAAATTTATAAATAAAATATATAAATAAAAACTGTCAGAATATTTGTAGGGCAGTGAAATGTTGTTGACATGAACTCTGATAAAGTATTTAACAAGATCCTTCATGGAAGGCTGATCCAGAATATAAAGATGAGTGTGATCCATGTTGAATTGATAGTTTGGAATGAGATTTGGCTTGCCCATAGAAGATTGACTTCTTCTCCTGTTTGTGTTCAATAAAGTTACCTTTGATTGTAACACTTGTGTTCTGACTCATCACTCTGTGAACCCATGAAACCTGAAACTAGTTGGCAATGTTGGCATAGTGGTTAGTGCAACAGTGTTACAAGTCCAGTGATCAGGACCAGGGTTCAAATCTCATGCTGTTTGTAAGGAGTTTATAAGTTTCCCCCCATGTCTGCATGGATTTTCTCCACAGTGTCAGTTTTCTCCCACCATTGAAATGTACTGGGGGATATAGGTTAATTGGGGGTAATTGTGCAGCATGGGCTCATGGGACAAAATGGCCTGTTAGCGTGCTGTATGTCTATTTTTTTTTAAGTTATATTTTCCAAACACAGCACTACAATAACCAGGTACTGTTGTGAGATTTTTGTTTTCTTCAATACTTGTTTTATTTACCTTTTTCAATATATTACTCAATTTGGTACTGGCTGCAAAAACAACACTGAAAAATCTCCAAACAGTATCAAGGTCACTGAACAGATAAAACGTCCAAGAAAAAGCAAAATAATCTTATTTTTAAGGAGGAATATGAGTCAGAGCCTCAAGATGGTATGGAGGTGTGTAATAATAGATGATTATAGCAGTGAAAAAGTAAACATGAATCATATTCTTCCAAATGAATCCAATAGAGAGCTTTACCTAATTTCAGACCAGAAATCAATGAGATGTCTTCATACAATCTCAGTAGACATATCACTGTTTTAGTACTCAATCTTATTTTCATCACATATGTAGGCAGTTTCCAAGATTGATGATGTTTTGCCCCTTGACCATGTCTTACAGACATGTAAGAAATTGGTGTTTGAAGTTTCAGCCAAAGCCCAAAGTTTGATATTTGTATATCAACCTTGATTTTTTTTGTACAAGATAGTCATTCAGAAATTAAGGCTGTACATTTTTCCTATTTTCTGCATCATTTTTGCTTCATATTATAACATTTGCAGGAGATAATTAAGGTGAACACCAGAAACCCTGATAATGCAGATTGTTGGTGCTGGTAGCCACTAGTCACTAATAATTGTGATTAATCTATTTATGCAGCTCATGAGGGCATTGGGTGTGACATTGCCAATCCAGCTTTTAAAAGAAGGAAAATATCGACTGTCAAAGCCTCCCAATCAATTTAATTTTCCCCTAGTCTTTTCTTTTCTTTTTTACAGTAGATGATGATTCTGGCCTTTAAAACCTGTGATGCCCAATTACAACCAAATGAACTGACAAATCTGAACATTTTAGAGGGTGGGAGGAACCCATAGCACCCAATGGAAACCCACACAGACATGAGGTGAATGTGCAAACTCCTTACAGACAGCTCAGGATTTGAACCCAAATTGCTGATGCTGTAATAATGTTGCACTAACGGCTGCACTAACCATGCCATCTGATTTTAATCAATCATTTTCTGACATTCAGAGACTTTTTAAAAACTATTACACTTTATACAAGTCATATAATATGTGAATATATTTATTTGCTTTTACTGAAGCCATATAACCACAGCTCTAAACAATTTGAAAAATTGAACTGATACAAAATAATTAGGGAATAATTAGACTTCAACTAAGTTGGCATGGTTACAATCAATTCACCGACAACTCCTGGCATGTTTTTGAAGAGTCAAAGAATATTGGTGCACCCAGAGGAAACCCATATAGGGAGGATGGATATACTCCTTACAGCACAGGATTCAAACCCCAATTGCTGGCGCGATAACAGTGTTGCGCTAACCGTGATATTAACTGTTGACTTGGTTGGAGAAATTATCCTTGAAAAGACTAGGTTCACTCCCATCTGGAGTCTAGTCATGGAGCAACATCTGTCATGAAGTAAATTTGAGACTTAGAATATGTGTAAGTCTTGGACTTGCTTTATTTCAATGAGTTAATTGACAGCCACAGTCAGGAAAATTTGCCCCAAGATGGTATCTCAAAATAGAGCTGTGATTTAGAATTTGGTCATTGAAATATATTTTCTAAAAGGGATCATTAATGAGGTGAAGTGAGAAAGGGGAAAGGAAGTTCCAAAGTTTTGGGACAAGTTTGATGGAAGCATTGCTCCCAACGATGAAATGAAGTGATCTTGTATTCAAAAATAAAAATTGAAAAGAAGGATGAGTCACTGGGAAATCTTGAAGGAGAGTGGAACAGCAACTCAAGTCAAGTTTTGGTTCAAGTTTGTGTTTATTGTCACATATACTTTGTTGCAATGTGAAAGTTTAGTTAGTCAACTCGTGCATGGTACAGCAGGTAAAACAAAGTGCAGGGATCAAAGGAGAGATCAGAGTAAAGGTAGCATTTTTTTACTTGCAAAGTTATTCAGAAATCTAATGATGGGAAAGAAACAATCCTTGAATCTGGTAATGCACAATCTCTCACTCGTGAATCTTTTTCCCACAGGGCAACAAAGAAAATAATATTGCTAGGATGTGATGTATTTTTTAATATGTTGGCTGCTTTTCCAAGGCAGAGGAAAGTGTAAGTAGCGTTGCTGGAAGGGAGGGGGTTTGTGTGATAATCTTAGCTGCATTCACACTGTCATCAGTTTCTTGTGATATTGGCAGAGCAGTTCCCATACCACACAATGTTGAGGAACACAGGCTACATAAGAAATTTCCTCTGGCTTCCTAATATGTAGACGAACTTTTTTGGCCATTGCATCGATGTAGGTGGACCAAGACAAGTCACTGGTGATGTTTACACCTAAGAAATTAAAGCTGTTCACTGTCTTCTCCTTCGATCTGTTTAGCTCCAGGCCTCTTCTGAAAGTCTCTGACTTGATGCTTGGTCTTGCTGATATTAAAGGAGAAGTTATCCTGACATCAGCGGGTTTTTCCAAATCATTGATGATTGAGATTCTGTCCACAATGATGGTGTCATCCACATATTTTTCGATGGAATTGGAGCAGTGTTTGACCATCCAGACTTGGGTGCATGGGAAATATAATGTGTCTAAATTTAATTTAGAACCTGAAAACTGGCTATATTTGGCAAGCAAAGTTAATATATTTGACATTAGAAGCCTCAGGATTTGAAATAAAAAGCAATAGATCATCTGCATAAAGAGATACTTTATATTCCATTCCACTTCTAATTAATCCTTTAAATTCTCTACACTGTCGGAGAGCAACAGGTAGAGGTTCCAGTACTATAACAAAAAGCAAAGAATTTAAAGGATATTCTTGGTGCATTCCCCTATAGAGCCTAAACATTTTTGATTGTTGTGAATTAGAATGAATTGAAGCCATGGGAAATGAATATAATAATTTAATCAATTTAATGGAATCAGGACAGAAATTTAATTTTCCTAAAATAACAAATAAATATTCTGATTCCACCTGATTAAATGCTCTCTCAGCATCAAATGAAAGGACACATTCTGCCATTCTGGTGGAAGGTAAATATAAAATATTCAATAATCATTGTATGTTATAATAAGAATAATGATATTAAAACCAGTTTGGTCAGAATCAATAATTATTGATGAATATTTGCTAATTTATGCATCACAACATTAGATAAAATCTTCATATCTTTTACGTTAAGTAACGAAATAGGTCAATATGATGCACATTCTGTTTATTCTTTCCCTTTTTTCAGAATAAGGAATATACTGGCCTAATTAAAAGAGAAGGGAAGTTTCCCATCTTTAAATGAATCTTGAAGCACTGAGTTTAAGTGAGGTTCAAGCCATTTGGAGAAAGATTTATAAATTCAAGAGGAAAATCATCAGGCCCTGGAGATTTACCAGGCTGTAAAGAGGAAATAGCAAGAGTTATTTCCTCCTGAGAAACACGTACCTCCATAGGTGGAATGTCTGCATTCCAAGAGAAAGTTTTAGCTTTTATCATGTTGCTAGCCAGACAAGAAATTTTAATTAAATGGAAAGATGACTCTTCACCTACCAATACACAGTGGTTGCATGATGTCATGTCCTATTTAAGCTTGGAGAAAATTAGATACAACATTAGATAGAAAGTTTCAATTTGAAAAGATGTGGGGCCCTTTCATAAAAAACCATCATGATTGGAAGAATTAAGAATTTGGATGCTCTGATGATTCTCTGTCTAGTTTCTGAAGGTCGGTATTTGTTCCATATTTTTAGATCTTTTTCTACAAGGTAACCTTGATTAGAGGGAGGGCTAGATTAGATTTAGTTTTCGGGTTTTTTTATGCTTATTTTCTTTTCTTTTTTTTAGATTAACTTGTCGTTATTAGTATTATTATTATGGTTGTCTTATCTAATGTAATTTACTTGGTTTCCATAGAATTATTTTTAAGTATTGTTAAATAAATAAATATGGAGCAGTGTTTTGAATTAAATTATATTAATTTGTGATATGTATATATTATTTGCAATGTACATTGGTTAGCTAAAGTGAGATCCCATCTGTGCATGTGCGGCCATTTTACATCCATTAACTTGTAAAGAGCAGCACACGTTTTTAACATGGGAGCAAAAAAGCACTGAATCAGTTGTAGATCACAATAGACTAACCCCAAAAATGTACTCAAATAGTAAGGCCTCCAGGAGCAGAGCCCAGAGGGAGATCGCAGGAGAGCGATACACAAAAATATAGTCAAACCTTGAAATGAGCCTTCAGGAGAAGAGGTGAGTGGTGAAAATTCCGGCACTACCAATGAAAGGAGGCCCCGATGTAACCCTCCAGAGGTGGAGGTATACTGGAAAAGTTCTGGGACAACTGGCAGGAGGTTCCTGGGTCCTGATAAGGGGCTGGGGCAGAGGGAGGGTGGCAATAGTCTGAGGAGAAAGGCCTCCAAAAATAGCTCCCGTAACGCTTCGTTAGCACCAAAAATCCAGTGGGCCTGCCAGGGTCCCAGCTGAGGAGTAGGAATGCTGATCTCCCTCTGCTGGGGGTGGGATCAGACAACAGAAATCTACCTTAGCTGAAGATGGGGTCCAAATCTGGCTGCACCAACCTGGCTTTGTGGAAGTCAAGGTCTCAGAAAGCAAGCCATAATACTGTTATGCTACTGCATGAAGCGAGCTGTTTGAAGCAATTGGACCTCAGTAGATCGAGCGGCAGCGAAGGGGAGTACCCCACACAAGAGTAGGTAGAACCTGATTTAAACCTAACACATCAAGTAATCTGCCTGCCTGATGAGCAAGAATAAGCGCCAGCCGCAGATAAAGCCTGAGGAAGGATGTGGATGGACATTCACTCGATCAGGGTCCGAGAGTAAGGCTTGCCAGAGAGCAGATACCTCGATCATCAACAAAATTGTAAATTGTTTGGACAAATTGGAGGAACTGGTGACGGCCATGGTGAGTAAGTTTCCTACACCATCAGAGAAAGGAGAGGACATTTATGATTATACATGGGAGGACAATGAAGGGCCGGCAATGGAGGCTGAATCACCTAAATCCCAATACACTGCTCAGGCCAGTTAGGATGAGAGCCATATATCAACTATTGCCGCAAAGTTGGCAGTACTAAAGGGTTAACGGCCAGCTGCTAGAGGATGATATTGCAGGGTAAATAACTTATATGGTATCAAATGCTTTTCAGGAGATGCTACTAGAAGAATCCATCTAGAAGTACCCCTGCCCTGTTAACTGCTTTCTGTTAGAGGTTCCTCAAGTAAACCCCGCGATATGGGACAATATCGTCCCCACAAGGGCAAAAGACATAAAATTGCAAAGACTACAAGGGTACTGGTTAAAGGTACCACAGCATTCGCACAAATACTGTCAACCTGATCTATTGGAGACCAAAATAAACACTCTGGGGCAGTTATCACATGCAAACTATGAACAGAATGCTTTCAAGAAGGAGCTAATTAAGCCCGACCTAAATGTAAGATATGCACATTTGTGCAGACCATCTAACCCTGTAACAAAATTTCTACTTGGTGATGATCTCAGCAAACAGGTGAAAGATTTGAATGAGTAGCAGAAGACGGTGGCTAAAATGGTCAGAGGTTTGATAGCACAAGCTAAAGAACCTGTTATGTTTCACCTTTATTGCAGGTATGTGGGGAAATGTAAGTGGGTTATCCGAGGCGCTTTCCCACTCCAAGCAGCAACAGCCAGCAGGTCCCTCCATGGAGTCAGTGGCAGCAGAATTTTCCCACTCAAATTGCTTCGTGGAGGTGGGCCCAGAATGCACCAACCTGCAGACAAGGCAGGTTGAGGAAGTGAATGCTACGTAATTACAGTTGAGTGCACTTGATAATTACAAGGCTTTAACGGTTGATGGTCAATTAATGCTATTCTATGATGGATGGTGTAATATTACCACTACTTCTAATCAGACAGTGAAGGGGTATAAAATCAAATTTTATCCCCAGAAAACACCTCTGATAAGGAGGAAGGGTCTATACACATACATATGCAGACCGCAACTGTTGGAGGCTGTACATGCCAAGATCATGGCGTTAAAAAAGAAAAAATGTTATTGAACGTTGTAGCCATGAAAAACATGAGTTTGTATCAAACATCTTCACATGATGCAAAAGAAGTGGGGGCACTGGAGTGATACTGGATCTATTAGATCTTAACAAATATGTCTTGTACAGTCATTTTAAAATGGATAATATATTATCTGATGCTGCTATTACATGTTCTTGATAGACTTGCAAGACACAAACTTTTCAGTCGTGATCTTCCCACAGTCAGGAAATTATTGAAATTCACCTGGAAGGGAGAGCTATGACAGTACAAGCAAGTGGGCTGATCTCAGTGCCAAGTTTCTGAAGACAGTGTTTGCTAGGCTCAGGAAAGAGGGGAACATGGTAATGGGTTACCTAGATGATACACTTATTATGGGAAGATTGTTCGAGGAAACAAAAAGGGCAGGAGCAACCACCTCAAGATTATTAAACTATGTGAGGTTTCTTATACATCCCAAGAAATCAGTGCTGGTGCCTACTAAAAGGCTAAAATTCTTTGGCTTCATTATTGATACAGAAGCCATGAAAGTTACCCTGCCTGAGGATAAATATCGGCAGAGGTAAGAACAGCCTGCAGACAGCTCGAAAGAATTTCATCCCTCCATAAGAAAGGTGGTCAGATTGATTGGGAAACTGGTGACGGCTTTCCCAGCAGTACAATATGGCTGGCTAAGTTATAGGCTCCTGGAAAGGGACAAAATATCAGCTCTTCAGGCAGCTAGAGGACATTTTGATAAGCCCTTGAGGCTATCAAGTGAGGCCAGATCCAACCTGCTATGGTGGATCAACTATATTTCGCGGGCTTACGCGAGGATTGAGCTCAGAAAGGTGGACCTGGAGATCAGGTCAGATGCTAATGGCAAAGGTTGGGGAGCCACGAATTAAAGGTCTCTGCTGGAGGCAGATGGATGGACATAGAGCTCAGGGAAGCCTCTAAATCAGGGATCAATTATTTGGAAATGATGGCGGGTTTTTTGTTTTAGCACTAAAGTTTTTCTGTGTGAGGGAAGCTGACATTCATGTACTGCTGAGGCTGGATAACACTTCAGCAGTGGCCTACCTCAATAATATGGGAGGTCTCAAATCTCCTTCCTGTAATGTTAACCATTAAGACTTGGCACTGGTTTATTCAAAGAAACATTTGAGTTACTTCTGCCTACCTTCTGGGTCAGATAAACACCCAGGTGGACCTGATGTCCAGAAAATTCAATGATAACACTGAGTGGACTCTAGAAAAGAAGTATTTTAAACTGCTAGCAGACACTTTTGGCATGCCGGAGATACAATTGTTTGCATCCAGGCTTAATACCCAGGTTCCGAGGTTCCTATCCTGGCTGCCAGATCCCCAAGCGGAGCCCAATGACGCCTTTACCCTAGATTGGTCAAAATATAATTTTTATGCATTCTCTCCGTTCACCTTGGTGGTGAAGCGTCTGAATAAGATGATGCCATGGGATTACTGGTAGTACCAAATTGGCCTTCCCAATTTTGGTTTCCTGCACTCCTTAGGCTTATGGTGGGGAGTCTGTTGGTATTCACATAAAAACAAAGGTCTACTAATCCAACCAGTGTCAAAGGTATCTCACCCATTGTCTCACTTAAGGCTATTGGGTTGCAGGATTATAGAGCGAGGACCGACATAAACGCTCTGCAGCCTAGAATTCTGGACATCCTGCGGGCATCTTGGAGAAAGTCTACACAAAAACAGTATGCCTCCTATGTGGGGAAATGGAAAAAGTACTGTGCACAAATCGGACTGGTTGAACAGTCAGCCTCTATCGGAGCCGTACTGAGTTTTCTAACCGACATGTTCTATGTACAGGGGGCCAGCTACAGTGCAGTGAATATAGCAAAGATTGCACTGGCTGCTTTCTTGATGCTTCAGGACTCTGAGCACGAGATAATGAGCCACCCTCCTGATCAAAAGATTTATGAAAGGAATGTTCCCCTTGCATTCTCCGGTACCCAGAAATAAAGAAATTTGGTGAGTCAATGTGCCCACCTCCCCCTCCTTTTTTTTTCTTCTTTACGGATAAAGATGTTTGTTTTCTAATAAATAATGTTCAATCACAGGTTGGTTCATCGAGTTTAGCTCATTTAAGTTGAGTGGCCTCTCCCCTCTAGGAATGGCTGTGCAAGGATGGATGAGATCTCACATTAATTGCTCGAATAATAATCATCAGGTAGGTGCTCGTTTAATGTTCCATTCTATCATTTTCTGTATGGGGTAGGGATTGGGTTGTGAGGGGATACTTCCGATTGAGTTGGTTAGAATATGGGTATAGATTCAACAACTGTAAACAACTGTAATCATTTTATCAACATATTTCAAAAAGTATTATGCTGTCACCCAAAATTCCTCTTTTCAGTCACTACTTTGGTATTCAGTGCATATGTCAAGGTGACAAAAGGCATAACAATAACATTCTCATGTTGTAGTTGGGCCTTTTTCCTTAAGTCTGCTTGGTGTATCTAGTAAGGGCGTCCTTCAAGCTTATTGCAGTCCGTGTTATTACCGGGACCTGGAATTCCAAATTTCTTTGGATCCTAATTCTTTACCAGAATGTAATTCTCAGGTTTGACATTAGAATATTCACCACTTTGATCTGTTGGATCAACCTCCTTTAGGTGTGCCTGCTGGACCCGTGAATGCATCTCTTTTTAAAAAAAGTCGTAGTTAGATTACTCAAATATTTGCTTATTTGGCCAGTTTAGTTTTTTTTGTTTCATTTGCACATTCCACTATTCCTGCTGCCTGGGGTTAATAGGAGTAGTGGAACCACTAATTCCCAATTCCTTATAGAATTCTTCATTTATCTTGGTACAAAGTTAGGACCTTTACCTGAACTCAGTGCCTCAGGCAAAACATAGCAGGGAATAATTTATTTTAACAAAATTTTAAAATATTCAAGGCAGTAAAACAAATTCTTAACTAAACAAGTGTCTTTAAATAGAAAGAAAAATGTGGGTATGATTGTGCCATATAATCAAGCAACAAAGATATCAAGTACTGTACATCTGTTTTGGCTGGCTGGCATAATCTTATAGCCGAGGACTTGTCTGCAAATCTTGCTGATTGCATATTTTGTTCAGTGACCTTGTCTCTGTTGCTGAGTTGCTGCATTTCAATGAATCGTATGATCTTGTTAATTTTCAATTTTAACCACTTATTGATTGCATTGCTTTTGATGGTTTGCAGGAACACTGGGTTTACTTACGATTGTGCTTAGAGTTCTCAGCTTCAAGAAAATTGGAGTGTTTAGGAGGTCATCATATCAACCATCATTCTACTTCTAAGCACACAGTCACCGACCGGGGCTGGAGGAGGGAAACCTGCTTGCCACCAATGGGTTCCTCGAAATGTCTGCATCTCCTGCATCTGTGAGTGTGGACTGACAGTGCTTTGGTTAGTTGCTGTACATAGGTGATCATTTTGTTAATGAACACAAGTAAATCTAAAGTAACATCACATCAGTCTTAAGCCGCTTTCAGGTGCTTGGACGCAGATAATGTGCTGGCAGACGCGGCTGGGGGAGTGCAGCTGGGGCGTTCAGGTGGCCTTGGAGAAGACACTTTTCTGTTACCTGAATGTGCCGGCTGAAGGAGTCACATCCGAGCAAATGCCGACTCCTGTGGACTGTGGCCGTAGTCCCAGTGCTGCTTTCAGGTGCAACGGGGGATTCTCCAAGCCGGAGAATATACCTACAGGAGGAGGGTTAGGTAAGTGCTCCTCCTGGCTACCCAACAGCCGCATTGGTTTAGAATAGGTGGCTTTACAGTGGGTATTCTGGCCACCTGAAAGCAGCTTTAGGATTTTAACCCTCTACTGCCTTGCTGGTTTATAAGCATTTAAAATAAAACAAACACCAATACCTTTATCCAATTCAACCCAGTTTCTGCTGACAACTTAGCCAACTTGTTCTTTAAGGTCCCAGGTAAATCAATAATAAAAAGACAATACTTACAGTTACTGATGTGGAAAATAAATCTCGGACCACAGAGGAAAGCTGCTTACGGAATGCCTTTATTTTAAAGCATGATAGCACGAAGATGGTCTGTCTCCTAAAAGTGGAGCTCTGAGTCTCTCTCAAGTAAAAGAGACTCGCAAATTTATAATCCCCAAAAAAGGAGAAAACTGTTGGAGGCAAAGGTCAAAGGAGGCATTACATCGTGCCCCAAGAATTAAGCAATTAGCAGGTTACTTCCCCTTATCATCCTAACAAGGTGACAACGGCCCCATCTCCCATCTGGCCTCAATAGCTTGAGGCTATGGCTACCAGAGCTTACCCACAACCCTCAGATATTTGTTAAAAAAAAGACAATGAACCCATCCTGTAACCATCCTGCTGGAAGATATGGAAGGCATGATTTTTCCTCCACAGTTACATACTTTAAGTAATTCTATAAAATCAATCTATATTTTTTTTTCTTTGGCTTGGCTTTGCGGACGAAGATTTATGGAGGGGGTAAAATCAATCTATATACACTCAAATGGTAGGCATTCATGTCCTTCCCGGAGGACACTTAATTTCTTTACCAGAATTATTTTGTGGAAAGATGATACATTCCTTTCTTTGGATGTAATTTCTCAAATTAGTGATGTGCCACTCCTCCTTAGTCAAATATATTATTTGCATGTATATATTTAAGTATTAAAGGTAAAATAAATTGCACTAAGTACTGAAATTGTCCAGCAAGGGTGGATTATAATTCAGATTCTGGATTTCTGGCCCACTCAATACTGTTTTACAAGGTTCAATTAAATTAACAGGACAGGGGCATCCCCTCTGAAATATGTTATGCTTCATCCCTCAGGCATGACTGTTCCATTTTCAAGCAGCTTATCGCTTTCTGAATAAATGGATGACAGAAGGCAGCTGTTGTGGAAGTCAGCCCATGCATCTGAAATGAAATCAGACTGCAAAACAAAAACGCATAGCAATGATATCTCTTCAAAGCATGCAGGTTTTATTATAAATATTCAATTTGTATGTTGGAAGTGAGGATGACTAGTCAGGAGTTGTCTCAAGCAGACATCTTTCTGAAGTCTCAGTTTTCACTTCAAAGATGCAAATGGTTGCTTTATATTTATACAATTTCAAATGAGTAAGGGGGAGAACGACCCTTACTCTTAATGTTACATCATTCTATACATGAAAAATGGTTTCCCAGCCCTGGCATCTGGCTTTTTGGTGTTTACATTTCATAAGAAAAAACAGAATATTTTATGGTCTGTGATCACCCCAAAAAATACAATATTAATGATGTTATGCTAACTTTATCTTTGCTTTTCAATGTATCTGTCCTTGCAGAATCTGTACAATTGGTGCCTACTCTCTCTCTCTCTCTCTCTCTCTCTCTCTCTCTCTCTCTCTCTCTCTCTCTCTCTCTCTCTCTTCTGCCCCCCCCCCCCTTATATCTTTAATCTGGAATACTAAATCCTGTTCAAATTCTGCAGTTGGTGCTGGTCCGATCCTTATTTAAATTTAATTTTTATTACACATCTACCTGGAGAGAAGTTTAATTTCAGCGTTAAAAGATATACTGCACAGACAGGGTGGGAGCTGCTAATCATTATTAACTTTGATTACTAGGCAATATGCCATACAATGTCACTGAGATCCCCAAATTTTCTGCCCCTTTGCTCACATTATCTCTCCAGCTCTTCTTCTTTTTTTCCACATTAGTTGTTTTGCCTCGACTGTATTTCTACCATTATAAATTCTTCCTCCTACTCTGTGTAATTGGAACAGCTCTAGTAAGCTAGACATGGACTCAGCCGGTCCCTTTTCTGATATATCATTACCTTTTTTAAATCTATCATAAATTTCCCTGGCCAGCCCTTTTCTGGCCTCCTGTTTAATTCCTACCTTTTTTTAGTTGCGCAACTCACTGTCCAATTTAAAATTCTACCCTTAATCATTACCATATTTCAGACATAAATAACACATTGCCTGTCCTGAGATCCCACATCACTCATTTCTGACATTTTACCCAAAGGAGTGTTTACTCCTGATTTATCACACACTTGCCCCATGTTGTCCTTTTGTTCCCCTGTGTCCACTTCAGGATCCTGATGTTTGCATGGGGAATTTCCCCTCTTAATAACTAGTTTAAGGCAGGGCATCAGAACAAGGGCATTGTTATCCCTTCCCTTACATGAATCATCAAACCCTTATTTTCTCTTCACCTGGCCAAATCCTCAAGCCCTACCTTCTATGTGCTTGGGATACAAAACTCTTGGTTGGTCTGGAGTCCATCAGAATTATGTTATAGGCATGGAGGGATCAGTTGATCTAACACCTCAAGATAAGGGAAGTGCCCTGTGGGCCCGCTCTTTAGTCTTTAGATGCTAATTCATTTGGTCACTGACACCATCCAGTAAGCATTCCTCAATTTTGGACTTCTGGCTAGCTTGCCAAATGTTGTCTTGAAACTGTCATTTATTGGACACCAAGTTAACCTGAGAGAACCCTCACTGCTTTCAGCCTTGAACAGTCTCCAGGAGTCTCCACGCAACAAAGGAATGAATCAACTTTTATACACTCAAATAAACAGATTGACCTAAAAGATTTGATCCTTATTCTACATATAAGGTAACTTACCATTCTTTCTTTCTTTGGCTTGGCTTCGCGGACGAAGATTTATGGAGGGGTATGTCCACGTCTGCTGCAGGCTCGTTGGTGACTGACAAGTCTGATGCGAGACAGGCAGGCACGGTTGCAGTGGTTACAAGGGAAAATTGGTTGGTTGGGGTTGGATGTTGGGTTTTTCCTCTTTTGTCTTTTGTCAGTGAGGTGGGCTCTGCGGACTTCTTCAAAGGAGGTTGCTGCCCGCCGAACTGTGAGGTGCCAAGATGCACGGTTGGAGGCAAGATCAGCCCACTGGCGGTGGTCAATGTGGCAGGCACCAAGAGATTTCTTTAAGCAGTCCTTGTACCTCTTCTTTGGTACACCTCTGTCTCGGTGGCCAGTGGAGAGCTCACCATAGAACACGATCTTGGGAAGGCGATGGTCCTCCATTCCGGAGACGTGACCCACCCAGCGCAGTTGGGTCTTCAGCAGCATGGATTCGATGCTTGCGGACTCTGCCAGCTCGAGTACTTCGATGTTGATGATGAAGTCAATCCAATGAATGTTGAGGATGGAGCGGAGACAGCGCTGATGGAACCGTTCTAGGAGCCGTAGGTGATGCCGGTAGGGGATCCATGATTCGGAGCTGAACAGGAGCGTGGGTATGACAATGGCTCTGTACATGCTGATCTTTGTGTGTTTCTTCAGGTGGTTGTTTTTCCAGACTCTTTTGTGTCGTCTTCCAAAGGCGCTATTTGCCTTGGTGAGTCTGTTGTCTATCTCGTTGTCGATCCTTGCATCAGATGAAATGGTGCAGCCGAGGTAGGTAAACTGGTTGAATGTTTTGAGTTCAGTGTGCCCGATGGAGATGTGGGGGGACTGGTGGTCATGGTGGGGAGCTGGCTGATGCAGGACCTCAGTTTTCTTCAGGCTGACTTCCAGTCCAAACATTTTGGCAGTTTCCACAAAACAGGACGTCATGCGCTGGAGAGCTGGCTCTGAATGGGCAACTAAAGCGGCATCGTCTGCAGAGTAGTTCACGGACAAGTTGCTCTTGTGTCTTGGTGTGAGCTTGCAGCCGCCTCAGATTGAAGAGACTGCCATCCGTGCGGTACCGGATGTAAACACCGTCTTCATTGTTGAGGTCTTTCATGGCTTGTTTCAGCATCATGCTGAAGAAGATAGTAAAGAGGATTGGTGCGAAGACGCAGCCTTGCTTCATGCCGTTGTCAATGGAGAAGGGTTCGGAGAGCTCATTGCTGTATCTGACCCGACCTTGTTGGTTTTCGTGCAGTTGGATAACCATGTTGAGGAACTTGGGGGGAGGGGGGGGGGGCATCCGAGGCGCTCTAGTATTCGCCAAAGCCCTTTCCTGCTCACGGTGTCAAAGGCTTTGGTGAGATCAACAAAGGTGATGTAGAGTCCTTTGTTTTGTTCGCTGCACTTTTCTTGGAGCTGTCTGAAGGCAAAGACCATGTCAGTTGTTCCTCTGTTTGCGCGAAAGCCACACTGTGATTCTGTGAGGACATTTTCGGCGACACTAGGTATTAGTCTATTAAGGAGAATCCTAGCGAAGATTTTGCCTGCAATGGAGAGCAGCGTGATTCCCGTGTAGTTTGACCAGTCTGATATCTCGCCTTTGTTTTCGTACAGGGTGATGATGATGGCACCATGAAGGTCCTGAGGCAGCTTTCCTTGGTCCCAGCAGAGCATGAAAAACTCATGCAATTTGGTATGTAGAGCTTTGCTGCCAGCCTTCCAGATCTCTTGGGGGATTCCATCCATACTTGCTGCTTTGCCACTTTTCAGTTGTTCAATTGCCTTATATGTTTCTTCCTAGGTAAGGACCTCATCCAGCTCTAGCCTGAAAGTTTGTTGAGGGAGCTGGAGCAGGCAGATTCTTGGACTGAGCGGTTGGCACTGAAAAGGAATTGGAAGTGTTCTGACCATTGATTGAGGATGGTGATCTTGTTGCTGAGGAGGACTTCACCATCTGTGCTGCGCAGAGGGCTTTGGACTTGGGGTGAGGGGCTGTACACCACCTTTAGTGTTTCATAAACACCCATGAAGTCGCCAATGTCGGCGCTAAGCTGGGTTAGTTTGGCGAGGCTAGTCCACCACTCATTTTGGATCACCCGGAGTTTGCGCTGAAGGTGGCTGCATGCGAGATGGAAGGCTAGTTTTTTTCTCTGGCCAGGAAGGCTTTGCAAGGTGAGCCTGGTGGGCAGATAACTTCTTTGCCAGCAGCTCCTGGATTTCCTGGTTGTTTTCATCAAACCAGTCCTTATTTTTCCTGGAAGAGAAGCCCAGTATTTCTTCAGTGGATTGTAGTATGGCCATTTTCAGCTGATCCCAGAGGGTTTCAGGAGATGTGACCATGAGGCAGTTTGCATCCTCGAGCTTTGCTTGGAGGTTTGCCTGGAAGTTTCCTCTCACTACGTCTGACTGTAAGTTTCCAACATTGAACCTCTTTCTGGGGGCTCCACTGTTCTTGAACTTTGGCTTGAAGTGAAGGTTGAGCTTGCAGCGAACAAGCCAGTGATCAGTGTGGCATTCCGTGCTGGGCATGACCCTGGTGTGGAGCACATCTCGTTTGTCTCTTCCTCGCACCAGAACGTAGTCCAGGAGGTGCCAGTGTTTGGATTGGGGATGCATCCAGGTAGTCTTCAGGTTGTCTCTCTGCTGGAAAAGTGTGTTAGTAATGACAAGCCACTGTTCTGTGTGATTTCCAACAGGAGGTGCCCATTGTCATTGCACTTGCCGACACCATGCTTGCCAAGGATTCCTAGCCAGGTTTCTGAGTCTTTGCCGACGTGAGCGATGAAGTCACCATGGATGACAACCTTGTCGGCTGTAGGGGTGCGTTGGATGAGGTTGTGCAGATCAGTGTAGAACTTGTCCTTTTCTGCTGGTTCCACCTGAAGGGTTGGAGCATAGACACTGATGAGAGTGATACGTCGCTTGTTTTGAAGGGGGAGTCGCATGGACATGATCCGGTCAGAGTGGCCTGTTGGGAGGTTTTTGAGTTTGGAGGCAATGGAGTTCTTGACCATGAAGCCAACACCAGATAGGCATCATTCAGCCTGAGGCTTGCCAGACCAGTAGAGTGTGAAGCCCGCGCCGTGTTCTTGGAGGCTGCCTACATCTGCAAGGCGGACTTCGCTGAGAGCGGCTATGTCGATGTCGAGTGTGAGGAGTTCACGTGTGATGAGGGCAGACCGACGTTCAGGTCGGTGGCTGTCAGCCTTGTCTAGCATGGTTCTGATGTTCCAACATGCTAGCTTGAGTTTGTGTGCATCTTTTGAGGGGGAGGATGTGGACCTGTTCTCGGGCCTGCACAAAGGAACTTTTAGGTAACTTACCATGACATACAAGGTCAATCACACCCATGTATCCCCCTCCCCTATATCCCTGTATCAAGGTTAAATAATAAGAACACAGAGTTATATTTACTCCACACTCAGCAAAAACACACATACTTTTTCTTAGATTTGTCTTTTGGTTTTTAATTTTTAATTAGTTCTTCCATCTCGTCACATAAATGCACATCAAAAGTTTCTTCTTTTGGCCATTTTCTAACTAGATTTTTGGTTCCCTTCCCATTTCTGAAATTTCTATAATATCAAAGGGTAGAGTAAATTGTATTAAGCTAAATATTTTTTCCAAGGATTCTGTACATTTTTCAATCCATCCCTTGTAGAATACCTCAGAATTTTTTTTAAAGATTTGAATAGAATTATTAGGATTTTTTATGGAAAGGAAAAATGGCTAGAGCTTGTTTATAAAAATTAACTTGGAAGTTTGAATTAGGAGGTTTACAACTTCCATCTTTTAAGAATTACTATAAATCAGCTCAATTGGAGTTTATTAATGGAATGTTTGATTTAGAGAAATCTTTAACTTGGATTAAAGTAGAATTAAGTAAAATAGATGAAAAACGTAAACAGGAATTTATTTATAAACAGAATTCAAAATTGTTAATAGGTACTAAAGATACACCTGTTTTGAAATATTAATAAAGTAGATTATGAGATAGGTGGAAAAGGCTTGAACTCTCGTATAATGGAAGAATGGGATGTCTTTCAGAGGAGATAGTTGTGGCAGAGTTCTTTCTGTCATTTAAGAGAAGGTTGGATGTGTACATGGATATGAGGGGGTTGGAGGGTTATGGGCGGAGAGTAGGGGATCTAGTGGAGTCGTTCAACTGAACCGGCGTGGACTCGAAGGACCTGTTTCCGTGCTGTAAACTGTTATATGTTTATAATGTCTTTAGATCAAAACAGACTTTCTTTTTACTATGAATAATCAATTTTTGAAGATTTGGAATCAAATGGGCATTAAAAAATAGAATATTGTTTTGAAGCTGATAACATTACTTTTCAACAAATGAAGGAAAAAAATTAATGTTCTGAACAATACCATTACTTTTGTTACTATCAAGGTAAAGCTTTCTTGATTGATAAATTAGGTCAAAATTTAAGATGACCTAGACAGAATGAATTAGAATTATTGATTACTAACGGTGATATTAATACATTTATTTCAGAAATGTATAAATTACTTTAAAGAAAAGCTCCTAAGTATTCATAAATCAAGATTAAGATATGAAAGTGATTTAGATAGGAAGATAGATGAGAATGATTGGAAACGTTATATAAAAATAGTATTTAAAAATTATTAATGTAAGATGTAGATTTGGTTCAATATTTTTAACATCAATAATACTTAACCCCTTAAAAATTAAAAAAAAGATTTAATTTAACATTATCAGATTTGTGTTTTAGATGCGGCCAAGAAGTAGGCTCTTTTTTTTTTCATTCTACTTGGCAATCTCCCAGCGTAAAATCTTTCTGGATAGAGGTGAAACAATTCTTGGGAAAAAATGTTAAAGGTAAAACTCCCGCTTGACCCAATGTTATTTTTGTTGGATAATATTAAAATGATTAGTGTCAGAAACACAAATATACAATTTGCTTGTCCTTCGGCATCTCCACTACACTGCTTTAATTGGTTAGTTTTTGCAGAATCATCCTGATTACTGTTAGTCACGCACATCACGATCATTCATGACCTCTGCTCACACCAAATTCTGTTTTTCACTCTTTATCAATCTTTGGCTCCTGCATGTCTCTCTGTAGTTAAATCTGTTGCAAGTCTGTTGTAACATTTTCCAGCTAAACTCTAGTGGTTAGCCCCCTTTTATGACTAATCATCACATTTTAACTTAAACCCTTTTTAACCCAAATTCTCTATCTATAACAATTAGTTTTAAATTAAGATTAACAATTGTCGGACTCTGGCTTTACCCTACCCTCAATTTATTCTATGTGTCGTCTGAGTCCAGCGTGCTCATTGAATGAAGTGATAGGAAAAGGTATTCGGTTCAACAATCAGTTTATTACACAGCACAAGAATAAAGCTCAACAGATCTCTGGTTCAGTCGTTAGTTCATATGTCACCTGCTCAGTGAGCTATTCCCCAAGACTGACTCTTACTGTCCAGTCTCTTCTGTTTATGTAGATCAACATTATTACACTGAACAAAAGTTGGCTTTCTTTGCCTGATTCCTTGCATAAGATTTATCTCAAGCAATTTCAATTTCCTGCTCTGCAGTTATCTAGGGTGTAGACATCCCATCTTAATCCTCAAGGCCAGAACATCCTGTTGTCTTGATCAGAAATCAATTCAAATACCCCATATATTTCTAATTATTTCTTTGTTCTCATCTGGCCATAGTCTTCTGTTCTACTCAACACCACCTTATGCCTTAACCTTGCTACTGAATTGGTTTATACATTTTCTTTGTCTCTGACCTTCTCAGTCATGGTACTCTTTGTTCTCGTCTGGCCATAATCTTCTGTTCTACTCAACACCTCCTCATGACTTAGCATTCCTACTAAATTGGTTTCTACATTTTCTCTCTTTTGTATTTGGAGACAGCAAATTCTACACTTACTATAATCAGCCAACTTTGCTACATACCGTGGCTGTTACTTAATTGCATTCCTATTTCCCTGAAACAGTATAATTGAAGTAAATATCAAATTGTTACATGGTACTGGATTAATGAATACATAATGAATAGTACATAGGCATATTTTCTATGATTACTTAACCCCTTGGTTCCAACAGTCCCCCTTTTGGTCTCATGAAAATGAGACCAACCACCCGTTAACTTATGGGACCGGGACCTCAGGAGTTTTGGCAAAGACCGGCATCCCCGACCCCTTATTAAACTTAACCTCATAAACTTGACCATTATGAACACACTTCAGTCTAGTGGGGGCCCCAACACAGTGTTCAGGAAAGTCAGCCCAATCCACAAAGTACTGTTCCGGTTCATTATGGGCCCCCCAGGCTGACCGCAAACACTTTGTACAGTTGTTTCCTTCTCCAGATGTTTCAAGGGCTAGGAACAACATCACCCATAGTCCCCACATAGTGTCCATCACAGCCCCCTAAATTCTGTTGACTTCAATATAGAAATATCACTTCAAATACTGACATATAGTCACTGTAATCTAATAGTCTCTTTAAAGGGACCCATTAAAAAATTCTTAGTCCATAGTTTCTTCACAGGGTCTCAGTCATCTCCGCTCGAATCTGTTCCAGTGTCCGTGTAGGTGGATCCGTTGCTGCACATTGACTCCAATGATACCACATCTCTCCTTTTCCCTGTAGTCGAACCGCATGGGACGTTCTCTCCACCACTCTGTAGGGCCCTGTCCACCTGGGCTCCGACCACTTTCTCTTGATCACCTTTAGCAGAACCCACTCCGCAACGGATGGTATCGGGGTTTCACCTTTTCGTTCAGTACTTGTAACCTGTTGTGATAAAGCTGATACCAGAGCCATTAGTTTATCATAATAAAGCCTAACGTCTTCCTTTGTGGTATGAATCCCGGCTCCAGGTCCCGAAAACTGGTGCCCCGTTTGCAGTTCATACGGAGTAAATCCTGTCACATTACTTACTGAATTCCTTATTGACATCAAGGCCAGGGGCAGTGCATCCACCCAATTTAATTTGGTCCGTGCCTGCACTTTCCCGATCTTACCTTTTATTGTTTGGTTCATCCTTTCCACTTTCCCTTGGGATTGTGGATGATACACCGTTCCAAAGGCATAGTTTAACCCCAACATCGCTTCTACCTCCTGTAAATCTTTACTCTTAAAATGTGTCCCATTATCTGACCTGATCTTCCTAGGAAATCTGTGTATAGGAATATACTGGTTGATTAGGAACTTAATTACCATCTTTGCATCTTCTCTTTTGGCAGGGATTGCTTCCGGCCAACCCGTGTATACATATTCCGCTACTAAGAGGTATCGATATCCCCTTGCCCTCTCTATCATCTCCGTGTAATCAATTACAATTTCCTGCCCTGGTAACTTAGCCAATGGGAACTGTCCTTCGTGAGGTTTCACAGTCGCCTTGACATTATATGTTATACATACCTTACACTCTCTGATGTGATTCTCCACCATCGCCAGCAGGAAGGGGTGCCACCAATGTATCAAATACCTTATCATCTGTTTCTTCCCATAGTGGGTTAACCCATGCGCCTCCTCCTGGAGGGGTTTCATGAGTCCAGATGGTAATACTGGCCTACCGTCCATTGCTCTCCACAGTCCTTGATCTTCGGTTGCCCCCCTTTCTTTCCACACCATTTCCTGGGGTGATGCCTTCGCTTGTTCCTGAATTATTACTCCTACCTCACAAGGTGGCAATAAGTCATGTGCTGTTCTATCTGCCTGTATCATAATAAACTGAGGGCCGTACCCTGCTGCCCTTTTTGCGGCCATGTCCGCTTCCTGATTTCCCCGAGCTACCATTGTATCTGTTTTATCATGGCCCTTACATTTTATAACTGCTAATGTCCTTGGTTTCAGAAGGGCCTCAGCCAATTTCCTAACATCCTGCTCGTGTTTATTTGGGGTTCTTGTTGCTGTTAAAAACCCATTTCTAATCCATTGACTAAGCTCAACCTGTATTGTCCCTACCACATATGCTGAATCTATATATATATTTACCTCCTTTCCTTCTGCCCATTCTAATGCTGCTATCATTCCCTGTAGTTCGGCCAGTTGTGCTGACTCCTTTCCTCTCACTGTCCCTGTAATAATTTCTTCAAATCCTTCTGTAGTTTTCCGTTCTACCTCATAGGCGGCTTTTAATCCGTCCTTGGGGTGTCTGTAACAACAACCATCTGTAAATAAGGTTTCATCTGGTTCTCTCAAGGGTGTAGACTGTAAATCAGGTCTTATTTTAATATCCCTTAGAACCCTCTTTTCACAACAGTGTGGTTCTCCCTCTCACATATTGTCTGCCATGTTAATGCCTTCATGGGTAAACATAATATTTGGAGCATTCAGGATCTTTTCCAGTCTCGTCTGCCTCAGTGACATCATTGTAAACGCTGTCGAGCTTATAAATGCTACAATACTGTGTGTTGTTAATACCGTCAGGGTATGTCCCATCACCATTAATTGTGTGTCCTTTTTCAGAAACATCCAAAAAGAAAGGGTCTCTATAATTTGGAATTGCCAAATCTATGGCAGTTGTAAGAGCTTGCTTAAGTAGAATAAAACTCATCTCAGCCTTTGCAGTCCAATCAAGTGTATCTCCCAGATTCCTCATCCCCTGCTCATTCACCAAAGTTCGCAGTGGATGTGTCAACTCACCATACGATGGGATAAACTGCCTGCTATAACCAGTCCAGCCCAAAAATGAAAGCATTTCCTTAACTGTCTTTGGTTTTGGATGATGTAGTATTGGTGTTTGATGCACAGGGGATATCCCTGTACCTTTCGCTGAGACCATTCTTCCTAAAAAGGAGACCACTTGTCTGCAACATTGCAACTTTAAACGAGAGATTTTAAAACCCACCTTGAACAGTTGCATTAGCAGGAGCCTTGTGGCCTCCAAACAGGAGACAGGCTCAGGTGCTGCCAATAAGATGTCATCTATGTACTGGATCAAAACTACCCCACCTGCAGTCCTAGCCCCGCCCAGCTGTTCTTTCAAAACCTGATTGAAAATCCCTGGGGATAAGATAAAGCCCTGCGGGAGTCGAGTATAACGTAACTTTATACCTCTATACATAAAGGAAAACACATCTCTAAACTGTTCTACCAGTGACAAACAAAAGAAAGCATTTGTTAAATCTATACAAGAGAACTACTTGTGGTCAGGGGTTAAAGCAGTCATGGCAGTATATGGGTTTGGTACTGGAACTGTGGGTGTTCGCACAATACCATTAATATGCCTTAAGTCATGGGCCATCTGATATTTGCCCGTGTCCTGTTTCGGAACAGGTAAGATGGCTGTATTCCAACTTGAACACGAATGCTCCAACACCCCTGAATACATTAGGCCATCAATGGTATCTGCCAGACCCACCTCAGCCTCGGAGTATGGGAGTATAATCTGAAAGTTCAAAGGTTATGGGATCAACCTGCTGGCAAAAACCCACATCTGCTAGTCCCACTGACCAAAGGTTCTCTGGGAGAGAATCTAACATAGGCGCAGAGTTGGGATGATCCATCTTTTCTCTACCATGAAAGTGTTCAATCTGTCTATGCTCAAGGAGGACCCAATCATTTGAAGGGTACAAAATCCTGTACGCCTGACCAGATGGAGAAAACTGCACTGTCGGTATTTGAGTATCGGACCAGTCCCACAAGGACATCAAGTTCCGACACATCAGTCCCAAATCTTTTCCCTGGTGATTAGTGCCAATTGCAAGAGTGACATGAGGAATGGCCTCACTGGCCATCACATACCACTCCAGCTGCTCAGATGTCAGTGCAACCGTAGCGGCTACTCCCTCTTTTCCTAACATTATGTAGTCCGAATTAATCTCCAAGTGCATGCCCTCTACCTCTTCATAAAAGGCATGCTGATAAATTTCACCCCCATATCTATCATAAAAGAGGGTAACATGGAGGGGGTCCAAAGGAGGGGTATATGGGTGTAACGTTTGTATCCATGGCTTCCATTGATTATAAAGCTTTAGCAGCCCTCCCTTCTGTGGGTCCTCCAGTTCTAGCTGTCCCCAGTAAATGTCAGCCCATAGTCCCTCAGATGTGGATCCTCCAGCGGCTGACAACAACATCTGAGAACTGGAACAAAGGGTAGTTAATGAGCAGTTCATTGAATATCCATTTGGAAAGGTGACCTCTATTCCGCTAGGTCCGCAAAGGATCGATGCTCCACACCTGACCAGCAGATATCTGCCCCAAAGATTAGTAGGGCATATTGCCGACAGAATATATTGATGTGTGAAAGTCTGTCCTGCCACAGAAGTGACTAATGATGTAGAAAATGGCAGATTTTCTGGTGTACCCGAGAACCCTATTAATTGGACGCTAGATTGAAACTCAGCGCCAGTAAGTGTTGAAAATCTGGCACCCGTATCTACGAAAAAGGATACTTCCATGTCCATCACTTTAATCTGCAGGAAGGGGTCTGCCAACCTAACCTGCTTTTGGGTGCTCGGGCCCCGTCACTGCTGGTAACATTGCTCTTCCTCCGTCAGCAATGGGAATTGTCTCGTCAGAGTGAGAGCCGCATGGGGTGCCTGATGTACCGGGGGTGGCACTGATGATCTCTGGGGCTGGACCCAAGGCTCATACTGTGGTGGTCCATATCCCCTTCCCCCAGTGCCCTGAGGACCCCATGCTAGGGGGCAGTCTCTCTCCCAGTGTCCTGGCTGACCACATCCAAAACATACGGCTGGCTGCATTCGTGGAACACCCCGTTCTCTCCCTCTTATTCGGAATTCCCCCTTTGGAACTCTAGTCCTGCCCCCATAGGTGGGACCCGGTGCCCAATTTGGGGCTGGGTGCCAATTCGTATTATTCCCTTGTGGTGGCTGCTGAATCATCTGGTTTGCACACTTTGAGGAATTCTTTTTTGCCTCATTGGCCTTTTTCTTAGCCTCTTCCAAATGGAGCTTAAGGAGTTGCACTTGTGCAGACTCCATAATTTGTTTGTCCTCCTCTTGCTTAGCCCTATAATGCTTCATGTGATGGGTCAAATGTTTTTCCCATTGCTCAGTCGAGCAACCAGGAATATCAGGGCTATTCTCTAACACCTCCCTGATTACAGCTGGCAACCCGTTCGTTACGGCAGACCTAAATAGTGTAGTTTGCAAGGGTCCTGTGGCTGGGTGTACTCCGGCTTTATCCGTCCAACTCTCTTTACACTGACTTAAAAAGGTCGAGATCTCCTCATCCTCCTTAATGGAAAATGTTAGGGACTGCATGACACTAGGGCGAACAGGAAACTTATCCCGCATTGCACCTCCTAGTGCCGTAGCATGTTTTGCAAATGGTTCGGCATCAGGGCACCTAGTGGTTCCTGCGACCATTTCTACCTGCTGTATTTCCCACAGCCCAAGCTGGTTGCCTAATAATGCCCTCCAGTCTCCCATTGCTATCTTGTGTCCCATCGTATGTTGGCAGAACTTTCCCATCCACGCTCCGCCTCCCTCAGTAGGAGGTGGCATTTTATCCAAAACACAATTCATATCGGTGAACGAGAAGGGTTGATACATTTCCCCAACTTACGGTCCCTTATAAATTAGCGGCATCTGTCTATACCTTTCTGGGAGAATGACCAGAAGAGGCAGAAGATTCTTCAAACAGTTTTAAACTTTTATTTTGAAACAAAATCTGTGACTGCCCACTGAACACAGTACATAGCCTCTTTTTGTATTGTATTCCTGACTTAATTACATTTCTGCAATTAATCATTCATAACCACATATCTCAGGAGCATGACATCCCTTGTCTCACCACAATTATTTTCCATTAATTTAATCTTGTTTTGAGGCACGTGTTTCATCACGTCCTGCCACCTGCAACCTTATCTTTTATTCACTGTGGCTTTGTGTCGTAAATACATATTTAATTATTACTTTTGTAACATAAGAATGAATTGTTACTTTGTAAATTGTTACATAGTGTGTATATTGTAGTAAATATAATGATGAAGTACATAGTGAATTGTTACATAGTAATGGATTAATCAATACATAATGAATAGTACATAGTTCATGTGGTTTAATTTTCATATTAGTGGCCCAAAAAGTCCGAGGAGAGTCTGCATCAACAACAACCTGGTAAGACTGTCAAATCAGTTACAGAGCATGTGCTACTGATGGTGATGTCAAGAAATTAGATCAAACAGTATTTAATTGAACTGAAATTGCTGCTCAACTCAAACTGATGGGGGAAAACAAAAAAACCATAGTCCATTTGATGGATTTGGTGGACATCACATGAAACATCATGTCAAGCTGTTGGATGGTGTCAAGAAGCAGAAGGCAAAGGGTAGATTGTTGAGTGGTTCCAGATGTGTCATGAGGGAATGAGGACATCTCATTCCCGGAGATTCTATAGTTCTGTTTGGATAGTTATGTGAAGGCTATGGAAACTTCAGTAACACAGCCAATGCATTGCAGAAGTAAGAAAGCATGAGGAGACTGCAGACAATTATGTCAAGATTGGATTTGAGAAATTTATGGCAAAGGGAACACTTGCCAGATTTGATTTGTTTAGCTGGAGAGGTGCTCTTTATTTTAACCTATTCCTGCCATTCTTAAGTCAGAAACATTGGAAGAAGTACTAACTATTGAGGTAAAATATGCATTTTCAGAGCACTTAACTGTTCGGTGCATTGGAATGCTAAATCAATGCAGTATCATGGAACATTAAATGGATCAAGTAAAATGATGGTAATGTTGAAACATTGAAATCTAGAGTGTGTTGGTTCATGTTTTATACTCTTGACCTGAGATAAGAGCATCAAAATCATGAGAGCCAGGCTGGGAAATAGCTTATTCCCACATTCTGTGGGATTTGTGGAGTTCACTTAAATTGGTGCGGACTAGAAGGGCCGATATGGCCTGTTTCCGTTCTGTAATTGTCATATGGTTATGGTTATATGTACTGTACTATTAAGTGGCAATTTTCAACTCAAATCAGAACCAAAGGATTCTGTAAGATTCATCTTTCAAAATGAAAACATTTTACCACAAAAAATTATATTTTTAACTTTGATACATAGATTCATTTTTGCAGCTTTTTCCTTTACATAATTTATGCTACTAATTCACAAAAAAGGGAAAATGTGAATAAATTCAATAACTGCAGAACAACTTGCATTTATCAGTAGGCAAAGTAATTTATGTATGTTTCAATCACTGCCTGTATCATTCTCTCTGCTTTCTAATGTTCTAAAAATGAATGATCACTTTGATAATATTGAGAATTTTGAAGGTTCATTTTATTGCCACATAATAGTACAATTAAAATGAAATATACATGATATTCCAACTTTCGACTGCCATAAATAAGGCCATCGAAGAGTCACCATGAGAACTGACTGGTTTGCCTAACAATAGGAGAAAGAGAGTCCCTTCAGATATGCTATGTATCGTGGATTCCCCTCCTTTGCTCCTGCAGACTCTGCAGTGCTCAGACACCATTTCAAACCGTTGGCAACTCCAGCTCAAAACCTCTGATATGATCAAGAAACCTTCAGCACCCGATGCCTTTCGATAGCACTAACTGCCTTCGGCACCCCCTCAAATCTGATATCTGAGCAGTCCACAGCCAGTGTATATCCTTTGACTGCAAATTTCCAGCAGTCTGCAGCCTGTGTGAATCAATGACTACAAGTCATCGACAGCTTGCAACCTGTGTGGGGCTGTGTGTTGCTGAGTTGGACAAGACCGCTACCATGGTGATCCTCTCTGCATTCTTCACCTTCTCAGTGGAGAGGGTTCTCTCTTTCCTGGTGCCTTGCATTGGTCCACTGCTCCCCTGAAATATGCAACCCCTCATGGTTTGCTGCTCAGCACAGCCACCACCACAGACCTCCATGGTTATACAAATTAAGTAAAATTCTGTTGGTTCTTTTAACAGGTGGTTTCAACAGACACCTATATTTAGCAAGAAAAACAACCTGAAGGAACTTGCCTTGGGTTTTCCAATGGTTTTAGATACTAATTCCGATGTACCATTGTTATTCCCTATTAATTTTTCTAACTCAAGTCCAAGTGCTATGTTTTGACTTCTCTTGTCAACTGCTTTCTGTAATTATGTATTTTGTAAATTGGTGGAAAAGAAACATCTCTGATGCTTAATTTCACATTTGATGAAATGGTAATAAAAAGAGTTAAAAATGTAGCCCAAGGTTGGTCTGTAAGCAGTGATAATCTATTTGCAACAATGAGGTGAATCATGTGCCCTGTCAAACAGCAACTACTGGTGCCAACCTTAGTTTCCAGCCAGGAGGTGGTAGGATCAGGTGAGCACCTTCCTTAATGCCACTTTCACTATGATATCTACTACTTACTCACCCAGGATGAGTATATGAGCTCTTCATTGTCCAGGAAACCCCTGTCTTCTGTGTTAGTAATTAACCCATGCCATTGCATGGATGGACCTTTTCTCTCTAGGAATTCTGCCTGACCTGCGGAGTATCTCCAGCCTCTTATTGTTCCTGAGTTCTTGTCTTTCTCTGTTCAGTAGTCCAGCTCTGTTGAGACTTCCTAGCACAACTGGCCCACCAAATGGTGAAAGGACTTCAAGTGAGTGAAATTCTGGGTAATATTGGAATTAAGTTTTCTGACAGTATGCACCCATATAAATGATTATCCAAAATGCCAGCCATCAAAATACAGACACTGATCATGATATTTTGTAATAAAAAAACTTTGATTTTACTTGTAAACACAGCGCTGCTCATTATGCAAATCAACCTCCCTTTCATCAACTCCATCTACCACTGTCTCGGGAAAGCTCCCAACTTATTAAAAGACTCATCCCATCCTGGGCACACTCTATTCTTCCCCTTTGTCAGGCAGCTGCATGTGCTCAAAGACACAATCATCCATATTCAAGGGACATATTCAAGTCTGTTGCTGTTATCAAGCAGTGGAGGCTACAGCATTAAATATATTTAAAACAGTTCAATAGATGTGTATATAGGAAGTGAATTAAAGATGATTGGAAAAAGGTCATGTCCACAAGAAACAGGAGCAGAAAAAGGCTATTCAGCCCATCGAGTCTTCCCCACCGTTTAATCATTAGTTGATCTATCTTTTGACTCAGCCCCACTGCCTGGCCTTCACTCCGCACCCCCCCCCCACCCCCCCCTCCCCAAGTAACCTTTGATGCCCTGGCTGATCAAGAACCTATCAATATCTGCCTTAAATATACCCAGTCACTTGAACTCCACAACCACCTGTAGAAACAAATTCCCCAGATTTACTACCCTCTGTCTAAATAAATTCCTTCACATCTCTATTCCTATTGGCTGTTCTTCAATCCCAAAGTTGTGCCCTCATATCATAGACTCTTACCATGGGAAACAACCACTCTACATCTACAATGTACATGCCTTTCAACATTCAGAATTATTTAATGAGATCACACCTCATTCTCCTAAATTTCAATGAGTACAGACCAAGAGCTATCAAATGTTCCTCAGATGCTAACTCTTTCATTCCCAGAATCATCCTTGTGAACTGACTTTATTTTCTGTTGCCTTCCTCCCTTCTTGATTGGTGGAAACTTAATAAAGGTCTACAAGATTATGAGAGACATAGATAGAATGGGCAGGAATGGCAAACACCAGAAGACATATGCACAAAGTTGGGGAAGGCATAAGGGGTAAGTCTTTTTACACAGAGTTGTGTGTGTTTGGAATGGCTTGCCTGGGATGGTGGTGGAGGCTGAAATATTGGGGACATTTAAGAGACACTTAGACTGGCACATGGATGATTTTACTATAGTTTCAACACCCTGGAATCAGGTGTACACCAATGTCCCTGATAGGTACAAGGCTACACCTTGGCCCCACTGAAGTTACTCAGATCACATATCTGTCCTGCTAACTCCGGCGTACAGACCACTGTAGGTCAGTTTGAAGGGAGATCAAGAAGTGGCGAAGGTGGGCCACAGCATCGCTGTAAGAGTGCTCTGAGATCATGGACTGAAACTTTTTCAGTGAGGTAGCCACTTACAATGGTCATGTAAACATAGAGGACTACATCATCTCAGTGATTGGTTACTTCAGCAAGTGCAGATGTCACTGAGATCAAATCCTTCACAACCAGGGCTAACCAGAAACTATGGTTGGATGCAAAGGTCCGAGCCCTTCTCAATTCACGATGCTGCTTTCAGGGCAGGGTGTGGAATGGCACTAAGACCAGTCATGGCTGAACTCTCCCATGCAATCTGGAAGGCAAACTTTAGGTACAAACAGAAGATCTATAGACAGCTGCATGACACTGGCGACACGAGCCATATGTGGCAAGGGATCAAGACTATTATGGATCACAAGTCAAGTTTGCGAATTAAGAACAATGGCACCTCCCTTCCAGGCAGACTGGACGCCTCCCTTCCAGACAGACTGAACACCTTCAATGCATGGTTTGATGAGATAAATAGGATGATGCTGAAGAAAGTTCCATGTCCCCCTAATGAACTGGACCCCTGCATAGCAACATCTAGGGTGAGGAGAACCCTATCCAAGATGAACCCCCACAAGGCCGTGGTACCAGGTAACATAGCTGGTTGGGTACTGAAGGACTGCACAGACCTATTGATGGAGGTCTTCATGGACATCTTCAACACCTCACTGCAGCAGTTCATGGTTCACGCAGGCTTCATGATAGACACCATCATCCCAGTACCCAAGAGGGTGACAATAACAGGCCTCAATGACTCCCACCCTATGTCCCTGACCTCCATCATTTGGAAATGTTTTGAGCATCTGGGTTCATTTCAATTCAATAGAAGAAACAGTTCCACAGACAATGTGATAACCATGTTGTGTCACTTCATCCTGGCTCACCTGGAGAATGACACCTCATACCCCAGGCTGCTGTTCATTAATTTCACCTCAGAGTTTAATGCAATCATTCACCATAGGCTAGTGGAGAAGCTGTCCTTGCTGGGACTCAACACCTTTCTCTGTACTTGGATTCTGGACTTCCTGATTGAAAGATCACAGTCTGTCTGGGTCAGAAGCAGAATATTGAGCAATGTCACACTGACTGGTATACCTCAGGGTTGTGTGCTCAGCCTGTTCCTGTTCATGCATCTGACTTATGACTGCATCACCAGATCCAGCTCTAACAGTGTCATCAAGTTTGCAGATGACACAACAGTATTTGGCCTCCTCTGCAGCACTATAGAGAAGAGGTGAAAAATCTTGTGAAATTATACAAAAGTAATAACCTAGACAAGATGAAGGAGATGATTGTGGACTTCAGGAGGACCAGGAATTACCAGACTCTATTACATTTCTTTTTCTTATATTTTATACGTATTTTAAAACTACATCCATGTATACATGGTCAATAAAACAAAAAGAGAAAAAAATACACGTGGCATATATATTAAAAAATCCCTCCCTCCCTTCCCTCACCCACCCACCCTCCCACAAAGTATATCAAAGAAAGAAAACAAAAGAAAGAAAAGAGTTTGGAGAATGTCAAAAAGAAACAAAGTTTCAATACTAATAATAATGGAGCTGAGGGTTGCCAACAGGACGGGGTTTCAGAGAGTCCTTCAAATTTCAAGGCAACATGTTGTAAATATGGGCTCCATATTTTAAAAAAATTGATACTTATTATGTAAATTATGAGCTATTTTCTCAAGTGTGCAATTCAGCATGCCATCTCTCCCTCCCTAAATCCATATCTGATTTCCAAGAAATCACTTCCTAGAAACAGCTAAAGCCAATTGTAACAATTCAATTTGATACATAGTTAACCAACAAAAAATGACATCAGGTCCTGAGGGTGTTTTATACCTAATATTTTCTCCAAACTATTTATTTCCTCTAACAAAATAGATTTTACTCCAGGATACACCCAAGTAGAATGCAAAAATAAACCAACTTCTTGACCACATCTAAAACATAAATCTGATAATGTTGGGTTCAACTTTTTAAAAAAAATTTTGAGGGGTTAAATATATTTGATGCAAAAAATTATGTTGAACCAGTCTATATTGAACATTAATAATTTCTGTCATACTTTCTTTGCATAATTGCATCCAATCATCTATTTGTCTATTTAAATCAACCTCCCATCTTAATCTCAATTTATAAATTCCTAACTTAGGAGCTTCTTTTTGAAATAATGTATACATCACTGAAATGAACTTATTCGAGCCACCCTTAGATATCAATAATCATAATTCATTCTGCCCAGATAATATCAAATTAGGACCTAACTTATCAACCAAGAAAGCCTTAACCTGATAATAACAGTAAAAGGGTATTATTTTGAACATAATTTTTTTTCTTCATTCATTGAAAAGTAACAAATTTACCAGCTTCAATACAATCTTCAATTTTCTCAACCCCCACTTGACTCCAAATCCTTAAAAATTGATTATCCAGAGAAAAAGGAAGACTATTTTGATATAAAGGCATTTTTCAAGAAATCAAACCTTTTCCATTTATTTCATAATCATTTTATTCCATAATTAAATCAATTTTTACTTCCTATTAAGAATTTTGAATTCCATTTGTAAATAAAATACTGCATATTATTTTCTCCTATTTTACTCAATTCTATTTAAACACAGGCTGGAGATTTATTGACATCAAACATCTATTTGCCATAATTTTAATAAATTTCAATTGAGCTGTCTTATAATCATTCTTAAAATGTGGAAGTTGCAAACTTCCTAATTCAAACTTCCAGGTCATTATTTCCAAACACACTCTAGCCATATTTCCTTTCAATAAAAAATCTTCCAATTACATGAATATAAATCCTTAAAAAAAAATTGAGGAATCCAACAAAGAATTGACTAAAAAATAGATAGTGAATCCTGGGAAAAATAGTCATCTTTATACAATTCACTCTACCTACTAGGGTTATAGGCAAGTTATTGCACCTATTTAAATCTTCTTTAATTTTATTAAGTGAACATAAGTAATCAACTTTATATAAGTTATTTAAATAATTTCAAACTTAATCCCCAAATATTTAATTCCATTGTTTGACCACTTAAATTGACCACTTATTGAGTGTAATCATCTTTAACCAAGGGCATTATTTTACTTTTGTCCCAATTAATCTTATAACCTGATATTTATCCACATTCTTCCAGTCTAATAAATAACTGATGCAAAGAGTTTTTGGGATCTGTTATATAAACCAAAACATCAGTAGTAAATAAATGAATCTTATGTTCCTCTTGACTAACTTTTATACCTTTAATCTATTGTTAAAATAAACAGAGCTGGAAATAAAGGACATCCTTATCTACTTGATCTCGACAATGGAAAAGAGGAAGATATTTGTCCATTAGTTACAACTTTAGCAGAAGGATTTTTGTATAAAATGTTAACCCAATTAATAAATGTAGATCCAAAACCAATTTTTTTTTCTAAAACCTTAAATAAATAATTCAATGGCCTTCTCAGCATCTAAAGTTAAGTTACCCTTCTTTTGAGATGAATGTAATAAACTAATCAATCTAGAAACATTATCGGCAGATTGATTTTATTTAAATTAAATCAGAATGATTCATATGAATTAAATTCAGTAGATATCTAGTCACCCTATTTGCCATAATTTTAACAATAATTTTATATACAGCATTTAATAAAGGTATTGGACTGTAAGCTTCTGTTTTTAAACAGATCTCTTTCTTTTGTATGTATCATGCTTATAATTGCATTTGAAAAAGATTCTGGTAGAGAATGGGTTTCTGCTGCTTGTTTCAACATCTCCATAAAAGGAAGTATTAATAAATCTTTACATTTCTTATAAAACTCAGGCAGAAAAATATCCGCTCCTGGTAACTTACCACTTTGCAAAGAAATAAGAACTTCACTAATTTCCATTGCCATAAATGCAGCATCCAAATCTCTTTGATCTTGACAATTCAAGGTAGATTTGAGACAAACAAAAACATAATTTTAACCTCATTACTATTAATCTGAGATCTGTATAAATGAAAATAAAAAATCCTTAGATTAATCATTTATTGCTTGAGGTTTATAAGCAATCTTCTAAGAATTGTTTTAATTGCATTAATTATTCTATAGGTTTGTTCTGCCTTCAATTTCCAAGCTGAAACGTTATGTGCTCTTTCTCCTAATTTATAATACCTTTGTTTAGTTTCTCAATTTTTCAGTTCTGTAAGTTTGGATCATGTTATAGTAAAAATTTCTTCTTTATTAATCTTTTCCTTTTTTCATCAGAAGTATTTCTCTGTATTTTTTTTCCATACACTCTATCTTTTTTCCAAATAATCCAATTATTTAGTATAATCCTTATTAATTTTTGCTGAATAACTTATCTGACCTCTTAAATAAGCTTTCAAAGCATCCCATAAAATAAATTTATTATCCACAGAATTAAAATTAATTTCCAAATATTATTGAATTTGTTTTCTTATAAAATGACAATGATGTAGGATTAAATCTCCTTCTATAAAATGTTTTTTTTTTCATTTAAGAGACTATACATAACATCAAAAGTGAGGAATGATCAGATAAAATCCTAGCTTTATATTCTGCATGCATAACTCTTCCTTGTAACTGTGCCAACATTAAAAACATATCTATATTTGAATAAGAATCATGCCTATGAGAAGAGAAAGAATAGTCCTCTTTCTTCAGATTTAACCTTCACCTATTAAATTCAAATCTTTAATCAAAGTTAAAATATTTTTTTTTTTGCAGTTTTTGTCCTGGTAACTGAATTCTGTAACTTATCCAATATTGGTTCAACACAACAATTAAAATATCCTCCAATTAAAACCTTTTCATGAGCCTAAACAAGATAAATTAAAGGGTCATGAATAAATCTTTCATCAGCAACATTAGATGGATATATACTCATAAGTGTCCACATCTCTTAATAGATTTGACAATGTACAAAAACAAACCTCTCAGCAGGATCCGTGACCACAGATTAAATCTTAACAGGAAAATTCTTATTAATCAAAATAGCAACCCCTCTTGCTTTAGAATTAAACAATGAAGCTACCACCTGACCTACCAAATCTCTTTTTAATTTTTGGTGCTCTTTCTCAGTTAAATGTGTCTTTTGTTTAAAAAAAAGTAATATCAACTTTCATTTTTTTTTCATATAAGCCAAAACTTTATTCCCTCTTAATTTATTATTAAACCCATTTATATCAAAACTTACAATATGTAATGTGCTACTAATGGCCATTTCTTAAATGCAAAAATTACAGAACTCTCACCACACTCCATTATAGACCCCTGCTACATAAAAATCTTCAATTGCATTTGACATCTCCAAGTAGAAAAAAAGAAAACCAGATGATGAAAAAAATCACTGAAAAGAAAGTACCGATAAAAGGAAAATGTGCAACTTCCTTCTTTTATGCAGGAAGTGGCCTTCACCACAAAATGACATGCAGCTATGGAAGGACAAGACAAAAAGTCCACCTGCCTTGGACTGAATATACTTTAATTAAACAGTTCATCGATCTCAACCAATTCTTGATGCTTCGACACCTGATCTTCAATTTTCTTCTTGTCTGGTTGATCTGACAAAACTTGCTGTGTGACTTGACTCTGGGCATCCACTCATTGATCTTGTTCAATATTCAGAAGAGAATTTGCAAATTCCAAAGCTGCTTCTTTGTTTAGTAAAAAAATGTGACTGATTTTCTCCGTTGTGGCTGGGTATCGGAAAGAGCATCTGTATCTTTTTTTCCAGAATACAGATTTTGCAGGATTAAACTCCTTTCTTCTTTTCACAATTGACATATTTAAATCCACATAGAAAAATACCTTGTTATTTTCCCCTGTTAATGGACCTTGATATGTTTGGACATTTTGTACAGCTACTCTTAATATCATTTCTTTGTCTTGATATCGTAAACATCTAATCAAAATCAAAAGTTTGTCTCAGCAATGGCTTCTTTCTTTACCCCTATGTGCTCTATCCAGTTCAAGTCCATTTGGAAAATTCTCAGGACAACTGGAATCCACTGTTGAAAAAATTGTTCTGGATTAAAGCCCTCAAAATCTTCAACCAACCTTTTTCACATTATTCCTGCAACTAATATTTTCCACCATATCAATCCTTTGTAAAAGTTTTTTTTTCCTTTGCACATCCCAAGCCATGACAGAATCTTCCATTATGTTAACTGTATCTTTATGTTTTTCCACTTCATAACTATAATCTTGAATATCATCTTCAATTTTCTGAACTTGAACTTTAACTTTATTAACAGCTTTGGTATATTTTGCCATTTCTTTTTTAATATTTTCCAAATCACCCTTAACATATTCAAATTGTACTTCAGCATCACTTCTGACATATATAAATTGCAAATCCATGTTTACACATTAACTGTATTTGATTGATAATTATAGAAGTTTGTTGATGGGATTCCATACCTTGAGTTCTGATTTCAGGATATCTAAATTGAACAGCTTCAACCCTTGAATCAGTTGGGATTCATCTTTTTTCATATTCTGCTCCTGCTTCTTCAATTCTTCATAAGCATTTTCTTCCTTCTCTTTATCTTGATTTTCATCCCTTAGTCCCTCTGAATCAGTCACAAATGATCCTGATTCAACACCTAATTGAATTAATGGTTGTGTCTGACTGGCAACCCTTGTAACAACAGCCTTAATCAGTTCAGCTCTTTCCCATGCATGTGTAAACTCTTGTTCCTGTGACGTCTGTAGTTCAATTGTCTTCTTCTGGACTCCAGTGCCATGTTTGCCGGATCTCCAGAGAGATGCAGCCAAAGTCATATGACTCCTTGCCGTTGCTGCATGAGTCATTTTTGGAGGATGAGGACCTTGAGCCCAAGGCAACATCATTAAGGTAGGCCCAACTTTTTTAGATGTACTAATCTCTTTGGTAACTGTTTTCTTAGTCATTTGAAATTTCCTTTTCTTGTAGCCATAATATAATGAATAAATCCCAAAGTTTTTAAGTTTAAGGAAAATTTTTAAAAATTACTTTTAGTCAGGTTTTGATTAATTCTGACAGGACAGGCATTTTTTTTCATGTCTCCAACCTAAGCACATACACCACGCCCCCACTTCAACAATTCTTTAGTAGAGAGAGTGGAGAGTACCAAGTTCCTTGGAATTCACTTAACTAGTGACCTATCATGGACACTCAACATCTCTTCACGGGAGGAGTCACGTGATGGAGTAGTGGCTGGTAGGAGAATGCCAGCCCTCTCCAGAAAAGAAGGAAAAAAGTGAAAAAGCAAAGCCCCAGATACACAAATCACAACAAATAAAAAATAAAGGTGTGAAGAAAATGGCACCTAAGAAAGAAAAGCCAAAAACAATGGGAAGAAAAGAAGAAAGAAAGACACCGGAAGAGAAAGGTGAAGGGCTTACCTGCACGAAAAAGCAGGGACCCGCCATGGAAAGAGGAGCTGACTCCCCGAGGTTAGTGGAGACCCCGCAGGGTCGCAACCCACCAACTGCAGGACTGCAAAAATGGCTCACGGAACCAAACAGGGGTTCTCCGACAAGGAGAACACCGACGGGAGGGGGCAACCAGCTGTGGAGTGAAAGTCCACAGCACAAAAAGCTGAGAGAGGCCTGACAGCAGGACTCCCAGCTGGAAGATAAAGAAAGCAATGGGAATGGGAGGGGTGAGAAAGAAAAAAGGAAACTAGAGACACAACAGATAACCAGCCCAGAAGAAGATGACCAACATCAAGAAACCATGGAAAAAAATACCCAACAAACTGAGACAAGCAGCTCAACAAGAAAGTCAGAAGAGACACAGATACAAGGAAGAGAAATAGAAGACACAAACCCAAGAGCAGACACAGAAGAAGAAGAACACCAAGCTCTGCACAGAGGAAAAGGGGGTAAAATGAATGGACAGTACATAGATTTTTTTAAATTTCAAGAAAAAATGAAAGCATTAAAAGAATGGCTGACATTAGAATTTAGTGAAATGAAAAGAAAAATGAAAAGTACAGAAGAAAAAGTGAGTAGAATAGAGCTGGTCATAACAGAGATAGGGAAAAGATTAGAAAATGTGGAAGAACGTATAATGGCGGTAGAAATGGAAGTGAACGACTTAAAAAGAAAATTGGAAGAAAGTGACAAAAAAGTTAAAGAAACACAGGAGTTGTTAGCTCAGAAGATGGATATAATGGAAAACTATAGTAGGTGAAACAATATAAAGATATTGGGCCTTAAGGAAAATGAAGAAGGCAAAGATATGAAAGAATTTATAAAAGAATAGATCCCAAAAGTCCTGGGAATGCCAGAAATGCAGGAAGGAATGAAAATAGAAAGAGCAACACAGAACATTAGCCCCGAAACCACAGTCACAACAAAAACCAAGATCCGTTTTAGTAAGATTCCTGAGATACATGACAAGAGAAAATATACTGGAGAAGGCAATGAAAAAAATGAGAAAAGACAAAAAAAACACTGGAATACAAAGGTCAAAAAAACTTTTCTACCTAGACATAAGTTTTGAGCTCCTAAAGAAGAGGAAGGAGTTTAACGCATCAAAATCGATCCTATGGAAGAAAGGCTATAAATTTATGTTAAGATATCCAGCGGTGCTTAAAATAGTTATCCCGGGGCAGCAAAACAGACTGTTCTCAGATCCAGAGAAACCATGAGAATTTGCAGAATGCCTGCAAGACAGAAAGAGAGATGGCAAATTACATAAATTACATATAAACTAGTAAAAATAATGTATAAGTAAGAACTAAAGGAGGGAAGAAAAGGGAAGTAAGGGAGAAGGGGGGGGGAAGAGGATGGGTTTAAAAATAAATAAATAAATAATAAAAAGAAGAAAAGAGGGGGAGCTGTTGTAATGTGAAGGTAAAAGTTTTTTCTGGAGGGGATTGGGTGGGAGAGAATAACAGTCACAGCAAAATCAGTTAACACTTGTGAACGGGTTGGCAATCCGAATGGAGAGGAGAATTGTGGTTGTTCAGCAAGGGACAAGGGTGACTCAGAGAGGGGGGGGGAACACTTGGGGTTAAGGGAATTTTAGATCTGGGAATAGTTGAAATATTTTATGTTTTAGAAGTGTTGTCATACAGTGCGTTCAAAAAGAGAAAACTGAGAAATGGAAATGAAGAAAAGGGGAAAGGTGGTGGTGAGGAAGTGGAAATGAGATGTAAACAAAGTATGAGATGGCCACATTGAACTATATGACCATAAATATTAACAGAATACATAACCAAATCAAAAGGAAGAGGCTATTAAATTTACTGAAAAAACTAAAAATAGACATAGCATTTGTGCAGGAAATGCATCTAACTGAAGTGGAACACAAGAAATTAAGGAGAGACTGGGTCGGGCACGTAACGGCAGCATCATATAACTTAAAAGCCAGAGGTGTAGCTATATTAATGAATAATAATTTACCAATTATAATAGAGGATTGACCGACTGTGTACCAAAAAATAGTAAAACTAGATCAAACTGGATTTATTAGGAAAAGACGAAAAATAGACAATGTCTATAAGTTCATTAACTTAATCCATGCAGTACAAGGAAATAAGAGTCCAACAGTGGCTGTTGCTTTAGGTGCAGAGAAACCCTTTGACAGGGTAGAATAGAATTATTTATTCAAAGTATTACAGAGGTTCAACTTACCAGAGAAATATATTAATTGGATTAAAGCATTATAAAAGGGTCCAATGGCGAAGGTGACAATAAATCGATATATATCAAACCAATTTAAATTAAGCAGGTCAACTAGGCAGGGATGTCCACTATCTCCCTCACTGTTCGCTTTAGCAATAGAATCACTGGCAGAACTGATATGAACAGAAAAATAAAATAGAAGGGATAAAAATAAAAGAGAAGGAATATAAAATCAGTCTATTTGCAGATGACATCATAGTATACTTAACAGAACCAGAATTATCAATAAAAGAATTACATAAGAAATTGAAGGAATATGGAGAAATATCAGGGTACAAGATCAACACAAATAAAAGTGAGGCGATGCCAATGAATAATGTGGATTTCACAAACTTTAAGAAAGAATCACCATTTAAATGGCAAACACAAGCAATCCGATACCTAGGTATTCGACTAGATAACAATATAGGCCATCTATACAAATTAAATTATCAGCCATTAATGAAGAAATTACAAGATGACTTAGAACATTGGAAAGGTTTACCACTAACACTGATAGGAAGGGTAAAATTGTATTAAAATGAATATCTTCCCAATGATACAATACCTCTTCCAATCATTACCAATTCACCTAACAGAGAAATTCTTCAAGGAGCTAAAAAAAATAATAAGGAAATTCTTATGGAAAGGGGGGGAAACCAAGGATAGCGCTAGATAAATTAGCAGAATAGTACAAACAAGGGGGTTTGCAGCTACCAAACTTTAAGAATTATTATAGAGCAGCACAATTAAGATATCTATCAGATTTTTATCAAACAACAGAAAAACAGATTGGACCAGGATAGAGCTAGATAAAATAGGGGAGAAGGTACCAGAACATATACTTTATAAGTGCGATGAAAAACTGGTGCAATAAAGAAGTTCACCAGTACTGCACCAGCTGCTCAACATTTGGAAGAAGATTCACGTAGAAAGGAAAAAAAACAAATAACCAACTACCAAAATTATTATTGACTCAAAATCAACTAATACCTTTCACAATAGATAACCTTTCCTTTAGAGAATGGGAGAGAAAAGAATCGAAAATTATTTGAACAAATATGGAATAACTCATGGTACAATGTTTGCATACCACCAACTGAAAACCTACTTGAAGGACAAATTGGGAAGCAAACTGAGGTTACCAGAAGGAAGCAGCTTTGAATATGTGATTACAGACAAAATGATAATTAAAAGATTTATAACAAACATGTACATCAAGCTGCAAGAGAAAGAAAACGATGAAATAAACTGTAAACCCAAACAAAAGTGGGAACAAGATCTAAACATAAAGATAAAAAATTAAATATGGGAAAAGCTATGCTCCGGAACTATGAGAAATATAATAAACACAAGGTTACGTATTATACAATATCTTTGGTTACACAGGCCATATATCACGCCCCAAAGGTTGAATAAATGGGACCCAACAGTATCAGATAGATGTTTTCTCTGTAAGAAGGAAACGTGAACAACAGTACATGCAATTTGGGCATGTGAGAAAGTGGAAAAGTTTTGGGAAAATCTAAATCAGGTATTAAATAAAATCACAAAAAGCAACATACCAAAAAATCCAGAGATCTTTATTCTATGTAATATAAGAAGTAAAGAATTAGGCCTCAAACTGAATGAAGCACAAAAAAAGATTTATTATGATAGCCTTAGCTGTAGTAAAAACATGTATAATGTCAACTTGGAATCAGAAGAGAGCCTGAGAGTACAGCAATGGTACATAGAAATGAATAAATGTATTCCATTGGAAAAGATAACATATAATTTAAAAAATAAAGTCACATTATTCGAACAAATTTGGGAACCATACATGGAACACAACAGAGAGGGCCTACCGTGGACCTCCACCCCCTAACATGATAGAATGAGAAGAAGACAAAATGAACTGACCCAGTGTGTAAAAGTTGATGACACAATTTTCTTGTTTATTTTCATTTTTGTGTTATGACATTGCTTAATGGGTTTATTGTATTGTATATGTTGAACGTTTAATGGGTTTGGAAGGGGGTGGGAAGGAGTGAGGGAAGGGAGGGGGTTAAAAGGGGAGAAAATGACACTGTATATTCAAGAGGGAAATGTTAGTGTGTATTTTGGTTAATATGGTTCATAGTGTGAAAAATTAAAAAAATCATTAAAAAAAACCTCTTCTTTTATTTGCGTTGATCTCAGGGACGAGTGATACTCTCCATTATCATGCCAACCATTGAGAGTGTCCTGGCCAGCTGTATCACAGTGTGGTATGTTTGCTGCAGAGAAATGTATAGGAGATGATTCCACAGGACAGAGAGGATTACTGAAGTGTCCCTCCCTTCCATTGACATGCTCTACCAGGTTCATTGCCATTGTCTGAAGAGGGCATGCAAAATCATTGAGGACCCCTTTCACACTGCACACAGCTTTTATCAGCTGCTCCCATAAGGGAAGTGATACAGGAGTATCAGAGACAGCACCACCAGGCTAAGGAACAGCTTCTTCTCACAGGCAGTGAGAATGCTGAATAACCAAAGGAAATACTCACACTAACTTTCTGAGACTTTTATTTGCCAAAAAAAAACATTATTTATTTCTGTAATACTTGATGAAATACTTGTTCTGCATATATATTATTTTTCTGTATGTGTATTATGTCTGGTTGGGTGCCTGTCTATTTTGCATTGAGGCCTGTCTATTTTGCATTGAGGGCTGTCTATTTTGCATTTGGGCATGTGAGAAAGGGGTTATGCCTGTTCAATCAGATGACAATAAACTTGACCTGACTTGATTTGACGTGACTTGTTCACTTGCCTATCTTTTTGATATGCTGTGTACCCTTGCACACTCAGGTCCCAATGACATCCATCATTTAGCCACAACTCTGTGATGGCCACAGCATCATACCTGCCAGTCTGTAACTGTGGATCATCCACTTTATTGTTAATGTTGCACACATTTAAGTATAAAACCTTCAGCTCTATATTTGTTACTTTTTTTTAAGTCTTTCTCCCTGTTCCATTGCAACTCATTTCAATGGCTGAAATTTTACCCGATCTGCCTGTCCTTCCACACAAATTCCATACGAGATGTGCCAGCTGCCCCTTCCACTGACTCTTCACTTTGGTTCCCACCTCCCTGTGAATCAGATTTCAAATTAATCGTCAGAGTGAATATATGACATTACATACAATCTTTTTCCTGTGGGCATGGCGGAATTACCACTAAATGGTAGTGAAAAAAATAAATTGTACACAGCATGACCATGTAAACAAATAACAAGTAGATAACGAATGTAAACAAACTGTGTGCAATACAGAGAGAACAAAAAAAAATCTATAAAGTGCTCAAGTAAGAGTCCTTAAATGAGTCTCTGGTTGAGTTTGTTGTTGAGAAGTCTGATGATGGAGGGGTAGCAGATGTTGCTGAACTTGCTGGTGCAAGTCTCATTTTACCCCGTCTCAACAGCATTAGCAAACCTCCCTGCCAGCATATTGGTTCCCATCCAGTTCCGTCCACAATTTGATCTGCCAGAATCTTTTTTGACTGACATGCTCTTACTTTATGTTCTTATTATTTGGTCTATGGTTCTATTAACGATCTAGGTCAGTGGGACTAGCAGAATGATATTATGGCACAGTCTAGAAGGCCAAATGGCCTGTTTTGGTGCTGCCCTGTTCTATAGTCAGGTCCAAAGGTTCATTACAGAGAAAATATTTAAGTTCTCAAAGAGAATTTAAATAAATGCAAAAAAGGAGAACTTACTTCTTCATCCTGTCAATGAACAGTGGGTGAGAGTGCAAATAATTTATTGACACTTCTAATCATGTGATCAAATTTTACCCAATGTTTTTTGCACATTTTTACAAACCTAATGTCGCAAATAATAACCAACACACAACCTTAATGAAAATGTTAATAACATCTTAATCTCCCAAGTGTCTCAATGTTTAACTTGGCTTTCTTATTCACATACTCAAAATGATCCTGACATTTCTTACCTTCCGTTCTTGTGTGATCCAACCACGTGGCAGCAATTTTTTTTTTCTCTGGTTTAATCATGATCACAAGTATATCTGCAGTTGATTTAATAAGTTAAAGTCATTTGCACCAATTTCATTGCACTTTGTTGCTGGATTGTAAAGATGATATATTTGAAAAGCCGGAGATTTCAGTATTGATAAAGATGACATTTGCAACAAATGATGGTGCCTCAGTACAATGTATCATTTCCTCCTGACAATCCATTGCATAATTAATTGGTAACTTCAATTTACTTTTCAAAACTACTGATGAATATGGTTTATGACAAGCCACTTTTACAGCCCACTTACCAGAAAGGAATCTTTATCCACAGAATTTATAGATCTAGAGGAGGGAGGAACAGAAATGGAAGATACTAATTACCCTAGGCTAAAGATTCTTTTGTGGAAATAAGTATGAAATTAAAGGGCAGGATGAGGCTGACTTCTGCTGGTTGTTCCGATCGGAACTGAAGATCAAGCCAGTCAGTTCACTCTGCTTGAGATGCACCATGGAATTAAACTGGGGCACCAATTTTCTGCCATTCCACAGCATTACAAGGATAACATAGAAGGGTCCTGGACAGAAGTGATAGAGAATCCAAAGGCACATTATTGTAAGATCAGTTTTAGAGTGTGTATTTAGGAAACAGAGAAGAAAGCAATGGATTTCATTTAAAATGTTTTTTTTAAATCATTTTGGGTATTTTTCAGCATTCTATATGCTGGTCATAGACCAGCAGCAATAGAAATTCACCAAAACAATGGCTTCTTCAAAACAATAGCTTTTATTAATAATTATTAATAACATAATATCTTAACTCTAAAACATCTAGCTAAGTGGACCCGAAGGAACTTGCAGCTCTACATTCTTTCTGCTACTGTTTAACTTTCTGGTACGGACAGAATGTCAATCAAAAATCATCCAATCAAGGGCCTGTTCATCTTCAGATTGACTGGGAAGCAGAAAGACCAAGGGAACGAGTTATTGGGGGTTAGAATTCATAGGGGGGGGGGAGAACAGGGATAAGAGCAGTCATAATTGATGGGATTGATTTCAAGAAGAGATAAAACTGTAAACCATTCAGTCTCTGCAGAGTGCTAGATATGAAACATCATGAGTGAATTGTCCCAGAAAACTGAAGCAACGAGACAACTTCAGAGCTGCTACAGCATGAATTAGTTTGACCTCAATATCGCTGCTGATTGATGAAAATGTTCTACTATTAGTAGAATATTACAAAAAGACCACTCTGAGAATACAGCAAAGCATTTAACACATTAAAGATTTATTTTTTCCTTTCTGCAATTTCACCCTTGTGGTCTCCAAACAATTAAAAGTTAATAGAAATGGAAAGCAAAGAAAAAACATATTTGCATCCTCAATATTGTGTAAATGTCAATGATCCTATAGGACAAACTAGAAAAAAAATATTTTTAATCCTAATGTTTTGCATGAAATTTTACACAAATCACCTTTTGAAAATTTCCTTCAATTTTTTTTAGGTTTCACCCCAATTCATCAGCTAAGAATATCAATTTTCCTACTTCCCTGATTAATTTATTTTTTGCAAATTCATCATTCTTCCACCAGAAGACATAAACACCCTTCATCATATACATCATATACCCTTCATCATATACATCATTTACATAAACACCCTTCATCATTCTCAAAGAAGACCTAAGTCCTTACATTTTATAAAACCTGAGTTTATAAGGGGTTTGGGTGGAATAAAAAATTACCTTAACATTGCAATCGAGTATCTTCAAATATCAAAAGTGGAAAATTAGAAGTAAGATGTGTATAACTGTTCCACCCGCAGATTGGAGGAACAATACCTGATTTTCTGTGTGGGCACTCTCCAGCCAGATGGCATTAACATTAACCCCTTTTCCACTGGCATCCCAGTTAATTGGCTGTGCAGTGTCCTGAAATAGGACAGTAATTGCTTTTCCACTGATCACAATTCAACCCTGGGGATTGGAGTGTTCTACCTTCAAATGGAAATGGGTGACTTTCTGCTGTCCCTTTTCCACTGGTTTTACCAGCATGCCGGCACCAGCAAACACCACAGATATGACTAGAAGCAGTTAATCCCCAGCATGAAATGATGTCATTTGAACCTGGTGTTCGCAAGCTAGTGTTTCTTTTCCACTAGACCCTGTCCCAGGAATGATGCCAGTGGAAAAGGGGCTATTGACTTTACTGCCTTCCACTAAACCTGCTTGCCTTTCCTTTCCCACCCCCCTTTTCCTGTCTTTCCAGTTCTTCCATCCACCCAGTCATCCCCCCTCCCCCTCATTGATGCTGTCCCCTCCCTCCTTTCTCCAGCTATTATCCCCTGCCCTTGCCAGCCCCCTCCCCCCACTCTTTTGTTCAGACGTTTGCTGGTGTTTTCTCGTACTTTGATGAAGGGCTCAAGCCCGAAACATCAGTTATGTATCTTTACCTTTGCTACATAAAGGACACTGTTTGACCTCCTGAGATTCTCCAGCATTTTGTATTTTTTAACTTCAACCACCGTGTATATAGAATTTTGTGATTTACTTTGTATATATATTTCAAATTATTGCATAAATTTATATTTCCCTGTAATGATCAGAGTTAAGTATCTAAATGGGGAGAATAATTAATCTCATTAATTGTTGTCAGTTTTATTTGTTTGAGTTTACATTTAACTGCATTGGTGGCAATGCCACTAATATCTCTGCACCCAGTCAGAGGCCAAGCAACAATTTTCTTTTAAAGTGTGTAATTTTTACTTTAGTTTAAAGCTAAACAAATTTGAACAATTTAATTTCTCTCTTTTTCTGTGGAACTACATATGGTAGGACAGATTCAAGACTGAAAAAGAATTGATTGATTTTTATCTCGGTAATCGACAGTTTGTTCTTTTGCTCTTCCACCTTTTAAGCAAGGCATCTGGGCAATTCAATTTGTCCTTGACTCTTTAACAAGCATAGTAGCTCAATCGACCTTGTTTGTGCATGAGCGATTGATATTATAATGACTCTATGGTTGTGATAGATTTGTGGACATACCTGAATGGGAATTGAAATTCAGTTCTTTACACAATCTATATTTTTTTTAATATATCAACAACAGCAACTTTGACAATCTTGGACTGTGAATTCTTTTTTTTTTCTTTGGCTTGGCTTCGCGGACGAAGATTTATGGAGGGGTAATGTCCACGGCAGCTGCAGGCTCGTTTGTGGCTGACAAGCCCGATGTGGGACAGGCAGACACGGTTGCAGCGGTTGCAGGGAAAAATTGGTTGGTTGGGGTTGGGTGTTGGGTTTTTCCTCCTTTGTCTTTTGTCAGTGAGGTGGGCACTCACTGTGAATACAATTCATTTAATTCACTAATTCCCAAGAAGGTAGAAATCTGCTATTTTTATTGAGGTTAGCTTTTCAGTAATTCCAGGTCCACAGTAACGTGTTTGATATTCAATGATTATCACCCAGTTACCCATAACTGCAAAAACAAACTACAATGTGAATAAAACCAGATAAACTACCTGGCACCAATTGTTTGCAGACATGGATGGCACAGTTAGTGTGGCGGTAAACACAACGCCTTTACAGCGCCTGCGATCAGGACAGGGTGTCTGTGAGAAGTTGGTATGTTCTCCCTGAGTCTGCATGGGTTTTCCCCGAGGGGAGGGGCTCCAGTTTCCTCCCACCATGCGAAACATACCAGGGTGTAGGTTAATTGGGTGGCATGTGTTTGTGGGCCAAAATGACATGTTATCGTGCTGAATGTCTAAATTTAAAATACGACCAAAGTAATAGTGAAAGAAACAATCGAAAAGAAAACCAGATGAGGCAATGCCCTCACCAACCTATCTGTCATAGACGCAACAATTCCACTCATGAGAGTACCACAGCAATCGTTGGAATGTTCGGTCTTTATTTTGAGGAAGCTATCTATCATGTTGTGTGGATCAATGCACAAATGGGATTAAAAAATATCCAGGTGGCAGATCAAAATTAATATACATGGCTCACCAGCACAGAAACCTATAATATTCAAGATTCAAGATTCAATTTATTGTCATAGCAATAAAACATGAAATTTCTTTTTGCTTGCTGCAAGACAGACAGATTCACCACTGGCACGAATTGCCTAATCGCCTCTTACAGCAGACTTACAGCCAGAGAGAGAGAGACGCAAAAACGAGACCCTCCAGAGTCACCGAGTGCCCGTAGATTTGCCTTAAATGCTTCCAAAGCCCCTGAAGCCGCACAGAGTCCAGTCCAAACCGATGGTAACCCAAGCTCCAGATCCAAACCTCCGACATAGTCAGGAACCCTTCAGCGCCTTTGGCACCTCCTCTCATCCCAGTTCTGACACCTGACACTTCGCCAGCCATTTGGAACCTGTCTCCAGCAGTCCACAGTTCGGCACGCATCTCTCAAAAGTCGTCTCCAGCAGTCCACACCTTGTGCGGGTTCCTCGCCTCAAGTCACCAGCTGTCGCCGCATACACTGGTCCCTCAGCCACAGTGTCTCCTAAATGGTCCGCCACCGTGCTCACCATCTCCGTGGATCACCTCCTCTGCTTCTCCCTCTCAGATGTCTTGCTCCAGTCCTCCACTTCCTTGGAGTCTGCAGCCCCTCGTGATTGCTGCTAACTAATGGGCATTGCCATCTTGGGTGGAGACCCACTGTTGCAGAATTTCAAATAAAACCACAGCCAGCTCCCTCAACAGGCCATTCAAAGCCCATTCAGAGTTGACAGCTGTTGATTTGGTGCCTGTACCCCACTGGAGCATTGTATCTCTGCTCCCTCATTCCCTGAGAGTCCTTTTAGCCTGGCATTTTCCCAACTCTTATATTGCTATGATGGACTCTTAAAGCCAGATCCTCCTTGCCCATGGGAAAAAGGTATTGCTCGGCCTGGTGGTGCTAGCTCTGATACTCCTGCATCTCTTCACTGACGGGAGCAACTGAAAGATGCTGTGTGCAGGGTGGAAAGGGTCCTCAAAGATATTGCATGACCTCTTCAGATAACAATCCTGTTAGATCATGCCAATGGGGGGGTGGGGGGGGGAGGGAGATTCCCATGATCTTCGCTGCCACTGTTATGCTCTCATGGATTGACCTCCAATCCATTTTCCTGCAGCCACCGAACCACACTATGATGCAATCAGCCAGGACACTCTTGATAGAGCTCCTGTAGAAAGTTGGCATAATGGTGGCCAGTAGGCTTGCCCGCTTAATTCTTCTCAGGAAGTGCAGTCGCTGTTGCATCTTCGTGACAAGAGAGGAGATGTTTAGTGTCCAAAATAGGTCACTAATTAAGTGAATTCCAAGGAAATTGGTGCTCTCCACTCTCTCAATTACAGAGTGGTGTAGTGAGTGGTGTAGTGAAGCTGGTCCTCCTGAAGATCACGATCATCTGTTGTTACTCTTGCATTATTTCACAAGATTTTACAGCTCTTCACTGTAGTGTGACTTATCATTATTGGAGATGAGGCTAAGTATTGTTATGTCATCTGGAAACTTGATGACACTTGGTGAGATTTTCAAAGCTATTACTTCTCCAGTTGGGTAAGGAAACTTGTCATGGCTGAGTTTTTCAAATAATTTGCTAACCTACTTGTTCCTTTGAATATCATATATTCTCCCTCAGCTAAGATTCCGGAATGTGTCATTTCATTGGATGCTGAGAAGGCATTTGACAGGGTGCAATGGCTTTATCTGTTTGAGGTTTTAGACAAATTTAATTTTGGCCCTGGTTTTTATTTCTTGGATTAAACTGATTTATCACACTCCCTCTGCACTTGTTGTTACAAACAATCAAAGGTCCTCCCTGTTTAGGCTTCAGCACAGAACCAGACAGAATTGCCCTCTTAACCCTTTACTGTTTGATCTAACTTTGGAACCCTTAGCAATTGCATTTTGAGATTCTAATAATATTGTGGGATTACTAGGAGAGATAGTATTCATAAAGTATCTTTATATGCAGATGATTTGTTGGTTACATGTTTCAGACACAGATAACTCTATTCCTTCTATGTTATTTTTGCTGTCACAATTCAGTTTATTTTTTTCTGGCTATAAATTAAATCTTTACAAGAGTGAATTACTTCAGACTGCTTTTTTGGACTGTAAACAACAGGTGATTCTAATACAGAAAAAGTATTGAAGGTGGAAAATCAGTCATAGAAATAGGAGTACGTGAGAAGGAGCTAGAAAGAAAAATAGATTATTTGGAAAATCAAAGCAGAAGGAATAGTGTGAAAATTGTTGGTTTGCCAGAAGGTATAGAAGGACAAGATCCTCTTTGTTTTTTTTAAAAGACTGGATTCCGCAAATATTAGGGCAAGAATTTTTCCCTGCAGTGTTGAAGGAGTTTTATGGAGACTATCAATTTCAGTTTTTTGAAACTGATCGTAAAGCAATTATTTTTGCTGATTCATTGCCAGGTGTAAGAGGACAAAGACATAGTCCGCCATTATCTCCTAAAGAAAAGTCTGGTTGCTCTGGAAATGTAAGAAATGTCAGAAATGGGAAAAACGGAAATGGAAAGAGTCTACCTCTTCTGAAATGGGATCTTCAAGATTGGAATCTTCTGGATAGAAAGAAGAATTTTTTTTACTCTATGTTTTCTTTTGTTATTATGAGATTTTGATGTTATTGACTGTTTGGCTGGGGAGGGGGAGATTTGCACTAAGTTCTTTACTAGTCATCAGCCACTGGTGGGTGACCCACACCCAATTTTTGTTTAGGGAATTGCTACCTTTTTGTAGTTTTTTTTGAGGGGGGATTTTCTTTTTTTTTATTATTTTTTAATTTTTTTTGTTTTTAATTTGTGATTTTTTTATTGGAGGGCCTATATATGTTGATTTGAGTTTCTATATAAAGATATTATTGGTATTTAGTAATAATAGTAGATACGTCAAAGTTGAGGTTTGCTACTTTTAATGTTCGAGATCTTTGGTAAAATGTATGTTTGGTAGAGATATGATTTTACCTAAAATGACTAAATTTGAGTCTTTTCTTATGAAGGTACCAGAGAAGGGGTATATTTCATTTATGTATCAAATATTACAGGATGGTATGGATAAAAAGGATTGGGATAAATCTAAAATTAAATGGGAAGTGGATATTAGTTTTATTTTTTCTGAAGAGGATTGGTTAGATATCTGTTATGATAGTGTAACTAGATTGATAAATGCACGTTATGCAATGATTAATTACAATTTTTTACATCAATTATATTTGACACCTGAAAAATTTATAAAATATAGTTTTAATGAATCAGATTTGTGTTTTAGATGTGGTGATATGGTGAAAACTTTTTTTTCATGCTGTTTGGTCATGTATTCATATACAATCTTTTTGGAAGAAAATTCAATCATTTTTAAAATATCTGTAGAAGATTAAAATAGTTTTAGATCCAATAGTATTTTTATTGGGTAGTTTACAACCTTTGAAAGGTTTGGGATTAGATAAGTTCCAGCTTGCCTTTGTATATTCAGCTTTATCCGTAGCAAAAAAAATGTATTGCTAGTATGTGGAAAGATACAAATATGATTGATATTAATAGATGGCATAATGAGATGAAATATTGTTTAATAATGGGAAAAAATTACATGTTTCACATGATAATTATATTTTTTTTATTAATAAGTGGCTGTTATACTCAGAATATTTACATTTCAATTTATATTGATTAGATTTTAATATGTATATTTTTTTTTTAATATTCTTTATTTTTTTCTTTTTTTCTATATATATAGAAAAAAATGTTCATGTTTAATTGCTGTATACGTCATATATTATTTGTTTTTTGAACTAATAAATAAAGTTTAAAAAAAAAGAGTGAATTACTTCCCCTGAATATTCAGGTACCTATTTATGAGGATATACCATTTAAGGTTGTTACCTATCTAGATGTTAAAATTCCTAAAAAAAATTAGATTTTTATATTAGCTATTTTTTACTTTGATTGACCATGTGAAAAAAAATCCCTCTCTGTACAGACCCAATTATCATTATCATTAGTAGGTTGAATTAATGCAATCAAGATGATGACTTTACCTAAATTTTTTTGTATTTATTTCAAGCCATTCCAGTTTTTATTCCAAAATCATAATTTGATATTATTGATTCCAAGATATCTTGGCAGAATAAAAATGCAGGGTTAAATAAAGCTCAATTACAGAAGTTGAAAAAGAAATGGGGGGGGGGGGTGGTTTGGCTCTACCTAATTTTAGATTTTATTATTGGCCAATTAATATTATATATATCATATTCTGGATTTTTTATTCTGATAAACATAAACGTCCATCATGGTAAATCTGGAATTGAAATTGGTTGAGAAATTTTCAATTGTTTCTTGATTGGAAGCTGCTCTTCCTTTTGCACTTACCAAGGTCAGTAAATTGATAACCAATCCTATACCTAAGCACACATTACAGATATGGTTTCAGATCTGGAGGTTCTTTGATTTTAAAAAAAATATTTTATCTGGTTTTATTCTATCTAATTTTATTTCAACCATCTATGAATGACTGAGCTTTTTTGTTTACTTTTTGAAAAGCATAGGATATTCTTTGTTTTCAGAATTTGTTTATGGAAGGTTATCTTATGTCCTTTGAGCAACTTTCAAACAAGCATGGTTTGCCTAATTCACATCTGTTTAGATACTTTATATTTTTTTTATATTTAGATACTTTATATTGTTTAGATCCAGCTGCGCTGGATGGGTCACGTCTCCAGAATGGAGGACCATCGCCTTCCCAAGATCGTATTATATGGCGAGCTCTCCACTGGCCACCGTGACAGAGGTGCACCAAAGAAAAGGTACAAGGACTGCCTAAAGAAATCTCTTGGTGCCTGCCACATTGACCACCGCCAGTGGGCTGATAACGCCTCAAACCGTGCATCTTGGCGCCTCACAGTTTGGCGGGCAGCAGCCTCCTTTGAAGAAGACCGCAGAGCCCACCTCACTGACAAAAGGCAAAGGAGGAAAAACCCAACACCCAACCCCAACCAACCAATTTTCCCTTGCAACCGCTGCAATCGTGTCTGCCTGTCCCGCATCGGACTGGTCAGCCACAAACGAGCCTGCAGCTGACGTGGACTTTTTACCCCCTCCATAAATCTTCGTCCGCGAAGCCAAGCCAAAGAAGAAGAGATACTTTCAAATTAGACAGTTTTTGAATGCTATATTTTCTAATGTTCCCTTGTTATATCAGTCAGATATGGGAGATAATTTAAACAAGTAGTAGCTCTGCTCTCAATTGGGATTGAGAGGGAAGCTCTGCACCCCAGGGATTTACTGCAAGTCCCTCTGCAGCAAAAACAGGAAAACAGAACCACTGTTTTATAGGTCTCTGTGTACATTTATCTGGCAACTCTTTACCATGGTTATAGATTTATTTTACAGTTCAGACATCTGTCTGACTGAAAAAGATTCTCTTACGTTTTCCTCTCACATCTAGCAGGTCTAACATGAAGCAAAATTCAATTGTCTCAATGGTGGCAATATTGAAAGATGGACCAATTATTCTCCCATTTAGTCATTTGTGAAATGTAGAGAAAAAAAAACAATTAAAATTAATTAAATTTCTGTTATCTTTAATGAATTAAAAGGTTAATTTGATGCAAATTGTTTAAGAAACCAAATGAATTTGATGTGTTTATTCCAGATAGTGATGAATTGAGAATCAAAAATCTATAAATATTAGAATTTGGAAACAAAAATACATGGTGGAAATAGTCAGCAAGTTAGGCAGCATGTGCAGGGAACGACATGGAGTTGATGTTTCAGGTTGATGACCATTTATCAGAGCTAGATTAGTCAGGAAGGGTTTACAAAATACAGAGTGAAGGTTTATGTGATAAGGAGGAAGGTTGCCCAAATGACACAATGTTTTCATAGCTGTTTAGATATGAGGATAAGTAGAAAGAGAAAAAAAACAAATGTATATTTTGTCTCAGATTTCAATTACACCTGTGTTCTGCATCTCATAATTCGAACACATTCATTTCCATCTCTCTCTTGCTGTCTTTATTCCAGCCTCTATCATCCTTCCTCAGCAAACAGCGTCATCATTTGTGTCATGACTCCCTTGTTCTCCATTCTAGCATAGACCTCGCCTCATTGTTCTCATAATGTTCTTCTTTCTGATAAAAAGTCATAAACTAGAACTATTCACCTTTTTTTTTCTCTCTGCTCAGATGCTGTCTGCCCTGTTGATTATTCTATGCATTCTCTGCTTTCTCATTCCTCTATGTATGTTTAGTCTTGTCAGTTTTTAAGGTCCTTAAATTAATTGGCCAAATCAAGCCAATTCAAGATGCTCATCAGACTGTACTTGTTGGAATTTAGGAAAATGAGGGGGAATCCCATAGAAACAATTTGAATGTTGAAAAGTATGGAAAGAGTAGATGTAGAAAGCTTGTTTTGTAGCGACTACTCCAGTTGAGCTACTAAATGAAATCACCAGACACAGTGTAAGTCAGCAAAGACACTTTATTTGAATTTGCCTTCACTTTTAAATCCCTCCTGACCTGGACACCCAGAACAGGAAGTGACATTACCCCATGCCTACCACTCACCTGTAGAGCTAGTGTCTTAAAGTAAAGACAACGAGAGCCCCATGTCACATTTTTGGCCCGAAATGTGAAGTTAATAAAACATTAAACACACTTTTTATCAGGTAAACTTCTGAGTGTCTTTATTCTCCCATTTCCTTTGTTCTCCTGCTTGTGCTCTTATCTCTCTCTCATACCACGTGACTTCCGGTATATCTCATACATATTCATTATCATGACATCCCATGCCATCTTAAAGGTAAGTACCTAACTCTCCAGTGTGCCACGACCCAGTCTGCAGCACTGCATGCAACTCCCCCCTCCCCCATCCCGGCCAGGTGAGTGAGCAGTGACCAGGCCCTCGGCGCTGCGCAGCCGTTCGGCAAGCTGCCCGGGCAATGTTTCAGCCTACTGCGCTATACAGCCACTTGGCCCGTTAAACCACCCATGCCCCAGAATCTTCATCCAAAAGAGATGAGCTGGCTGTGCACGCCTTAGGCGGATGACATTGTCTCCTTGGATGGAGGCAGCAAATAGGGGTAGTAGAATCCACATGTGCTGGTTTGAGTCTATCTATACTAAACAGTTGAGAATGTCTCCCAATGTCTAAAGTGTGCACAACCCCATCCCTTTTTATCAAGCGGAAAGGATCATTGTACGGCCACTGCAATGGCATTCCTGGGGCCTGTCTACACACAAACACAAAGTCATTGTTGAGGAGGGCTACAGTCTTTGGTCTCTCTAAAGGAACCAAATCAATACTCATACTGTAATTCTAAAAAGGCTTCCTTACATTCTCCAAATGTTCATATCTGCTATGTTTAAGCTTGTCCAGAAAATGAAGAGATAAATTCAGCTTTGTTGTAGTGAAGTGTCACAAATCATACATCAGGTATCAGGTCAGGTCAGGTATCAGGTATCAAGTATCGTTTATTTGTCACAATTAACAACATACAACATTAAAACTGAGATACCATTCCCTGAGCTGGTACAAAAACTACCTAATGATACAATGCATCATACAATCAATTTTCAGAAACCAGACAATGATACAAGAAAACAGGTTACAGCTGGATGTTATAAAATGTCCGCCAGTTTGGGGTAAAGAAATACGTTCCATGAGCCTAAGGGGTTGCTACTGGCTCTGTTCACGCAGCCTTCAACAGGTCAGGTTACTGAACACTCCACAGATGTTAAGTTCACCCGTGGCAGGGAACCCAACTATTACCGAACCATAAGTTCATGCAGCCTGAACCCTCCCAAGAGGTTCAGACATTGCAGCCTCAAGTCCTCCATATTGTCCACGAGGTCCAGGCATATCTCTCCTGACCTCTGAGCCCAGCACATCTCCGCAATACTCATCACACCAGACGCTACCTCTGACTCCTCTGCTCGTCCTTTCCATTCAGCCCGTCTATAGTCACCTCCGTCAACACTCCGAAGAGCCGAAGAATCACCGGCCTCCAAAAATGCGAGCGGCTCAGCCTCCTTCTCTTGGCCATGTCTGAAGCTCCATCCCTCTGTCAGGTGAGTTCCACAAATCTGCAGCATCCACTCGGATCCACTCCTGTTAGGTGTGTTCCACTAGCAACACACAACTCCCTACAGTCCGATGTCCACTTTCATCTGATTAAAAGTTGTTCATGTATCCAATCATCTAAGTTCTTGCAGCAACTGTGATCAGGAGTAGCTGCTGCAGACGGGTCCACGCCGCCATTTTCAAAGCTGCCTCTTACATCCCACCTCTTTGAGAAAATAAACTCAATCAAAGGTGATTTAGCATTTTGATTGTATTACATTTCTTATTTAATTTAAATGCAAATGTTCTTAGTAAACAATTATCAAAATCTGACAATCACATTAATTTTGTTGAAGGGCTTAGATATATGCTTTCAATCAGTAGACACCTTGAAGTGGGGGACATGTTCAATGAAGCAATACATACTTAAAATCAAAGTTAATTTGTATTTATTTACAAACAATGATTTTGATTGGGATCATTCTGTAATATAACAAAGGATCTGCCCATCCCATTGTAGAGCTCGTCGAAAGAACCAAAGACTTGTTGATCCAAACCAAGGCTTTTATTAGCAAAAGACAGGAGCTCTTCACAGGTGGCTGACCAGTCCGGAATGATCCGACCTGGCTAGGGACACAACCCTTTAAGGCCCAGACAGTAGGTGTGGCTAAACTCTCAGCCAATCGCTGTAAGCACAGTCATTACATACTCTAGATTCTGTAACTATATACATTGGTGATAGGTCTGTACTATCACACCTATAAAATTAATGTGATGGTGAAATGTAGAGAACAGTGGGTGTGCAGCCAAAGCTGATCAAGCTATTCTTGAGGAGGATAACAGACAGGGTGCTGGAAATTATTCACACTGACCTTTCAGTTTGCAGGGTAAAGAAGGAAACACACAAAAAAAAGTGTCATACCTACCAGGAAGATTGTTTATAAACAGACATTCGGGGGCAGACTCTTTACTGAGGAATTCTCATTTGCAACAAAAGGCCACAATTAAGTTCAGTTATTGGAGAAGACTGTGGCTTGCATGAATCTTTGACAAAAAAGATTGTGAAGAAGTTGGATATCAAAAACTTCTCTTAGCAAATCTACTTCATACTCCTATCTTCAGACTCTTTCAATGTAACAGCCAATTTGAACCAAAGTTTCTTGCAACTTAATATTATTGGCTTAGTACTGTGATAAAGTGAAGCACAACTTACACACAACCATAATCAACTGAATGGTTGGTTCTCTAATTTATCTCTCGAGTTTGTTTTATGCTCTCATGAAACCTGAGCACATGGGTTCCATCAGTAAGTCAGCCTTCATCTCTGTCCCGATGACCAGACTGGATGATTGTGGTCCACTATGTCATCTGTTGTCCCTCCTTATATTTTGCTGATTAAGTGAATGTCTCCAGACAGGTATTCGTGGAACTTTTACACTTTTTACCCTCAAAACTTGAGCCTGTCTTGGACTGTGGTAAGACAGTAGAAATAGTTAATTTAAATATACTGATATTGAAGGCCAGGAATCAAAGGAAGGAGGGATATAGGGGGCAGGGTGGGTTTATGTTACTTAGCACATCAAGGTCGTTGAATAGGCCCATTGTCACCTCAAGGAAAATTCTTCATCTTGTCTGAGTGGCAGTTCATTTCCAAGCCAGTAGGAGGTGTTGCTTCAAGGTTTCAGTGACATGAGTACAACCTAGTCTCCAGTGCTGTCTTTGTGGAGTTTGCTTGTTCTCCATGTGTTGGCATGGATTTTTTTCCTGTGTGGCTCCAATCTCTTCCCACATTGCAAAGAGCTGCAGATTGGTAGGTTAATTGGCCACTGTGAAATTCATGAAGTACTAATAGATGATGAGACCCGAAGGGTGTCGATGGGAATGTGAGGGTAGGGATTACATTATCAGAATCAGAATTTATTATCACGAATAAGTCATGAAATTTGATGCCTTGTGGCAGCATCATAGTGCAAACATTCATATTTTGAACCATCTTGAAACAATAATATAAAAAAATAAAAATAAATAACAACAAGAGTGCATGAAAAGTAAGGCAGTGTTTTTGATTCTTGTCCATTCAGGAATCTGATGGCAGTGGGGAAGAAGCTGTCCTTATGCTCCTGAGCACTTGCCTTTAGGCTGCTGTACCTTTTTTCCTGATGGTAGCAGAGTGAAGAGAGCATGGCCTGGGTAATGGGGGTTTTTGAGGAAAGAGGCTGCTTTTTTAAGACTGCCTCGTGTACATGTTCCTGATGGAGTGAAGTCTGGTGCCTGTGATATTGCAGGCTGATTTAACCAGATCTCTGGAGTTTATTCTTGTCCTGAGATTTGGCACCTCCATACCAGGCAGTGACGCAATCAGCCTGAATGCTTTCCATGGTACACCAGTAGAAGTTTTCGGTGACATACTGAATCTCCTCAAACACATCACAAAGTATAGCCACTGGCAAGCCTTCTTTGTGATTGCATCAACATAGAGGCTTCAGGACAGATTCTCAGAGATGTTGACAGCCAGGAATTTGAAGTTCTTGACCCTCTCCATTACAGAGCCCTCAATGAGGACTGGGTCATGGTCCCCTGACTTCCTCCTGATGAACACAATCATCTCCTTGGTTTTGCTAACACTTAGCACAAGGTTGCTGGTGTGACACTGCTCAGAGTGCTGATCTCCCTTCTGTATGTTTCTGTAACATCCAGCTCCCTCAACAGCCCTTGAGTCTAGAGCTGGATGAGGTCCTTACCCGGGAAGAGACATATAAGGCAATTGAACAACTGAAAAGTGGCAAAGCAGCAGGTATGGATAGAATCTCCCCAGAGGACTGGAAGGCTGGCGGCAAAGCTCTGCACACCAAACTGCATGAGTTTTTCATGTTCTGCTGGAAACAAGGAAAGCTGCCTCAGGACCTTCATGATGCCATCATCATCACCCTGTACAAAAACAAAGGTGAGAAATCAGACTGCTCAAACTACAGAGGAATCACGCTGCTCTCCATTGCAGGCAAAATCTTCGCTAGGAATTTCCTTAATAGAATAATACCTAGTGTTGTCGAAAATGTCTTCCGAGAATCACAGTGTGGCTTTCACACAAACGGAGGAACTACTGACATGGTCTTTGCCCTCAGACAGCTCCAAGAAAAGTGCAGAGAACAAAACATCACCTTTGTTGACCTCACCAAAGCCTTCGACACCATGAGCAGGAAAGGGCTTTGGCAAATACTAGAGCGCCTCGGATGCCCCCCCAAGTTCCTCAAGGTCGGGTCAGAAACAGCAATGAGCTCTCCGAACCCTTCTCTATTGACAACGGCGTGAAGTAAGTCTGCGTCCTCACACCAATCCTCTTTACTATCTTCTTCAGCATGATGCTGAAACAAGCCATGAAAGACCTCAACAATTAAGACATTGTTTATATCCGGTACTGCACGGATGGCAGTCTCTTCAATCTGAGGCGCCTGCAAGCTCACACCAAGACACAAGAGCAACTTGTCCGTGAACTACTCTTTGCAGACGATGCCGCTTTAGTTGCCCATTCAGAGCCAGCTCTCCAGCGCATGACGTCCTGTTTTGCGGAAACTGCCAAACAGCCTGAAGAAAACTGAGGTTCTCCATCAGCCAGCTCCCCACCATGACTACCAGTCCCCCTACATCTCCATCAGGCACACAGAACTCAAAACAGTCAAGCAGTTTACCTACCTCAGCTACACCATTTCATCTGATGCAAGGATCGACAACGAGATAGACAACAGACTCGCCAAGGCAAATAGCGCCTTTGGAAGACTACACAAAAGAGTCTGGAAAAACAACCACCTGAAGAAACACACAAAGATCAGAGCTGTTGTCATACCCATGCTCCTGTTCAGCTCCGAATCATGGATCCTCTACCGGCATCACCTAGAGCTCCTAGAACACTTCCATCAGCGCTGTCTCCACTCCATCCTCAACATTCATTGGATTGACTTCATCATCAACATCGAAGTACTCGAGCTGGCAGAGTCCACAAGCATCGAATCCACACTGCTGAAGACCCAACTGCGCTGGGTGGGTCACGTCTCCAGAATGGAGGACCATCGCCTTCCCAAGATCGTATTATATGGTGAGCTCTCCACTGGCCACCGAGACAGAGGTGCACCAAAGAAGAGGTACAAGGACTGCTTAAAGAAATCTCTTGGTGCCTGCCACATTGACCACCGCCAGTGGGCTGATATCGCCTCCAACCGTGCGTCTTGGCGCCTCACAGTTCAGCGGGCAGCAGCCTCCTTTGAAGAAGACCGCAGAGCCCACCTCACTGACAAAAGACAAAGGAGGAAAAACCCATCACCCAACCCCAACCACCAATTTTCCCTTGCAACCGCTGCAACCGTGCCTGCCTGTCCCGCATCGGACTTGTCAGTCACCAACGAGCCTGCAGCAGACGTGGACATGCCCCTCCATAAATCTTCGTCCTCGAAGCCCAGCCAAAGAAGAAAGAAGAAAGAAGAAGAAACTTTCTCATTCCCATCGTGATTCTTTCTACAACTGTAGAGACATTGGCAAACATATATTTACCATTGGAATTGTGCCTGGCCACACATTCATGGATGATTAATGAGTAGAGCAGTAGACTAAGCACACATCCTTGGGGTGTGCCTGTGTTGATAATAAGTGAGAAGGAGAAGTTGTTTCCAATTCATACTGACTGTGGTCTTCCAATGAGCAAGTCAAGCATCCTGTTGCAGAGGAGATACAGAGGCCCAGAGTTTATAGCTTCTTGATCAGCACTGAGGGAATAATGGTATTGAATGCTGAGCTGTAGTCGATGAAGTTGAGGTGTTCTAGAACTGATTGGAGAGCCAGTGATATTGCATTTGCTGTGGAACAATTGTGACAATAGATGAATTGCAGTGGGTCGAGATCTTTGCTTAGGTACATGTTAATCCTAGCCAGGGCCAGGCTCTCAAAGCATTTCAACACGGTAGAAATTAATGTTACTGGTCGTATTGTATTGGGAGCACTGAAAGAATGGGACTGCTCTATGACAGGCTACAATGCCCCCTTCCCATCTCTGTAATGTGAGTCATTGTGTATTATCTTGCTTTTACCATTTGTTCTTTCAGAAATGTCTTTTTTTCTCTGTAAGGGGTGAGATTGACAGATGAGATAAGGAGGCTTGCAAGAAACAAGGAAAACTGTCAAAAGCATAATACTCAGCCTTCTTTTTGTTCAGCGTATGACAGCTTCTTTTGCGCTCAATTATCATGAAACCAAAGATGATTTGAGGGGATTCATGCTGGAAGGTTTCAAACTCTAAAGGATTAATGAGATGATTTCACTCAGATAGAAGCTTTGGTTTAATTTTCCGAATGATTGCCTGGAAATATCAACGCCCACAGTTGAGCACACAGGACGAGCTAGACATACAAACAAATCTTATTGAATTGTGACATTGGAGACTTCAGGCGCTAAATTCTGGAGCAAAACAACAAACTGCTGGGAGAATTCAGCCGGTCAAGCAGCTATGGAGGAGAAGAGACTATCTATGTTTCGAATTGAGACCTTGCATGGGAACTTGATGCAGGGTCTCGACCCAAAATTTCAACAGTGCTGTTCACCCCCAAATGCCACTGAGTTTCTCCAGCAGATTTTTTAAAAATTGAGTCATCTGATGGAAATGAACATTTTCGAGGTTGACAATGCAGGTTATTTTGGAAGTTCTTTGAGTTTCTCTGCAAGACATGATTTAGAATTAAAGTGTGATTTATACACTTGCACATGAACTTAAGTTTGATCTCATTCAGAGGGACATGATTCACTGGCATAAATGCATATATTCATAATCATAATATGCTTACTGTTATTTTGAAGGGATTTGTGCCACAGCTTGCCACCCCCACATTCACACTGCATTGAGTTAGGTGAAGAGGAAAGAAAGTGCATCCTTCATTGCATTTATGATTGGATTGACCAGCTGCAGTTTACCAAGACCATACTAAAATAGTGTTCTGCTGCTCTCTCAATTAATTAGAATGCAGGATAAACCTCTTTCACCACCTGGTAAAGCTGTAACAATCATTTATTGTCAGTCACAAAGGAACTTTGTTTGATAAATGTTGAATGCTGTTCAGTGTCTATCCAATTACAATATGCATTCTGCATTAAACACTGAAGCCAAACTAAATCCTTCATATCTTTAAAAAGAACCAGAAAATTATGGAAATGTTTAGCAAGTCAGGAAGAAACTATAGAAAGAGTTAACATTTCAGATTAAAGACATGAGATTTCCATTCATGTTTGATGTTTAACAGATCAATAAACTGCTGAATCATTTGCACAATCTCCAAACCCCACCATAATTTTACCTTTTCTTGGTTACCTCTTGATTTAATAGTTTCCATTTTTTTTTTTGCCAATTGGCATCCTATCTTCCACACCATATAAACTTAGGTGCCTAGATCTTAGCTGGCTCCACATTGCGTTCACCTACTGACATGTGCCTGACAACCCTCACTGGTACCCAGCAACAACTGTAAAATCCTCTTGCTACCAAGATCCTATCTCTGTAACCAGCTTTCCTGCATTCTGTTATGCCACCTTTACAGTTCATCAAATTAGGCCTGTATACATATCCTTGATTCAAAACCTGACAGACTATCAACAGAAAGGATGGATTCAGGATGCCTTACAGCTAGCTATCAGTGCTCACCACTAAGGACTTCTCCAATCTCCAACCTTCAGCAATATTTAGAAACAGTTGAAATACAATTCATAATGGAAAAGTATTATAAAGAACCAAATGGATTTAATAATGATATGGCTCATGTTAATTAGTTAAATAAAAACAATCATATTAATTAATTTGGAAAAAAATCAAACAACTATACTTTCCTTTTGATTAAGGTCAGTGACTCAATTCAAATAAGTAAAAACACACAATGTTGGAGAGACTTATGTAGCAAAGGCAGAGAAACAGAACTGAGATTTCAGGCTGAGCCCTTCATCAAGGTATGAGAAAATGCTGGTGGGTGGTGAGCGTCAGAATAAAAGAATGGGGGGGAGCGGGGAAGGAGGTGGCAGAAAAGAATATGATAGGTGGAAAAGGGAGGGAGGGGACAGCAGCACTGTGGGGGAGGGGAAGTGGAAAGGCAGGGGTGGAAGAACTGGATAGGCAGGAACTGGGGGAGGGGGAAGAAAAGGCAAGCAGGTTTCATGGAAAGCAGTGAAGTCAATGTTCATACCATCTGGTTGGAATGTGCCCAGCCAGAAAATAAGGTGTTGTTCCTCCAATCTATGGGTGGTCAGGGTAGAACAGTACATAAGGCAATGGTCAGGCATGTGAGCGTGGGAGTGTGACCCAGAATTGGTGGTTGGCCACTCGGTGATCTCTGTGGTTGCAGACGGCGAGGAGGTGCTGAGCAATGCAATCTTCCAGTCTGCGACAAGTCTCTCCGATGTAGAGAAAGGTGTACTGGATGCAGTAAATAAGCCCTCTGGGTGTACAGGTGAAGTATTGCTTAACATTGAAGGCCTGCTTTAGGCCCCAGACCGTGGTGAGGGAGGAGGTGTGGGCACAAGTGTTGCACCTCCTGTGGGCACAAGGGAAGGTGCCAGAGATGTGATGGGTGGGGAGGGATGAGTGCACATTGCAATCGCGGAGGGAGCGGTCCCTGTGAAAGGCTGAGAATGGAAGAGTGGGAAGGATGTATTTAGTGGTGGGATCCTGTAGTAAATTCTGGTGGATGATGTGTTGGATATGGAGGCTGCTGGGTTGGTAGGTGAGAATGGCAAGGAGGGGGGGGGATTCCACGTTGCTTGCATCTAGGGATAGAGGGGGCCAGGGCAGATGAGCAGGAAATGGAGGAAATGCTGGAGAGGCTATTCTAATTGGAGCAGGTACTCTGGATATGTCAGTTGTGGATGACAGAAAACTGAAGTTCATTGGATCCGAATCCATTCCTGGAGTCAGCGGTGAGTATAGAGGGGAAGCAGGTGTCCATTTATGCCATCACCTGACTGTGTCTTAGATGTGTAGGCTCAGAGCACCCAGGAGTTGCTGATGGCCTTGAAAGGTATGAGTGGCTAAGTCCTGAGAAGGGAGGAGTTTGCACAGGTAGTGGCAGTTTCTCTGTGTTAGCCACAGGTGAAAGACTGGTGGGTGGGTGATATTCTGCCTTTATTTAAGAAGGGCTACAATGACAAGTCAGAGAACCAAAGGCCAGGAATGTTCAAGGAAGGGATTCTTTGGGACATGATCTATCAGCATTTGGAAAGGCAAGGACTGATTAGGAATAATCAGCCAATTTGATCTATTTTTTTTTTAGGACAGATGAGGGCAATGTGGTGTGGGTATTGTTTACATGAATTTTAGAAGGACCTTTGAGAATATCCCACATAGACTGGTAAGAAGGTGAGAGTTTGTGGGATCTAAAGTGAGATAGGAAATTGGATTCAAAATAGGATTGGTGGTAATGAAGAATGCTTTTTAGTTGGAGAACAATTATCACTGGTGTGCATCAGGGATTGATGCTGGGTTCTTTACTTTGTCATATATATTCATGATTTTGAAGAGAATGTAAGTAGTATGATTGGTAAGCTTGCAGAAGACACCAACTGTGGTGGTATAATGCACACTGGAGAAGGTTGTCCGTTGCTGTTCAGATTAGCCGGGAAACTGGGTCGATGGAATTTAATTCACTGCAAAGTCATGAATTTTGTGAAATAAAACTGGGCCAGAACATAAACAGTGAATGGAAAGCCCTTAGGAAGAGTTATCGAAAAGTGAAACCTTGGGGCACAAGTATATTATTCCCTGGAAGTGATGATGCCGGTGGATAGAGTGCTTGCCTTTATTGGACAAAACATTGAGCATACATGTTGGGGCACCATATTACCATTGTACAAGTCATTATGCAGGCTTCACATGGAGTATTGTGTGCAGTTTTGTGTGCCATGTTTTAGAAAGGATATAATTTTAACTGGAAGGGGGTGCACAAAAGATTTGCAAATATTGGCTATAGACTGGATGACATGAGGTATGAAGAAAGGTTGAATCAGCTGGAATGGCTTTCCTTGGAGTAAAGGAGCCTTAGAGAATGACATCATCCACTTCCATTTCCAGTTCATCTATCATCCTATTGCACAAGTACAACCTAACTCAACAGCATTCTCCGGTCCTCAGTGCATTACATGCATCCAAACATAACACACATATAAACAATACATATGCAGAACAAATATACTTATATAAAATAAATAAATATTATTTAACAAATAGTAGAGTCTCTGAGGGTTAGTGTGAGCAGTTCATTTAGTTGTTCAGCAGTCCCACTGAGAGGACACTGACGAAGCTGTTCCTCAGCCTGGAGTACCAGCTCTGGTAATCTTGAATCTCTTTCCTGATGGGAGTAGCTGAAAGATGCTGTCTGCAGGGTGCGTGGCATTCTCAGTGATTTTGTGTGCCCTCTTCAGGCATCAATCCCAGTAGATCATATCCAAGGGAAAGGAGGGAGATCCCTGTGATCCTCTCTTCAGTTCCTGTGGATTGACCTCCAATCCAATACTCTGCAGCAACTATTCCACACTGTGACACAGCTGGCAAGGACACTTTCGATAGAGCTCCTGTAGAAAGTCGAGATGATGTGGCCTGTAGCCTTAAGTCTTCCTGTTGCTGTTGCGCCTTGAGGAGATGTTGTGTGTCCAGGATATGTCACTTGTTGCGTGGACTCCAAAGAACATGTTGCTCTCTACTATCTCTTCTACAGTTTTGTTTTAATCCCCCCCCCCCCCCCCAGGATAAGTGAGTGTAAAACTAAAGGGTAAGGTAACAGGAAGATTTAAAGTGAACCTGAGGTATAGGTTTTTCACCCAGAGAGTGGTGGGTGTATGGAACAACCTTCCAAATGAGATATAATTGCAATATTTGAAAGACATTTGGACGGGTACATGGATGGGACAGATTTCATGTTCAAGTTCAAGTTTATTGTCATCTTATTGTACATATATAAATACAACCTAAGACCATAGTGCACACATACACAAACAGTACACTTTATACACTAACGATATGTATCCAGGGTGATCCAAAGTAAATGCAGGTAGTCCTCGACTTCCAATCTATGCATCTTACATCTATTTACATATATAACCAAATTTTAAAAAGACTTCATTAAAACTGCTGTACAAATACATATTTTGCATTAAAAGTACTGTATACAGTGGCCTACGCTCCCAGCGGCAGCCTGAAGTCTCCATTCCCTGTAGCAGCCTGAGGTCCCCGTTACCCGACTTATGACCAAACCCAAGTTACAACCAATCTTTCAGTCCCCATTACTGTTATAATTATCTAAAAATAATATAGGTTTTCTAGAATTGTTCAATTATTTTGAGGGATCTACGCCAAATGCAAAAAATTGGATGGCATAGACAGGAATATTGATTGAAAAGTCAAGTCGAATAAAGTCAATTTTATTATTATCTGATTGCACAAATAGACCGCAATGAAACAGTGCTCTCCGGTTCTCGGTGCAAAACATGCACACAGCAGAGAAAACATACATACAGACATTTCCTTTGGTCATTTGGCATTCTCAATAGCTGTGGGAAGAAGCTGTACCTCAGCCTGGTGGTGCTGTCTCTGTATCTCTTTCCCAATGGGAGAAGCTGGGTAGGGTAGGAGTCCTCAATAATTTTACAATCCTCTTCAGACAATTATCCTGGTAGATCACGTTGTTGGGAGGAGTGAGACTCCAGTGATCCTCTCTGCCACTCTTATGGTCCTGTGGATTGACCTGCTCTCTCTGTACCACACTGTGATATAGCTGGCCAAGACATTCTTAATAAAGCTCCTATAGAAGGTTGACATAATGGTGGCAGCTAGCCTTTCCCTCTTCAGTCTTCTCAGGGATGCAGTCACTGTTGCATCTTTCTTTCAAGTCAGGAGATGTTAAGTGTCCACAATAGGTCACTAGTTAAGTGAACTCCAAGGAACTTGCTGCTCTCTACTCTCTGCACTACAGAGTTGTTGATGTGTAGTGGAGGGTGATCATTCTTGGTCCTCCTGAAGTCTAAGGTCATCTCCTTTGACTTGACCATGTTGTTACTCTCAAACTCAAACTATTTCATGAGATTCTCTACCTTGTTATACACCATGGACTGACCTTTCGGACCATGGACTGTCTAACCCTGATGCTGGTCCATTCTCCACTCTTCTGCCCTCTCATGCCACACATCCAAAAGCCTCTCACGCGTCTCCCTTAATTCGCTCTCCGGTTTGCAGTAGCCAATGTTCTCTGCTTCAGTAGGTTTTAAACTGCAGACCAGCTTATGGATAATTTGAAAGTCAGTTTTGCATTTTGCTGAGTGTTTCCCAATCATAGATACAACATAGTGGGTTATGGATTTCATCATTGTGAGGAGCCAAAGTGGCCACTGCAACCACATACAAGGCCATTTTATTTTTAGACATGGACAAGTTTGGACAAATGGCCTGATTCTGCGTTGCTTGACTGATGAATCATGTTGACACACCTACAGATGCCTGCCCATAGAACTACCAACTAAACTCCCAATACATTCAAAATTGTGAGTGTGTGCTTGTGTGCAGGTGTGTGTTTCATAGATTCATAAGAGACTGCTGGGTACTGGAATGCATTGGTGGGGATGGGGGTGATATGTAGAGATATTTAAAAGACTCTTAGTAAAAACACAATGCTGGAGAAACTCAGCAAGTCAAACAGTATACTTTATACATAGTGAAGATTCATAACCAATGTTTCGGGCTTCAGGCCTTCATCAAGGTATGGAAAAATGTTGACTGGTGTCTGAACAAATTGGTGGGGGGATGGGTTGGGGGAAGGAGCACAGTGCCAAGGCAGGAGGTAAAAGGTGAAGAAGGGAGGAAGCAAGCAGGGGAGGAGGGATGGCTCTGTGAACAGAGAGGTAAGGGGTTGGGAGTAAAGGGAAAGAAGACAAGGGAGGGGAAGGAGAATGAAGAGTAGGTTGCCATCCAGCTGCCGAGTATCCAGATGGAAAATCAGGTGTTGTTCCTCCAATTTATGGATGGTCTGAGTGGGATAGTACATGAGGCCAGGGATAGACATGTGAGAGATGAGTAAAACTAATATGAAAATATGAAAGATGAAGAAAACTAGTATGGATATATGTGTAATGAATAAAGCCAGTATGAATAGGATAAGGATAGATAATAGAATGTAGGAAGTAAAGTTAGTCTGAATAAGATAAGGGTCTTCTAGCCTTTTAGACAGAATTAGCAAGTTCTACATATAAGAAGTTAGTAAGCCCTGAGAGTCGGGAAGGTGTGAATAAGGACAATGACATGATGGGACACCGACAGGATACCCCCTGGTCCTCCAAGTTCACAGAAACAGCACGTAGGCAGACAGGATTGCCTAATGCCAGGAGGCAGAAGAATGTAAGGGGGAGGGTACTTCTATACTGAAATAAACTGTATAAAAGTTGGGTGAGCCCCAGTATATGTGTGTATTCCCAGGGTAAGGGGAAGCACCCAACTTTGCATTGTTGTATAATAAATGTTCTTTTTTCTCAATTTTTGTCTCGAGCAAATTCTGTGAAGGTACTTCTGTTTCTCACAGACATGTGAGTCTAGGAGTTTAATGCAAAACTGGAATAGTTGGTCACTGGGAGGTCCTTGTCACTGGTGTGGACAGAGTGAAGTCGCTCAGCAAAGCAATCTCCCAGTCTGCACTCAGCCTCTTGGATGTAGAGAAGGCCACAAAGGGAGAATCGGATGCAGTAGATCACTCCCACAAATTCACAAGTGAAGTGTGCTGCTCTTTAAAGGCCATTTTGAGGCCATAAATTGTGCTGAGGGAGGAGGTGTGGGCATTTGTGGCACTTGCTGCAGCCACAGGGGAAGGAGCCGTGGGTCATGGAGGAAGCAGTCCCTCTGGAAGGCAGAGAGGTGAGGAGAGGGGAAGATGTATCTAGTCATGGGATCATTTTGCAGGTAGCAGAAATTACAGAGGATAATGTGATGGATGCAGAAGCTGGTGGAATCCTGTGTTTGTTGCATCCGGAGGCCGAGGGGCCAGGCAGAAGAGTGAGAAATGGAGGAGAGTCGGGTTAGTGCTGCGTTGATAGGGGAAGGGAAGATATGTTTGTGGAAGAAGGCAGACATTTCAGAAGATCTGGACTGGAAGCCCTTATCTTGAGAACAGATGTGGTGGAGATGGAGAAATTGTGAGATGGGAATTGAATCCTTGCAGGGGACAGGGTGTGAGCAAGTGTAGTCAAGGTAGCTGTGGGAGTTAGTGGGTTTGTAAAATATGTCTGTAGAAAGCTTGTTTCCTGAGGTTGAGACAGAGAGATTCTTAAGCTCTTAGATAGGTAATGGTTATTATGTAGGGAAAGATTAGATTATTGTGGGGTAGGTTTATCTAGAGTGTCACAACTCTGTGAGCTGGATGGCCAGTACTGTGTTGTAATGTTCTATGTTTTATGTTTTAAGTCTTGTGCATGAGCAATTAGTCTGGAAATTGAACAGTAATGCCATAAGAAAATATCATTAAATGTGAAAATAACAGGCATCCTTGGTTATAGATCTTTCTTATAAAGATAAACAAATTTGTGATATAATTTGAATTATATTAGAATAATAATATTCCCATAAATAATTGAAAAAGCAACAAAAATTACTTCATTGGATATATCGAATTGAATATGCTTTCACTGCATTGCATAAAGTTAAACAAAGCACTGCAATTATATTGAAAGCAATTATTGAAATTTAAACATTTATAAACTGGAAATCTAAAATAAAGAGAGAAAATGTCAAATTCTCTAAGGATCAGGCAGCATCTGTGGAAGTAAAACAGGTTTTGCGTGTAACACCTGATAAAATTATGTTTTGTTTAGTTGTCTCCTCAATAAAATTAAAATGACAATGTAATGAATGCAGCTCTGGGTTCTCACTAAAACTTCAGGAATGACTGCATATTTCATTTTACATACTCAACATTTGCATATTCTGCATATTTTGCTTTGAAACTGAATAATGATTGGTGAGGTTCAAATAGTTATTAGGACTATGTAGCCTTGGTCATGATGCTTGTGTGAAACAATCCTGGAACACCAATTAACAACGGGTTCTTTCCTTCCTCTGCCCATTCTGTGGGGTAATTGGCTTCTAAATTTGAAAATGGAGCTTCCACTTCTTTTTTTCTATTTTACTCCCCAATGGTTTCTTACCTTTGATGATACACTTATGAATAATAATTTCATCAAGCTGTCATCTTTTGAGGCACCAATAATATTACAGCATCTAATTACAGGCACACTGAAGAGATTTAAACTTTTTTTTAATAAGGATTACTTACTTGTCACTGCACAATAATCATTGAGAGTATCTAATTATTGAATTACAGTTTAATACTTTGCAAAAGGGACATCGCACATATCATGAACCATTCATGATGAGGCAATCCACTGAAAAAAAAACTTTGTTCTGTATTTTTTCTTTCATATCCAGTATTTCCCCATGTTCAATTCCAAATAAACTAAAAATCCCCTGTGTGTGTGTGTGTGTGTGTGTGTGTGTGTGTGTGTGTGTGTGTGTGTGTGTGTGTGTGTGTAGATGTTTGGTGGTGTGTATGGCTATGTGGGTTTGTGTATGTGTGTGTGTGGGGGGGGGTGTATGTATGGATATGGGTGTGTTTTGTAGGAGTGTGGTGGTGTGTATGGCTATGTGGATTTGTGTGTGTGTGTGTGGGCATATGTATGGATGTGGGTGTGGGTGTGTTTTGTGTGTCCTCTTCGCACTCTCTATACTGTTTATATCCTTCCTGTAATTCGGTGACTAAAACTGCACACAATATTCTAAATTTGGCCTCCCAAATGCCTTATACAATTTCAACATAACATCTCAACTCTTGAGTTCTATACTCTGATTTATGAAAGCCTACACACTAAATGACTTCTTCACCACATTATTCACATGTGATTCAACTTTCAGAGAATTATGTACCATGACTCCTAAATTCCTTTGTTCCACTGCACTCCTCAATTGTCTACCATTCAACTTGTATGTCCTATCAAAATGTAGCACCTCACATTTATCAGTATTAAACTCCATCTGCCATCTTTGAGCCCACTCTTCTAACTGTCCTATAGCACCCTGCAAGATTTGATAATCTTCCTCACTGTCCACAATTCTGCCATCCTTTGTATCATCTGCAAATTTACTAATCTAATTTGCCACCCCATCATCTAGATCATTAATATATATGACAAACAGCAGTGGGCCCAGTACTGATCCCTAAGGCATCTACTCGACAACGGCCTCCAATTCGACAAAACTACTCTCTGGTATCTCCCATCCAACCATTGTTGAATCCATTTCACTACTTCATCATTACCACCTAATGCTTCCAACTTCCTTACTAACCTCTTATAGGGAACCTTTTTAAAAGCCTTACAAAAGTCCAAATAAACAACATCCACTGCCTTCCCCATATCAATCTTTTTAGTAACCTCCTCGAAAAACTCTAAGGTTTGTTAGACATGATCTACCACATACAAAACTATGCTGACTACTCTAAATCAATCCCTGTCTTTCCAAATAGTTGTGTATACCATCATTAATTTACCCACCACCGACGTCAGACTTGCAGGCCTATAATTACCAGGTCTTCTTTTGGATCTTTTTTTTGAACAGCAGAACATGGGGCACCCTCCAGTCCTCTGGCACTTCCTCTGGCTAGTGATATTTTAAGTATTTCTGTCAACGCTCCTACTATTTGTTCACTAACCTCCCTTAGGGTCCTAGGGAATATTTTGCCAGGACCTGGAGATGTATCCACCTTGATCTTTTTCAATAGAGCCAACATTATCTCCTCATTAATTCTTATATTATTCATGAGCTCCCTACCATATTTCTTCACTTCATCTGGCTCAATATCTTTTCCTTAGTGAATACTGAAGAAAAAAAATAATTTAAAAATTCACCCATCTCCTCTGGCTTCTCACAGAGCCTACCCCCTCATCTTTAAGGGGTTCAATTTTATCCCTCACTATTCTTTTACTTTTAATGTACCTATAGAAACCCTTTGGATTTATTTTTACTTTTCCTGCCAAAGCCTCTTCATGACTCCTTTTATCCTTTCAAATTTCCTTAAGATTTTTTTTCCACAATCCTTATATTCCTCAAGCAGTTCATCCATTCCTTGCTGTTTATACCTGTTGTACACATCCCTCTTCCTTTGAACCATGTTCCCAATATCTTTTGAAAACCAAGGTTCCCTACAATTTCTAACCTTTCCTTTAATCCTCATGGAGACATAACAACTCTGCGCTTTCAGAACTTCTCCTTTGAATATCCTCCATTTATCAGCTACATGCTTCCCTGAAAATAAATTATCCCAATCCACACCCTCCGAATCTTTTCTCATCCCCTCAAAATTTGCTTTCTTCCATTCAAGAATCTCAACTTTGTCCCACCTGTATTCTTTTCCATTACTAGCCTAAAACTAATAGTATTGTGATCACTAGACCCAAAGTGTTCCCCAACACAAACCTCTGTCACCTGACCTACATCATTCCCTAATAGGAGATCCAATACTGCCCCTTCTCTATGTATTGATTCAGAAAACTTTCCTGGACACCCTTAACAAATGCTACCACATTCTGCCCACTTACTATATGAGTGTCCCTTTTAATGTTAGGAAAGTTGAAATCCCCCACAACTGCCACCTTATGGACATTGCTGTCAACAGGAAGGTAATAAAATGCCTGTTTGATAGTGGTAGTATTGAGAGTTTTGTGCACCTGCACGTGGACCGTAAACTGGTACTCAAAGTACACTCAGTGAACTTTTCCATTGCTTTTGTGTCCCAGGACCACTCCATCACAGTGCTGGGATGCTGTTCTGTAAATATAACTGTAGGAGTGCAAATGTACAAAGGATTCAGGATTCTAGTGATGCCAAAGCTCTGTACCCTGGTTATCCTTGGACTAGATTTCCAGTGTCATCTCCACAGTGTCACTCTAGCTTTCATCATCCAAAATGCCAAGCCTAGCGACTGCCCCCACCCCTCTTGAGGACTATCCACCCCATGGGTATCCCCCTCTCTCCCTTTTCAATCACCTGATGCCAGACTGCAAACCCATTGCAGCCAAGAGCAGGCACTACTATGGAGCTGACAGGGCATTCATTAAGGCTAAGAATCAACGGCTTCTGGCAGAAGGGGTAATAGAGCCAAGCACTAGCCTCTGGTGAGCCCAGGTCATGGTGGTGGTCAAAGGAGGCAGTAAACCAAGGATGATCATCAACTATAGTCATTCCATCATTTGGTTAACCCAGCTGGACACCTACCCACTACGCCATATCATCAACATGGTAAATGAGATAGCCCGGTATGGGGTTTTCTCCACCACTGACCAAAAGTCAGTCTATCATCCATGCCCAGAATAAGCCCTTTACCGCTTTTGAGCCTGATGGGCACCTTTACCAGTTCCGTCGGGTCCCTTTTGGGTCACAAATGGAATCTCTGTGTTCCAGAGGGAGATGGATTGTATGGTAGACCGACAAAATTTAAGAGGGACCTTCCCATACCTGGACAATGTCACCATCTGCAGCCATGACCAGCAGGACCATGATGCCATCCTGGAGAAGTTCCTCTGGATGATAGAGATATTAAATCTCACCTACAAAAGGGAGAAGTGCGTGTTCAGCACCACCTACCTTGCCATCCATGGGTGCATCGTGGAACATGATGTCATAGGACCCAACCCCGAATGCATGCTCCCTCTGTTGGAACTTCCTCTTCTCCACACACTCAAGGGCATGTGCAGGTGCCGAGGGCTGTTTCCCCGGTTCTCAGATAAGTTTCACTCACTGGCTCAAGCCACCACCTTCCCCCTCTCCACCGAGGCACAAGCAGCCTTCACCCACATCAGAAGTGATATCTCCAATCCCACGATGCGTGCTGTGGACGAAAACACCCCATTTCAGGTGGGGTGGGATGCCTCTGACTTTGTCCTTACTGCCACCCTCAACCAAGGGGGCAGACCTTTTTCTCCCAAACCCTCCACAGCCCAGATCTCGGGCCTCCTCCATCAAAAAGGAGGTCCAGGTGATCGTGGAAGCAGTCCACGACTGGCAACATTACCTGGCAGGCAGGAAATTAACACATCTCACAGACCAGCGTGCAGTGGCATTCATGTTCAGCACCACCCACGGAGGCAAGATCAACAATGACAAGATCTTGCACTCGAGAGTCAAGTTGGCCACATTCAGCTATGATATTCAGTATAGACTGGGAAAGCTGAATGACTCCCCCAATGCCCTATCCCAGACCTGCACCAGTGCACAGTCCAGCCAACTTCAGGCACTGCAGACACCCTTTACCACCTGGGCGTCACACATCTGTACCATTTCATAAAATCCAGAAATCTCCCTTTCACTGTCCAGGAAGTTTGGACCATGACTGAGTCCTGCCAGGTCTGTGCGGAGTCTTATACCCAACACAGGCCCAGGTAATAAAGGCCACGTGACCCCTTGAGTGACTCAGCATCAACTTTAAGGGGCCATTACCTTCCATGAACAAAAACTTCCATTTCCTCTCAGTTATAGATGAAAACTCCCAGTTCCCATTCCCCATCTCTTGCCACCAGCTCTGGTATCTAGACACTGGTGCTGATCTTTACCATGTTCGTATACCTGGCATTCATCCACAGTGACTGGGAGTCTAATTTCATGAGTGAGGAGCTGTGACACGAGGCATTGCATTTAGTCTCATGATGGCTACAACCCTGGGGGCCACAGGCAGGTAAACCATGAGAATGGGATAATCTGGAAGACAGTTCTCCTGGCTCTTACATCGAAAGGATGGTCAACTAACTACTGGCAGGAGGCCATTCCTGAGGCACTCCATTCCATATGATGACTTATGTACGGCTACCATCCAGACCCCTCTCAAACACCTCTTTTCCTTTCCCAGGAAAATCAGCAATGGGAGTCTCACTGCCGACACAACTGATATCTCCGGGACCCGTCCTCCTCCATAAACACGTGAGGAGTCACAAATCTGACCCCTGGTTGAGCAGGTGCTCTTCCTCCACACCAACCCACATTGCATCTACATGGTGTACCCCAATGGACGTGAGGACACCATATCGACTTGGGACCTGGCATCGGCGGGAGTCCAGCCCCCTATCCCGGGCACCCCTGGAACCTCCAAAACCCTCCTGGAGCCGACATGCTACCCTGCCCACCATCAACCACAGGATCCCACTGTCCGCAGACCCACCCCTGACCTACACTCCCTCACTGACATGCATCACCCCACCCACATCACCAGCCACCCCAACCACCCCTGACCCTGCCAATCTTCAGGTGGCCCTGTGCTCACCAACATTGACCAGGAGCCTGTCCTGCGATGGTCCCAAAGGCAACACCAACCACCAGATCGCCAGAACTTGTAAATCTGTAAATACATTTTTCTCTCCAAACTACTCTGTATCTAGCGGACACTCGGCAAGAAGACAGTGGTAGACACTGTTTTTCTCTTCTCCCCCGCCCCCCTAGTACTCATTTTAAGAAGGGGGTGAATTTGTTGATACAACCACCAGACTGTCTGTGACTGCCTGTGCCTGTCTGCATTCCTTCCTGCCTATTCCAGGGAGGTAACCTGGGAGGCTGGTTCCACCTGCTCCCTGACAATTACCAGCTCCATACAAAGGCTCATGCTGGCCCTTATGTAGGAGGTAGAGCACATGGAGCCAGAAGGGATACTGAATCTTGTATGCAAGTTTTAAGCTAATTAAAGCCTGTAGTACAGCCTTTGTAGTTTGAGCATGTTTGTTTGCACTGAAGCGTATCACAAGCAGTAAAGTCAATGTTCATGCCATGTGGTTGGAGGGTGTCCAGATGGACAATAAGGTGCCATTCCTCCAATCTGTGAGTGGTCAGGGTGGGACAGTACACAAGGCCATGGACAGACGTGTGAGCATGGGAGTGTATCCCGGAATTGAGATGGTTGGCCACTGGGAGGTCTCTGTGGTTACGAACGAAGCAAAGGTGCAGAGTGAAGCAATCTCCCAGTCTGCAATCGGTCTCTCTAGTCTCTGGTGAGAGGCAACCTGCCTTTCACATGAAGTAACACTTCACTTGTACATTCAGAGGACTTATTTACTGCATTTAATGCATCCTTTGTGGCATTTTCATTCGGTGCCTCTGCTCTGTTCACAACCACAGCAACCTCCCAGTGGCCAACCACTTCAATTCTGTGTCACATTCCTGTGCTCACATTCGGTCCATGGCCTTATCTACTGTTCCACCCTGACCACTCACAGATTGGAGGAACAACACCTTATTTTTCATCTGGGCACCCTCTAGCCATATGGCATGAACATTGACTTTACTGCTTTCCATTAAACCTGCATGCCTTTTCTTTCCTTCTCCCTTTTCCTGTCCTTCCAGTTCTTTAACCCACACAGTCCTATCATTCCCCCCTCTCCCTCATTGCTGCTGTCCTCTCCATCCTTATTCCACCTATCATCTCCTGCCTTGCCAACCTCCTTCCTCCCCTCCTACTCTTTTGTTCGGATGCTTGCCGGCATTTTCTCATACTTTGATGAAGTGCTCAAGCCCAAAATGTCAGTTCTATATCTTTCCCTTTGACCTGCTGAGCTTCTCCAGCATTTTGTGTTTTTACTTCAACCTGCACCCAAGTCTCCATTATGCATTCCCAAGCATTGAGACTTGTTCTTCATTTTTCACCTCAGCTTAGGCAGCGTAAAATCTTTGATTAAATGTAGAGCATGTTTTCAGTGCCTCAAAAATGGATCAAATCTGATATGCATGGAGAGGCCTTAAATGTGGAATATAAGAAAAAATATTTGATGTGTTCTTTCAAATTTGAAATTGAAGTATGTGATTGAAATGGGGTGCTTTGCATTTAGATGCTTGACTCATCCTGAGAGCACTTGATCCAGACAAAGGCATCTCCGAGAGTGATGGAAAATCATCAGAAATAATACATTCATATGCTACATTGGCCACTTCATTTATTTTATGGAGTCACAATCCTGGAACATATTCCCTTCTTGAGATACATAAGGTTCTGCTGAAATATTGTATCAGCTGAAGATTTTATTTCCCAAAACAGATTTACAAGGACATCTTTTTAACTTCATCACATTTCAAAAATTGGTGGGTAAACTGACTGACAACATTCTCTCGAAGGAATTGATGAATTAGCACTTCAACACGAGAGCTTCTTGGCAGGAGAAAAGTATTGTAATTTGCCTGAATATATTTATCAAACACTCTGCAATCCTCTGTGTGATGTGAACCTTCTTGAAGAAATAACTGACGTAAATATAATATTTGGTTTTCCAACTGGCAAAATATAGCCAATGCTCAATGTGCAATGGCTTTTTCTATTTTCTTCCCAAATTAGATTCCAAAGAGCAGGGAACTGCTGTAAAATCAAGGGTTAATATTTTGGTGGCAATCCAAATACTGTAGTAAAATAATAATAATATTGGTTGACATTAAATGAGGTGTCGATGGTAGTGTTTCTTCCTTAATTTATTGGTGGGTTCATCTCTGTGAAGTCAACATTTCCTCTGTTTTCTATTCATTTGCCACATGGATATCAAGATGATTGAAACTACGTGCCTGTGTCTTCTTTCGAGTAGCTCACGGCTACAATTGATGACCCTGATGGTTTAAACAGCATTTAAACCAAGCGATGAGCAAACAGGCAGCAGTCAACATGGTTGCTCTCAAGCTCCCGACTTTCTGGACGAATTAACCATGCATGTGGTTTGACCAGACTGAGGAACAGTTCCAGGTCTGGCAGATCACAGCAGAAAAAAACACTTTCAAGATTTAATGGAAGATATTGTTGATGGAATAGCCTCCAAATAAACTTTCCTATTTTTTTCAGTATTATTTCAGATTTCAGATTCATTGTCAGAGTACATATATGATATCACATTCAACTCTGAGATCCTTTTTTTTCTGCAGGCAAGGCAAAATTACCACTTATTGGTAGTGCAGAAAAACACTGTCTACAGCATATATTTGTAAACAAATAAAGATAACAAATGTAAACAAACTGACTGTGCAATAAATCAATAAAGTGCACATGTAAGTGTCGTTAAATGAGTCCCTGATTGAGTTTGTTGCTGAGGAATCTGCTGGTGCGAGTCTTATAGCACCTACACCTCTTTCCTGATGGCAGCAGCGAGAACTGCTGAGCGGTGAGGGTTTCTAATGATTTTTGTTGCTCTCTGATAGCAGCATTCTCTGTAGATGTTCTCGATAGTGGAGAGGGATTTTCCTGTGACAACCTGGGCTGTGTCCATTATCTTTTGCAGGGGTTTACAACTCAGGGGTACAGAGTCAGCTCTTCAGCGCTTGATGTCCTGTTTTGCGGAAACTGCCAAAATGTTTGGCCTGGAAGTCAGCCTGAAGAAAACTGAGGACCTCCATCAGCCAGCTCCCCACCATGACTACCAGCCCCCCCCACATCTCCATCGGGCACACAAAACTCAAAACGGTCACCCAGTTTACCTATCTCAGCTGCACCATTTCATCGGATGCAAGGATCGACAACGAGATAGACAACAGACTCGCCAAGGCAAATAGCGCCTTTGGAAGACTGCACAAAAGAGTCTGGAAAAACAACCAACTGAAAAACCTCACAAAGATTAGCGTATTCAGAGCCGTTGTAATACCCACACTCCTGTTCGGCTCCGAATCATGGGTCCTCTACCGGCATCACCTACGTCTCCTAGAACGCTTCCACCAGCGTAGTCTCTGCTCCATCCTCAACATTCATTGGAGTGACTTCATCCCTAACATCGAAGTACTCGAGATGGCAGAAGCTGACAGCATCGGATCCACGCTGCAGAAGATCCAACTGCGCTGGGTAGGTCACGTCTCCAGAATGGAGGACCATCGCCTTCCCAAGATCGTGCTATATGGTGAGCTCTCCACTGGCTACCGTGACAGAGGTGCACCAAAGAAGAGGTACAAGGACTGCCTAAAGAAATCTCTTGGTGCCTGCCACATTGACCACCACCAGTGGGCTGATATCGCCTCAAACGTGCATCTTGGCGCCTCACAGTTTGGCGGGCAGCAACCTCCTTTGAAGAAGACCGCAGAGCCCACCTCACTGACAAAAGACAAAGGAGGAAAAACCCAACACCCAACCCCAACCAACCAATTTTCCCTTGCAACCGCTGCAACCGTGTCTGCCTGTCCCACATCGGACTTGTCAGCCACAAACGAGCCTGCAGCTGACGTGGACATTACCCCTCCATAAATCTTCGACCGTGAAGCCAAGACAAAGAAAGAAAGAAACCAGACCATGATGCAACCAGTCAGTGCACTTTCCAGGGTTCCAAACCTTCGCAATCTCCTGAGGAAGTAGAGGTGCTCTCATGCTTTCTTCACAATCCCATTAGTGTGTTGAGTCAAGGAAAGATCCTTTCAGATAGTGACTCCCAAGAACATAAATTTGCTCACCGTCTCCACCTCTGAACCCTCAATGATCACTGGATTGTATACCTCTGGTTTTCCTTTCCTGATGTCAACAATCAGCTCTTTGGTTTTAGTGACATTGAGTGCAAGGTTGTTGTCCGTGCACCATTCAGCCAAGTTTTCAATCTCCATCCTGAATGCTGACTCATCATCTTTCTTTGTACAAGCCACTACAGTAGTATTATTGACAAATTTGTAGATGGTGACATTGTCGCACCGAGTCACACATTTGTAGATGTAAAGTAAGTTGAGCAGGGAGCTAAAAACACAGCCTGTGGTGCTCTGGTACTGATGGAGATTATGGAGGAGATGTTCTTACCAAGCCTCACTGACTGTGATCTGGAGGTGAGGAAATCCAGGATCTAATTATATAGTGTGGTGTTAACTCCCAGGTCCTGAATGTTGCAGATCAGTTTTGAGGGGATGATAGTGTTAAATGCCGAACTGTAGTCGATAAAGAGCATCCTGATGTATGCACCTTTGCTGTCCAGATATTCCAGGGCTTTGAGTAGAGCCAGTGAGATGGCATTCACCATCGACCTTTTGCTATGATAGTTAAATTGGAATAGATCCATGTCAACTCTCAGACAGGAGCTGATATGCTTCAACACCAGCCTTTCCAAACCTTTCATCACTGTTGATGTAAGTGATACTGGTTGATAGTCATTAAGGCAGGTTATTACACTCTTCTTGGTACCTGATATTGGGCACATGATATTAATGTTCTATTTTTCATTGCCCTTGAACTGAAGAGAAAATTAGAAGTCAACCCCATTGGTGGGTCTGCTGCCATGTGTAAACATAGAGTCATAAAGCATGGAAACAGGCATTTTGGCCCAGTAAGTCTATGCCAACTATTAATACAAATCCTACACCAATCCCATTTAATTCTCCCCATAATCTCACCACCGCTGTGCCCACAGGGAATCTCAGAGAATAGCTTTCTCCCATCTTCAGCATAAAGAAAATAGCATAATTGGCATAAATGTTGTCTTCTGATGTCTCCCTTTACTCTTCAGTATGCAGTCCCCTGACCTATGAGTCCGTCCAAATTTGCTGATGAAGCAGAACTCCCCTTCTTCACCATTCCTTCACTCAAGTGATAATTTCCATGGCCAATCAGCCATGGGACCTGCACATACATGGCATGTGGGGAAAAAAATGGAGCACCCCCGGTCAAGATTCAACTGGGGTCCTTGGAGACGCGAGGTAGCAGCGGCTGTACACAACTGCACAGGGCAGACTTTCTTCCTTTTTTTTTCAATTTTTTTTATTTTTCACACCATAAATCACAATAGCCATGATATACACTTTTTCTTTTTCACACATTTACAGTGACTTTTTCTCCCCCCGCCCCCCCCCCCCCTCCTCCCAAGCCACCCTCCCACCCCCCCCCCCTCTCATCCATTTTAGGTATACAATCTAGGTTGCATTAATTCAGTCAGACAATGTTGTCATTCAACAAAAATACACCAGAAATTCTACTGAGTCCATTCTTTTCTTTCCTTCTCCTTCCATCAACTTAGGTAATGTTTGTCCCTGGTAGGTTTTCGCTATTGTATTTAATGTAAGGCTCCCATACTTGTTCGAATATTTCAATATTATTTCTTAAACTATATGTTATTTTTTTCTAATGGAATACATTTATTCATTTCTATATACCATTGTTGTATTCTCAAATTATCTTCCAATTGATGGGCCGTAGTGAACAAAAGGGATTTCCCGAACAATTAAGGTGCTGGGACTGGCTATTTTTTTAAACAATTCAGATTGATATCTGTGCTTGAATTTACATTTCCCAGTATCTTTGTGGGACTTAAATTTATGTCACTAGATCCAGAACCTTAACTGCCAGTGCACTAACTTAATAACTGCGCTAATTTAGGCCCTCATCCAAAGGTACCCAGAGGACTCCTACAGATATCTGAAGAATTGGTGTGAAGAAGTGTAGGCAACCTTACCAGTTTGGAATAAGAAAGTCATCTTAACAAGTGACTCAAGGGTTATTTTGTTTTGAAGGTGAATATAGTGACATTCCTGTATAAAAAGGCAGACAGTTCCTGAGGAGATGGACGTGATTACAATGGTAGCTTGCGCGGAGCAGCAGGAACACTTCCATTCACAAATTGCCTTTCATGACCTTTGAATGTCCCTATAAGCTTCACCACTAATGAAGAGCTTTCAAAGTGTATCTCCCAGTTGAAAGAAAAGCAGCTGCCACTCTAATACACAACAAGCTTGGTCTGTCAATGACCGGGACAAAATACTTGTTTAGGATGTTATTTATTGAAGGGTATGTTTTGGCCAAGTCATTGATGAGAAATCTTGTTCATTGCCTTCATGAATTTGGAAGATGAAAATAATGAAATCTTTTCTTGTTCTATATCTCCTGTTGTCCATCCAAATAAAAGTCCTCTTCTTTTATTCTTTCCTCTTCTATTTCACTTAATTTATATTTAAGGTAATATTATGATTGTTTACAAGCTATATCTTCTCTGGGACACCAGAAATAATTACCCATCCCAAATATCCTCAATAAGAAAGGAGTGAACAGCTTTATTCAGCCCTGGAATCCTTCCAATGAAGGACCTCCCACAGTCCTTGATAGGGAGTTTGTGGATCTCAGTCCAGTGACAATAAAAGAATAGAGATGAAGGACAACTTGGAGGAGAGCTTGCAATTGATGGTGCTCCCAATGTTTTTTTTGACCACAGAGTTTGAAGTGTTTGCATTTCGCATTGCTGTCACAGTGTGGAAGTGCTGGAAGGAATGGTGGTAGATGTTGAAGCTAAGAGACAACCTTGTCTAGATTAGCACAGAGCAACATGTGTTGGACTGAAGTTGAACTCTTCAAGCTTCTCTTCAAGAGGTTTCCCCTCCACTGACATAATCTCAGCTTCATCTCTTCCCACAAATCTTCCCTGGCCCCATCAGCCCTCATGCAACAAGGATAGGATTCTTCTTGTCCTCACCTAGCTCCCCACCAGCCTCCACAACCAACAAATTATCTTCTGCAATTTCAGCCACCTGTAACGTAATCTCACCAATAAACACATCTTCTCCTCTCCTCCCCTCTCCACTTTCCCCAGAGACCTCTCCCTCTATTTCTCGTTTATACGGTCATCCTTTCCCAGAAAACTCCCCCTTGGTACCTGCACCTATGACCACAGGAAATGCTTCACTTGCACCCATATCTCCTCCATCACTACCATTTAGAAACCCAAACAGACCTTCCAAGTGAAGCAACAGTACACGTGAATCTGCAGAGGTCATCTACTGCATCCGGTGCTCCCATTGTACACTCCTCTACGTTGGAGAGACTGACATGGAGAATGGTTCGTTGAGCACCTTCACTGTCTACTGCAATAATGGGGACATCCCAGTGGCTGACCATTTTAATTCCACACATTGATATGTCTGTCCATGACCTCATACAGTGCCAAAATGAGGCCATTCACAAATTGGAGGAACAACATCTATTATTCTGTTAGGCCCCTCTCTTGACTTCCTCTCTTTTCCTACCCCCCCCCATCTCCTTTTCTCTAGCTCCACACCACTTTTCCTCTCCATTCACTCCTACCAACATTTTTTTTTCTTCTACCCTCCCACCCCTGCCCCTTCCCTCCCCACCACCCCACTCCCACTCACCTTTTTATTCAGGTGCCTGATTGCTTTTGGCTCATACCTTCACAAAGGGCTCAGGATAGAAATGTTGGCTATATCCCTTTGCTTCTTATAGATGCTGTGTGTCCTGCTGAGTTTCTTCTGTTATGGCACTCAATCACAGCATCTGCAGACATTTCATATCAATTCTTCAAGCACCTGGCTTGATATTCCATCATACTCTGGCTATTGCCTCATGGATCAAAGATATGCCCGATGAGTCCGAAGACCTAATTCATTATGCGGCATGCATTCTCATCTACTTATTCTTTAATTTTGAAATTTTTCAGTTCTGATAAGCTGCTTTTCCCTTATGGGTGTAGCTGATCCTGTGCGTTATTAATCGAGATGAGATGTGGGTTTATTGTCATCCACATAAGAACGGTGATCAGATGCACCAAAATTCTTACTTGTGGTAACCATTACAGCACCAGTGATTGGGACCGGAGTTCAAATCCCACGCTGTCTGTAAAGAGTTTGTACTTTCTCCCTGTGTCTGTGACGGTTTTCCCCGGGGGCTCCAATTTCCCCTCACCCTTCAAAACATACTGGGGGTTGTGGGTCAATTGCGTGTAAATGGGCGGCATGGGCTCGTGGGTCAAAAGGGCCTGTTACCGTGATGTGTATCTAAAATTATTTTTTTTAATTAAAATTAAAAATAAATTCACAATTGTCAGCATATCCAAATATTTCAGATCTCCAACATTTGAAGTATTTTTGCCTTTGTGTTAGGTAGGTGTGTGCTAAGATGGTAGAACACAGACAAGAAGAAAAAGAAAGATCTAATGTGAAAGAGGGAAAAATGAAAGATTGTAGAGAGACAAAAGTGCATGCAATGGAAAGAGATAAAGAGAAAGATGCTGTCCTGACTCAATGATACTGCAGTGATAAATATCACAGAACAACAAGCATCAAAATGTTTTTTTTTCAAACCCCATGTGCTCACTGAGAGGGGGAATAACTAGATTTATACTTACTTTGAACTCATTGCAGTCGAACACTGTAGCTGAACCTCAAACATATATCTTTGTATTCTTCAATTTTTTTTAATGTGAGTCCTGAAGAAGGGGATCTGAGAAACAACATAAGCTGAGGTCGTAATGAGGACAAACTGCAGTGTTGGAAGTTTGCCGTATCACCAGCACAGATATCAAATCCCACAGCAACAGAATCTCCCATTGGCAAGATGGCATAAGAAGACAGATATGCCGATTCCACATTATAACATGGTAGCTGTCGCAAAATATATACACTTTTAAACTTCACAAGTTGTATGCTGCAAAGGAATTGTTTCTCTAATTTCAAGACAAACTCATTATTCACAAAGCAATGGGAAATCTTTGTGGCATCCACTTGTCCTTTCCTTGATATCATGAATCAATTTATTTTATATTGACATCAGGCTCTTTAATGCATGAAAAACATCACTATTGTGGATATTATGCTACCTTTAGGGAGATGAAGTACAAAATTTTTGAAGGAATTAAATTTTATCTTCTCTTTCAGAAGTCGTGCTTTTCTAAGTCTTGACCTTTGCTTATTAAAGTTTTATCACACATCTTTGAGAGTATGGAATCCCTAAATTGTTAATCTAATAGAGAATAGAGATTGATTGTAGTAAGGAATTTATTCTGGTGGTATACTGCATGCATTATTTATGTCACTTTTCTGTGCATGTGATTTGTTAACAGTGTTTGATGGCTGTGCACTTATGACATCTAATGGTAGAAACTAAACATTGTTGAACAAAGATGGTAAAATACCTTAAGATACTCATGAATCCATCCCCAAATTATTGGTACTGCATATAGATTGTGAATTAAATGACTAATGTGAAACAGGGAATAATAAAGCAAATTTATAAATATTTTCATAATTACCAGATCACTGGTCTGCTTTTGAAATGCATTCCAGACAACTATAGCAACCATGTTGTCCAAAGCAAGATCTCACTAAAAAAAAGGGGTAAAATAGATGTAAAGTCAAAGAATAAGGGTGAGGGAATAACTCTATATTTGGTTGCAGAGAAGAGGTTAATGATATTCATGAGAGAAACAGACAGAAATTCAGACAGAGGGTGGGATAGGTCAGATGGGGGGTGGGATAGGTAAAGGTAAAGGTTCAATTATTGTCACATAATATTACATTAATATTACATTAATATTAAATTCTTTTATCTAGCAAAAGGCCAACAGAAAGTCATCACTTTGTCCAGTGCCGCTCAAAGAAATCTATAGCACCTGGTGATCCTAGGCAGTCTCCCCTCCAAGTATTAACTAGTCATGAGCCTGTTTAGCTTCCGAGATCAGATGATCTCAGGCATATTCAGGCTGAAAGGTGCTAAAGGATTATCCCAATATTGAATGTCGACCCCAGCATTGAATTACCCCAGTACTGAATGAGTACTCTAGGACTGAATGAATACTGCAGTACATAAGGAGTGCCTCAGCATGAAGACTACTCAAGTACTGAAGGAGTACACCAATACTGAAGGAGGACCACAGTACTGAAGGAAGACACAGTTCTGAAGGAGAATCTGGTATTGAAGGGGATCTAGTGCTGAAGGAGGATCCAGTACTTAAGGAAGAACCAGTACTGAAGGAGAACCCAGTAATGAAGGTGGACCCCAGCATTGAATTATCCCAGTACTGAATGAGTACTCCAGTATTGAAGGAATATTTCAGTACATAAGGAGTGCCTCAGCATGAAGACTACTCCAGCACTGAAGGAGTATCCTAGTGCTGAAGGAGTACCCCAGTACTAAAGGAGGAGCAGAGTACTGAAGGAGGACCCAGTTCTAAAGGATGTCACCAGTAATGAGGGACCAAATACTGAAGGACCCTGTACTGAAGGAGAAACAGTACTGAGGGAGAACCCAGTGCTGAGGGAGAACCCAGTACTGAAGGAGGACTCAGTAATGAAAGAGAAACAGTACTGAGGGAGAACCTAGTACTGAAGGAGGACCCAGTACTGAAGAAGGAACCAGTACTGAAGGAGGACCCAGTACTGAAGGAGGATCCAATACTGAAGGAGGACCCAGTACTGAAGGAGAAACAGTACTGAGGAAGAACCAAGTACTGAAGAAGGAACCAGTACTGAAGGAGGACCCACTACTGAAGAAGGAACCAATACATAAGGAGGACCCAGTACTGAAGGAGTATTCAGTACTGAAGGTGGGCCCTACCTTAAATATAGGCCCTCCAGTTCTTGAATGGTTTCACCTGGGATAAATAACATTGAACAATGTAAGCAAGGCAATAGAAGAGGATAGTGAGTCCACTGAATCATTAGGGGAAGATGAAGATATAATTGGAGCCATTCACTGCCTGAGGGAGTAAAGGTTCACTGAAGGATAGAGCACAACTGTTAGACTCAGAGTTTGTGGCCGAAGTAAGCACAGATTTGGAAAGTGGACATTATCTAGACAAAATGTGGCATTGACACAGTTGTGGACTGAGAACTGAAAACTGAGATTGATCTGAATAGACTCAATTAGTACAAAAAGGACATTATTGGCTAATGTACCAGTTTATGAAATTATTGTTCAATAAGGTGAAAGCATACTTGAAAATTTTGAGAAGAACTGGAAGATGGAACAATTGTACTAAGTACTCATAAAACGCTGAGTTTCAAGAGGCTGGTGAGGGCAAGAAGGGCTCTCTAAGGGCCTCGGGCACTGAGAACTTTCTGATTGTATCAGAGGTTTGGAGCTCGAGTTGCTGTTGGATTGAACAAGAATCTGTGAGGCTGCAAAGGCTGCAGGAATGCTGGAGGTGAATCCAGGGACACTCAGTGTTTCTAAAGGGACTCTCTTTTGCTTTTCTTCCTTTTATTATTGATGGGGTACCGGGCAATGCTCATGGTGACTTTTTGTTTGTCTCAACTTGCAGCAAAATTTGAAGTATGTCATGTATATAACTTTTTTTATTATTACAGGACAATTAAAGGAACCTCTGAACATGTTGGAGTAGGGATATGGGTCTCCTGTGAACAAACAAAAATACAGATTCCACTAAGCCCTCTAATTGCAGCCCTATAGTAAACATGAATATGCCCCATATTTTTCTAAAAGTATTAACATACATCAATAAACATATTAAAACATTTAAATAGACAAAAAGGAAATATTTTTAGCTAACAAATTGTTTCCATTGAAACGTACAAGCGGTGATCAATTTTGAAGTCATGAAATGCAGCTGTTTACCATGGGAGCCATTTAACACCACCTATCTAGAAATTAATTATTCTATTTCTACTACCTCAATTGGACCTTCAACATTTATTTGAAAAATATTGGGATGGGGTCTGGAACCAGCATCTTGAATGGATGGGTTCATGCATCATGGTAGGTTAAAAGGATACTGCATTGCCCCTAGTGTGTTGGTAAATGGCAATGTCTGGGAGATTTGAAAAGGGTTTGGCAATTTTTTTTAAAAAATGGGATTAATGGATTGCATAACAATCAATAGATCTGAGGGCCTGTTTCTTTTTAGGACTCTATTTTAAAAGTTTTTTTTTTTACACAGCTGTTGCGTTCCAGGAAATTATTCCCAATTTCCTGGAATGCAGTCTGTGTAAAAAGATTGGAACGGGAATAAGGACTCATTTCCTTTCTGACATTTTACCTCCTAGTTATTTTCATGGATTGCCTGCAGTCTAAACTGAATTGCAGGTGATCTGTGAACAATAGGTTAATGAATAGGACGTCCGGCCTCCTTAAATACCGCACAAGATATTCTGTCTAAACTCACATTGTGATAATAATATTTGGAGTTTTGGTTGTTACTGTGTGAATGGTCACTCTGGGAAGGAAGGGAGACACCTCAGAACAGAAAAATCATGGACGTTCTATGTAAAAAACATATATGACACTGTTAAACCGAAATAGCAGTATGGCATAGCGATCACTGTTTGGGGCCCAACTATAGTCACAATATACATCAAAGACCTGGATGAGAGAACCAACTTTAATATTCCTAAACTTGCCATTAAGACAAAATTGATTAAGATTGTGAGATTTGAGGAGCAGAACATTGAGCACTGGTGCACCTCAGGGCTGTGTACTCAGCTCACTCCTGCCCCATGACTACAGTGCCAGCTCTAGCTCCAACAGAACCATCAAATTTGCAGATGACACAACAGTCGTCGGCCTCATCAACAGCAACGATGAGTTGAACTACAGAGAAGAGGCGGAAAATCTTGTCATATGGCACGAGAATAGCAACCTGAATCTCAATGTAGACCCAACAAAAGAGATGATCATGGACATCTGGAGGACAGGGACGACCACCCTCCATTACACATTCATAACTCTGTAGTGGAGAGGGTGGAGAGTACCAAGTCCACTTAAGAAGTGCCCTATCCTGGCCACACAACCTCTCCTCACTTGTCAGGAAAGTACAACAGCGACTGTGTTTCCTGAGACGCCTGAGGTGGGCAAAGCTACTAACCACCATCCTGTCAATTTTTTACAGGAGCTCTATTGAGAGCATCCTAGTAAGCTGCATCACAGAGTGATACGGTGCTGTAGAGCATTGAATCAGAAGTCAATGCACAGGACTATCAGTGCAGCAGAGAGGATCACTGGAATCTCCCTCCGCCCCACCCTCCCCCTATTATTGTGTTAAGAGGGCTCAAAAAATCTTTGATGTCCCCTAACAACCAACACATTGCATCTTTCAGTTACTTCCATCAGGAATGAGAAACAGGAACATCAGAGGAGAATCATCAAAGCTTCTTCCCATGGGCAGTGACACTGCTGAACGATTGAATGAACTGCTCTTACAAGCCCTCCGAGACCCTACTGTTCATTAAACAATGTTTATTTACTTTTATATATGTATATATGTACTGCATATCATGGGTATTTTTTCTGGATGTGTATTTGCATGTTTTTGCAGAGAGGAATAGAGAACACTGTTTTGTCGGGTTATACTTGTACAATCAGAGGATAATAAACTTGAATTTGAATGCAAAGAGTCTTCAAGACAATTTTTACAAGTTGGCTGAATGGGCAAATGCACGGCACATGAAGTATGATATACCTAAAGATACAATTATTCACTTTGGTGGGAAAACAAAAAAAAAAGAGTATTTAAAAAAAAACTTTTATGTAAATAAGTTGACCACACAAGGAAGAATTATCCCAAAGCAGAAAATTTTCCAGAACTCCAGCACTAAAACTCATTCAAAATATTACTCAAGATGTGGACAGTTTTTGTGACAAGTGAAATAAAGTGACAATCCTACTTTATCAACTTGAAAGCACACTTCCTGCAGTCCCTTGGAAAATATCACCAGAGAACAGATCTTAAAGGTTAACGATGACTCAGGTGGGAATTTGGTCACAGATGACATGTAGTTTTTGCTGACAAATGAGATTTTAATCTTCTCCTTGACACAGGAGAAAATACATTTTTTATTGATTATTTTTTGTATGTAATTGTATTTACATTTTTGTTTGTATATGTACTATTTACCCAACTAAAATTTAAGGTTATTTTTCACATTATACCTAGCACAGAGAGAAAGGTTCTTCTGCAAGCAATCTAGCAGGTTAAATCTAAAATTCATACAACCACATGAAGAAGAAAGAGAGCGCAATCACAGAACAGAGTTATAAAATGATCAAATAGTACCTAGTAAATGCATCATGATAGCAGTTTTGTGGGATTCATTCAGGAGCCCATTGGCGACAGAGAAGAATCTGAATCAGAATTTATTGTCATGAACAAGTCACAAAATTTGTTGTTTTGCAACTGCATCAAAGTGCAAATATTCATATAAACCACCTTACAAAAAAAAAACAAAAACAATGCACAGAAAGTCAAAGTAAGACGGTGCTTTTGGTTCTTTGATCATTCAGGAATCTAATGGTAGCAGAGAAGAAGCTGTCCTTATGCTGTTGAGTGCTCGTCTTTTGGCTCCTGTACCTTTTTTCCTGATGGTAGCAGAGTGAAGAGGGCATGGCCAGGGTGGTGGGGGTATTTGAAGATAGAAGCTGCATTCTTAAGAAACCGCCTCATGTAGATGTCCTTGATGGAGTGAAGTCTGCAGTCTGTGATGTCACAGGCTGAGTTAACAACCCTCTGGAGCTTTTGCTTGTCCTGAGCAATCCCTCAGGAAAAGGTGCCAGAGAATCATTGCTGAAGGTAAAAGCCCTTTCTCAGCATTACTACATCTACAAACATGCTAGAATGTTTATCCAGTACATTTGTGAAATGCACACAATGACAGAACCTTCAGACTTTCTTGTTTAACTTCTCAGCTTTACCAATTGTGCCAGGCATTGATGAAACCAGCCAGGATGCTCTCCATGGTACACCTGCATAAGTTTTTGGAGTTTTTGATGACATACTGAATCTCTTCTAACACCTCAGAATGTATAGCCATTGGCGAGCCTTCTTTGTGATTACATTGACATGGAGGCTCCAGGACAGATCCTTGGAATTTGAATTTCTTGACCCTCTCCATTACTGAGCCCCCAATAAGGACTGGGTCATGTTCCCCTGATTTCCTCCTGAAGTTCACAATCATCTCCTTGGTTTTACTGACATTGAGTGCAAGGTTGTTGTCATTATACTATTCAACGAGCCCATCTATCTCCCTCCTGTACACTTCCTCATTGCCATTTGTGATTCTGCCAATAACTGTGATGACATCAGCAAATATCTCCAAAAACAGCCCTGACTCAGAATAGGTTCATTCCTTTAACAATGGGTAATAAGATTTTGGATACCTGGTCCCGGAAACGGATCAGGTATATCGAGGACTGTTATGAGCAAGGGCAACTTATGTTATTTGATCAATTAAAAACTATATTTGGTATTGTGAATCATACAATCTTCTGCTATTTTCAGTTAAGAGCTTATTAAGGGACAAATTGGGTCCAATAATGATTCTACCAAAGGGCAGAGACGTGGAGACTCTGATTCAAACGGACCCCCCCAAACAGGGGGTAAAGCAGTCTAGACAGACATGGGAATCAGACTTAAATATAAGAATTGGTGAGCAAAACTGGTCCAATTTGTGTTGGGATTGTATGACAAACACAATAAATGTAAGATACAGACTGGTGCATTTTTTTTTTGCACGAGTTATATCTCACACTGCAACAGTTAAATAAATTAATATTAGATATTTTGGATCAATGTTTTAGATGTGGTGAGGAGATAGGAACCTTTTTTACATTCAACCTGACCATGTCCCAAGGTGAGGCCCTTCATGGTGGATCTAGGGAATTTCCTGGAGCAAATGATAGGAAATCAATTTTCACAGAACCCAGAACTGTTTTCACTGGGGTATATTGTGGGTGTAAGACCTAAAATGAGGCTGTCCAAATATCAAACAGAATTTATCAAGATCACATGGGCAGTGGCCAGGAAATGCATAATGGCTACTTGGAAGTCTGATTCCCAATAGGTATAGCTCATTGGAATGCAGAAATGCATAGTTATGTTCCGCTTGAGATTATCTTTAACCTAAGAAATAAGTATGGCACGTTCTTAAAAACATGGCAGCCATATTTTACAAAAATGACCCCCTCACCCCCGAGAGCTGTGTAAACATCCCCTCGAGATCGAGGTAAGTCATGGAAATTTGAAGCTTGTGGAGTAGACGATGGATCTTTCTTTCTTTTTTTTTCCTTGGGATTCATCTTTCCTTACTAATTCTCGTTTCCTTTCTCTGGGAGGGTGGGTGAGATGAAGGATTATAGTCATCATGTATCATTGATCACTAGCTATTTTCTGTATTTGAAATATTCTGTTTTTTTCTTGTGGATTTTATGTTTGATTTTAAAAAATGTAAATAAAATATATTTTTAAAAAAACATTTATCCCACAACAATGAAGCAATCTTTTCTCATTATAGTTTAGAAGAGAAATAATATTACTTTCCACCTGTGGTCTCCTCAATACCTGAACTTACTGGGCTTGTGATGGTGTCAGGAAGAAGATTTTTCCTCAAAGGGTGTGTGATAACCTTTGACAATTGGTAAAGCTGAGAAGTTAAACAAGAAAGTCTGAAGGTTCTGTCATTGTGTGCATTTCACAAATGTACTGGATAAACATTCTAGCATGTTTGTAGATGTAGTAATGCTGAGAAAGGGCTTTTACCTTCAGCAATGATTCTCTGGCACCTTTTCCTGAGGGATTGCCAATACCACTTTCAATTCAGACATGATCTCTTCATGATGCAGGACTTTATGTCCTCTTGTTCAAGAGTCATCTACCCTGGGTAAAAGTCTTGTGAGCATTCACTTCAAGATTCCTTTATTGTCACATACTAAAATTGTGCAATATTACATGAAATTTTCTTTCTTCTGCTGCAAGGCAGAAATTGTCTGAACCACCTCTTACAGTCAGAGAAAGAGAAGCAAAAGAGAGTTGCCCTCAGAGTCCTCGAGTGTCTGTGGATTCACTTCCAATGCTGCCGCAGTTCCCAAAGCCACACAGAATCCAGTCCAAACCATCAGCAGCATGAGCTCCAGATCCAAACCCCCAAAATGATCAAGAACCATTCAGTGCCTTTGGCTCCCTCTCACATCTCAGTTCCAATTCCTGGTAGCCCTTCAGCCAGTCTCGTTAGTCTCCACCAGTCTTTATCTGTGCCCTCTTGATTTTATGCCATAGATGCTCCATTGCTTAAGTAAGGGATTACTTAAGATGGTATGTGAGTAAAAAGAAAAAGTTTGAGAACCACTAGGCTAAGACATGGTGATGGTTGAACATCCAGACAGATACCATGATGTGTAGAGTTACAGAGTTTAGATTACTTTTAGAAATAAAAATTGAACTCATCTCTGCCACTTCTCTGTTCATTTTCAATAAATAAAGGTAGATCTACATTCATGATGTGAGAGATAAATCATGCTCAATTGCTCAACACCATGCAAAGTTAAATTTCAATTAAGTGGTCAGAGTGGAGGGGAAGAGAATGGAACAATATTTCACCAGTTAGTTGCTTGGAATGAGGCAGAAATATTCACGGTGTTTAGAATGTACTTGGATGATCTGGACTGTGCACCAAGGCGCAGGCAGATACAAACCGGAGGACAAGGGTTAAGAGTGAAAGGCGGAAAGTTTAGGGGGAACATAAAGGATACCATCCTCATGCAGAGATTTGTGGTGGGGATATGGAACGAGCTTCCAGCTGAAATGGAGAATGCGGGCTCAATTTGAATATTTAAGAGGAATTTGGACAGGTTCATGGATGGGAGAGATATGGAGGGCTATGGACTGGATGCAGGTCAGTGGGACTAGGCAAAAATAAATGATTCAGTGCAGACTAGAAGGGCCAAAGTGGCCTGTTTCTCTGCTATAATGTTCCATGGTTCTGTGGTTCAGAGGTGGAAGGTGGAACAGATTAAAATCCATAATAGGCTGGAAAAGACATGGTGGTCTGAAAAATTTACTTGTTTACTTAAGACTTCTGTGATAAAGCACTGTAACAGGCCATTTCAAACCCACGAGTCCATGTCTCCCAATTATACCCGATGGACCTACATTACCGGTATGTTTTTAAACAGTGGTAGGAAACTGGAGCCCATAGGGAAAACCCTTGCACATAAATTCCTTACAGACAGCACCGGAATCGAACTGCGGTCTCCATCGCTGCCGGTGTAAAGGCATTGCGCTAACCGCTTTGAATCAGCCAGGAATGGGATGGCATAGTTGGCGTAGCAGTTAGCACATTGCCTTTACAGCGCCAGCTATGAGGACCAGGGTTTGAATCCTGCACTGTCTATGAGGAGTTTCTACGTTCTCCTTGGGTCGACATGAGTTTCCTCTGGCGGCCCTGGTTTCCTCCCTCTGTTCAAAACATACCGGGGGGTGTAGGTTAACTGGGTGTAATTTGGGTGGCTTGTGGACTGAAATAGCCTGTTACCATACTGTATGTTTACATTTTTTTAAATCATAATTCTGTAAGCACTGTACCTTTATTTGATTAAATTCTTTCTCCTTCATGCAAGCTTCAATATAAAACTCACCTTAAGCCGATATAAGCTGCTGTGTAAATTCTAAATAAGCATTTTATTTAAAAGTAAAGAATGTAATTCTAGTCAGAATGAGAGAGACAAGGCAAAGGAAGAATATCTTTTGACTCTTACCAATATCACATTTACAACTAAGTTTTGATAACCTTATGATTAATCCTAAGGTATTACATCACACTGAATCTGAATTTACTCCTCCAGTCCATATGCATCACCAGATAGAAGGGGTTGGTGCACATGTGTGGGAATGTGAGAGAAGAAAGATCTTCAGGTCCTGGTGAGCATTTTGCTTCAATGCAGTTGATTGGAAGAGCAGCCATTTCAAGCCAAGTCAAGTCAACTTTATTTATTGTTCACACCATGTTCACACAGTAGAACTAGATGGCATTTCTCCAGGACCATGAAGCATATTTACATAGATGTCAGTTAGAAAAGGAGTTACCACTTTAAAATATTAAGATGTATACACTGAAAGTCCAGGGTGCTCTATGCACATTTGTGCTGGGAGTTCAAGAGCCTGATGGCTTGGGGGAAAAAGCTATTTCCCACTCTGGACATATGGGCCCGGGTGCTACGGTACCTCCTGCCAGATGGCAGAGGGGAGAACAGTTTAGTGCGGGATGTGTGGAGCCTGTCACAATGTTTATTGCTTGGTGACTGCATCGAATGTTGTAGATGTCCTTCCTGCTAAGAAGAGGTTTCCCAATGGTCTTTTCCGCAGACTTCACTTTCCTCTGCAGGGTCTTGCGGTCCAAGGTGATTCAGCTTTTAAACCAGGTGGTGCTACAGTTGCACAGGATGCTCTCAATACATCCTTTGTAGAATGTAGTGAGGATGGAGGGTGGGAGATGGACTTTTCTCAGCCTTTGTAGAAAGGAAAGGCACTGCTGGGCTTTCTTGGCTATGGAGCTGGTGTTAAGGGACCAGTTAAGATTCTCCACCAGGTGCACACCAAAGGATTTTATGCTCTCGACGACCTCAACAGTAGAACTGTCAATGGTTAGGGGAATATGATCCCCTGGGTCCTGTTGAAGTCAACAACCATCTACTTTGTTTTTTTTTTACATTCAGGAACAGGTTGTTTGCTCTACACCAGGTCATTAGTGTCTGCACTTCGTCTTTGTATGCTGCCTCCTCATTCTCACTGTTAAGACCCACCACTCTCATATCATCAGCGAACTTGATGATGTGGTTCAAGATGTGTTTGGCTGCACAATTGTGGCTCAGCAGAGTAAGCAATAATGGACTAAGCACACAGCCCTGGGGGGGGAGGGGCATGCTCAGTGTGATGGTCTTGAGGTGCTGTTTCTGATCCGGTCTGCTTGAGGTCTCCCTGTCAGGAAGTTGAGAATCCAATTGGATAAGGAGGTGGGTTCTTTGTCACTACAAACTTTGGGCATCTGTACCCCCCTCTCTGGAACTGGATCCTTGACCTTCTCATTGGAAGACCATGGTCAATATGTATTGGAAACAATGTCTCCTCCTCACTGATTATCAGCACAGGTACACCCCAAGGATGTGTGGTTATCCCTCATTATGCACTCATGTGCACTCATTATACACCCATGACTCTGGGGACAGGCACAATTCCAATGCTATCTACAAGTTTGCGAATGATACCACAATTGTGGACAGAATCACAAACGGCAATGAGGAAGCATACAGGAGGGAGATAGATCAGCTCATTGAATGGTGTAACAACAACAACCTTGTGCTCAATGTCAGCAAAACCAAGGAGATGATTGTGGACTTCAAGAAGAAGTCAGGGAAACACCACAGTCCTCATCGAGGGCTCAGTAGTGGAGAGGGTCAAGAATTTTTAATTCATGGGTGTCAACGTCTCTGAGGATCTGTCCTGGAGCCTCATGTCAATCCAATCACAAAGAAGGCTCGTCACTGCCTAAACTTTGTGAGGTGTCTGAGGAGATTCGGTATGTCACTGAAGACTCTTGTAAATTTCTACAGGTGTACTGTGGAGAGCATTCTGGCTGGTTGCATTACTGTCTGGTATGGCAGCGCCAACTCTCAGGACAAGAATAAACTCTAGAGGGTTGTTAACTCGGCATGCGACATCGCAGGCACCAGACTTCATTCTATCGAGGACATCGCATGAGGCAGTGTCTTTTAAAAAAAGACCCCACCACCCAGGTCATTGGGAAAAAGGTACAGGAGCCTAAAGGTGAGCACTTAGTGGCACAAGGACGGCTTCTTCCCTGCTGCCATCAGATTCCTGAATAATCAATGAACCAAAGACACTCTCTAACTTTTTGTGTACTATTAGTTTAATTTTTATAATAATGTTGTAAGATGGTTATAATATGAATGTTTGCACCATGATGCTGCCACGGAATTTCATGACTTATTCTTGACAATAAATTCTGATTCTGATTGATAAGGAATACTAGAGTATGCTTTTAGAAATGACGGCTAAATAGGTTGCCTAATAGGTCTCACACCAGACCACAGAACCAGATATCGGGACTGTGATTCAGAGATGAGCAGGGCTCCCAAAGGGCCTTGGACATTGACAGCTTCCTGATTACTTTGGAGGTTTGGAATCAAGGCCCAAGTAAAGCGACTTGGATGCCTGGTGCTCATGTTTTCCACTGGACCTGATAAGAAGACATGTAGCTACAGAGATTATGGGGGACCCGAGGCAGTAACATCAGAGGAGTTTGAGGGATATATGGATGCACAACCGCTCTGAAGGGACTCTTTTTGTGTTCGCTTCCCTATCCTGAAAAGTGGTGCTGGGCTTTTTTTTGTTCCTTTACAAGTTAAACAAAGGAAAATGAATGTTGTGTACAAAACAATAAATGAAATTTTGAATCTTGAGAGAGGTCATTCACCAAACATGTAAACACTTCTTCATCCTTTCATCCAGCCACATCAACAAAGACAACCTCTTTATCCTGCAACCCCTCAGGGTTGTGAATATTCTTTTGCTCTTGCACCCAGCAAAGATGGGGTTAAAAAAGAAAAGCTTTTTGAATGGCCTGCACCATTTGAAGCAATTTCCTCATTGATGCTCCATCTTACACTCTGTATCAATGGGAAGTGACATCAGAATTGTATTTTAATGAACTAATGAATGGTTATTTGTCATCATTAGTCTACAATTTGTGCAGAATGGCATACAGAATTATGGTTGGCATGAGCCTTTTAGTTAGTATGGAATGTGATGAACAACTGTACCTTTATTAGGTGTAGAATCAATACAAAGTGCAAACTCTTCCTCTAAAATGTTAGAGATAATTTAGTTTTTTTTTGTTGCTAAACTCCTAAAGGTATTGCAGAGGTAAAGGAATTTGATGTGATGTCGATTGTTCTGTATGCATTAATACTTTGTCAGGCCAAATGCTCTATCCTTATTTACAATTAAATAACAATTGAAGTGATTTAAGACGCTATAAACAATGCCATCATAATCTAAGTGAATTGATGTCTAAAGACAGTTTTATCTTGAAAATCAACTCTATCTCTGTTAATCTTTGAAGTGTGAACATACTTGACAATTTCTTTCCAATTTCAGTTAGCAGAGAAAAATACCCCTGAAGTCAAATATTTCAATATTACATGACTGGATCTCTAAAGCATATTTTGCAATCTATCAGCTCTTATTATGATATTGTCTTGTTTTCTTAACAAACTGAATATTTGCTATGGATGTGTAATGTGCAATTTTGGTTCTCATAACCTTGTTTCACACTGTTATATTGACACAACCAGTGTAAATAAAACACAAAGTTGCTAGTTTCCATGTATTCTTGTTTTGATATATTCTATCAGATGACATGGGCTATGTACAGGTACTCCCTGACTTATGACTATAATTGGGACAGAAGGATTGGTTGTACCTCAAAATGGACATAAGTCAGAATATTGGCATGGCGATCTTGATTCCTGTGCACTTGTGCAAGTCTTCAGCTGGCGCATGCACGATGCGTTTGCTTATTGGACTTTGGTTGGCACATGCATGAGAGTTAAGCGCCCTGATGATATTGAATTTGCACCTTAACTCTTGGCTCTTACATGCCCTGTATCCCTGTAATACTTTGTCAAATACAACATAAACAGTATAAATTTTATATTTTTTCCTAATATACATTTTATTAAAAATTCAGTCATATGTATGGATGAATATAGGTCTCAAGTCAGGAATACCTGTCTATCTGATGTCTATGTGGATGCCTTAGTGTGCCTATGAGGATGTCTTAGAATGGAACAGATGAGGTGAGGAAATGAACTGTTTTCATTTGTTAGGCATTGCATCAATTGCAGCAAAGCAGATGTTTTTTTTTAACAACTGTTCATCTTACTTAAGCAAGGATACCTCTATTCACAGCAATTTGTAGGAGGTTCTTAGAGTGAATTTAAGAGATATTTGGGTTTTTTCATGAGATTAAGCAAGTTGGACAATGGTCCATTAGAGTCCATCTGAATGACAAGTAATCTAATGAAAAGAAAAAATATAATAGAAGAGCTTTACAGAGTGGATGCTAAGTCAATGTTTCCCCTTCTAGAGGGACCTAGAATTAAAAGGCAAAAGGTGCAACCTCCTTCACATAAGGACAACAAGGAATTTTTCTTGGAGAGTATCATAATCTCTGAATTTTTTTTTATATGCCAGTGAGACTTATTGAATACATTCCATGACAAAATAGATGTTTACTCAGTAGAGGAGTCAAACGTACTGGACAACAGGCCAAGATATGGAATTGAGGCCAAGGTCAGATTTACGATGATTTTGTGAATGACACAACTGACTTGAAGGGCTGTATGGGACACATCTCCTTTTATTTTATATGTTCTTATTTCAATAGGAGTCAGGAAATGTCCATTTGAATTCCCAAAGTCATGCAAAAGGACCTGAAAATGAGCATTATTGTATTTCATTTGCAGAAAGTGTTCAGAAAAAAAATAATTGAACCTTCCATGATTTGATGGATAGATGCGGGAATAACATTTTCCATTCTTGGAATCAATGATCCTTTTATTAAATTAAGATGTTGCCTCTTCAGTGTTGAAATCTGGAGAATTTATTTGGAAATTCACTCCTAAGAAGGGCCACGAAGATTCATTCACTGAATATATTCAGCTTTGATTTTGATACTTATGGATACAGATTTAGTATAATAATACTCAGGTTAGAGAATTGTTATGTACTAATGGAATGACAGATCAACTACATGGCTTCTATTTCTCATATCCTTTTGCCTTACCTTTTTTGCACTGTTATTTTTATTATTATTTTATTTTAATTTTTTTTAGTAATATCTTAAGATGGTAATAATGTGAATGTTTTCTCTTTCTTTCTTTTCTTTTTCAATCTTTTTATTATTATTATTATTTATAAACACATACAGTTCAAAGAGATATAAAAAATACATAGTAAGTAATGAATTAATACAGAGATATTAAACAATAATATTACAGAATAAAAATATATCATAAAAAAATTTTTTTGATCAGTTTAGGGTGTGAACTATCTCTAAAAAAAGATATAATTAATAACAATATATGAAAAAAGAGAAAAAAAAACCTAAAAAAGAAGAAAAAACAAATCTGAATTAAAAAAAACTTTATTGAAAAAAAAACCTACAGATATAGCTAAACCACGCCGATCACTCCGATCTCATCTTACAGCCCAATTATCATACATAATCATAGAATGAAAACAGAGCCAGATCAACTCACCACAAATGAAAATATTGAATAAATGGTCGCCAGGTTAACTCAAACTTAGAAGGGGATTCATAGACAGAGTTTCTAATTTTCTCTAAATTTAAACATAGTATAGTTTGGGTAAACCATTGGAAAACAGTGGGAGGATTAACCTCTTTCCAATTCAATAGTATAGATCTTCTAGCCATTAGTGTAAGAAAAGCAATCATACGATCTGCAGGAAGAGATAAATAAGTCAAATCTATCATAGGTAATCCAAAAATTGCAGTAATGGGATGTGGTTGTAAATCAATATTCAAAACAGTAGATATAATGGAAAAAATTTCCTTCCAATAGAGGGACAGGACCAAAACATATGTGTAAGGGAAGCTATTTCCAATTGACATTTATCACATATAGGATCGATATGAGAATAAAAGCGATGGAGTTTATCTTTAGACATATGAGCTCTATGAACAACTTTAAACTGTATTAGTGAATGTTTTGCACATAGAGAAGAAGAGTTTACCAGTCGCAGAATTTTATTCCAATTTTCATTAGAAATATGAAGGTTGAGTTCTCTTTCCCAATCATTTTTAAACTTTTCAAAAGTCCCAGAATTTATTTTTGTAATTATATTATATAATTTAGATATCACACCTTTTGGAGGGAATTTTGAATATAGTATATCCTCTAAAACAGTCGTAGTCTCCCGATTGGGAAAAGAGGGTAAAGTCGAAACTAAGAAACTCCTAATCTGCAAATATCGAAAGAAATGAGATCGAGGTAAATCATATTTCATGGATAATTGTTCAAATGACATGAAAGAGTTATCCAAGAATAAATCCGAAAAGCATGTTATACCTTTAACTTTCCAGAGTAAATAAGCTTGATCAATTAGAGAGGGATGAAAAAGGAAATTTAGTACAATAGGAGTTTCCAAGATAAAATGACTTAGGCCAAAAAATCTCCGGAATTGAAACCATATATGTAGTGTATGTTTAGCCATTGGATTATCAATTTGTTTATATAATTTAGTAAGAGTAAAAGGGAGAGCAGCTCCCAAAATAGAGCTAATTGAAAAATTTTGTATCGGTTTAATTTCTAAATTTACCCAATGGGGATTTAGAGATAATTCTGAATAATTCAACCAATACCTGAAGTAACTAATATTAATTGCCCAGTAATAAATTCTAAAGTTGGGTAATGCCAACCCTCCCTCTAGTTTAGATTTCTGTAAATATTTTTTCCCCAATCTAGGATTCTTGTTTTGCCAGATATACGAGGACAATTTAGAATCGACCTTATCAAAAAAAGATTTAGGAACAAAAATAGGTATAGCTTGGAATATATATAAAAAATTAGGTAAGATCATCATCTTAATAGCATTAATTCGGCCTATCATGGATAGGGATAATGGTGACCAATTGGTAAGTAAACTGCCGATCAGGTCCAATAGAGGGAAAAAATTAGTCCTAAACAAATCTTTGTTTTTTAGTAATCTTAATCCCTAAATATATAAAATGGTCTCTAGCTATTTTAAAAGGTAAACTATCATAAATAGGAACCCATCCATTAAAAGGGAATAATTCACTTTTATTTAAGTTCAGTTTATATCCCGAAAAATTATTAAATTGGGCTAATAAAGATAAAACTGCAGGAATAGAATTTTCAGGATTGGAAATATATAACAATAAATCATCTGCATATAGTGATACTTTATGAATATCCCTGCAACGAATAATACCAGTAATATTGGGTGCTTCTCTGATAGCAATTGCCAAAGGTTCTAAAGCTAAGTTAAATAATAAAGGGCTAAGGGGGCACCCTTGCCTGGTGCCCCGAAATAATCGAAAATATGGCGATCTTTGGGTATTAGTAAAAACCGAGGCAACTGGGGAATTATAAAGAAGTTTAATCCAAGATATAAATATCGGACTAAAATTAAATTTTTCAAGAACTGTAAATAAATAAGGCCATTCTACTCTATCTAAGGCCTTCTCAGCATCTAGTGAAATAACACATTCTGAAGACTTATGTGAAGGAGTGTAAATAATATTCATCAATCTTCTAATATTAAAGGAGGAATAACGATTTTTAATGAATCCAGTCTGGTCTTCAGAGATAATATATGGTAATATCTTCTCTAGCCTTGTCGCTAGAATTTTAGAGAAGATCTTAGAATCAACATTCAACAAAGAAATAGGTCTATAAGAAGAACATTCGGTCGGGTCTTTATTTTTTTTCAAGATTAAAGAAATCGTAGCTCTGTAAAATGATTGTGGTAGTTTACCCAATGTGATAGATTCATCAAACATCTTAATCAGCCAGGGAGAGAGAGTAGAAGAAAAAGCTTTATAAAATTCCACAGAATATCCATCGGGACCTGGTGCTTTCCCCGAGTTCAGTGAGAAAATAGTATTATTGATCTCCAAATCTGTAATGGGTTTACTTAATTCTAAGTTATCTTGAGGTAATACTTTTGGGAGTTTCAAATGTTCTAAAAAATTAAACATATTACTAAGGTCTTGAGGGGATTCTGTACTATATAAGGATGTATAAAAATTTTGGAAAGATTGATTTATCTCTTCCTGGTTAACAGTCAGTTCTCCTTTCTGTTTGCGAATCTCCACAATTTGGCGTCTAACTGAAATATTCTTCAGATGATTAGCCAACAGTTTACCCGATTTCTCACTATGCACATAAAAATCAGATTTAGATCTAATTAGCTGGTTTTCAATCGAAGATGTAAGTAACAAATTATATTCCATCTGCAGTTCAATTCTTTGTTTGTAAAGTTCTTCAGTAGGATCAGTCACATATTTCTTATCAATGTCTTTAATCTTCTCAACCAATAGATGAATCTTGTTTTTGATGCATTTCTTCAAAGCTACTGAGTAAGAAATAATTTGACCACGAATATAAGCCTTGAATGTATCCCACAATATTCCATAAGAAATTTCCGTAGTGTAATTTGTTGAAAAGAAAAAGTTAATTTGTTCTTTCATAAATTTAACAAAGTCTAAATCTTGCAATAATGTAACATCAAAACGCCAGTGCTTAATAGTAGAAACAGAGTCTTTGAATTTAAGAGAGAGTTGTAATGGAGAGTGATCCGAAATGGCTATAATGTCATACTTACAAGCAGTTACAAGTGGAATAAAACGTGATCAATAAAAAAGTGATCGATTCTCGAGTATGAATGGTATACATGAGAAAAAAAGGAAAACTCTTTATCTGTCGGGTGAAGAAATCTCCAAATATCAACAGCTCCAGAGTTAGTAAGGAAAGAGTTAATATATGTAGCCGATTTATTCGGTAGGAGCTGTGAAGGTTTCGACCTATCTAGCAGGGGATTCAGACAACAGTTAGAATCCCCACCCATTATTAAATGATATTCATTTAGATTGGGTAAAATAGTAAACAAAGATCTAAAAAACTCAGGGTGATCTACATTCGGGGCATAAACATTAACCATGACAACCTTAATATTGAATAATAACCCAGTAACCAATAAGAATCTGCCGTTAGGGTCTACAGTGATGTCATGTTGAACAAATGTAATAGAGGGATCAATAAAAATAGATACACCTCGAGTCTTAGAGCATGAGTTGGCATGAAATTGTGGGCCTTTCCAAGATTTAAAAAAACACAGATTATCCTCCTTCCTCACATGAGTCTCCTGTAAAAAAATAATCTGTGCTTTCAGTCTCTGGAATACTTTAAAGACCTTCCTCCTTTTAAACATGTTGTTTAGACCATTAGCATTCCAAGAGACAAAATTAATGTTTTGATCCATTACTTAGGTCAACCCTCCAGTATATAAAGGGTTAACCAAAGCAGGGACCCATGCGCCTGGAAGAAGAATTAAGATATAAGGAAGGACCGGAAATGACGACGTGTCAGCCATATCTGTAGTTCTAAAAGAAAAATCAAGAAAAAACGAAAGAAAATGAAACATAAAAACCCCTGAAAGAAAAACAAAACCCACCCCTACCCACAAAGCCCCCCATCTGACCAGAGTGATCAGAGAAAAAAGAAGTGATAATACTAAACCTACCCCCATGTCTTCAGACGGCAGCTCCTAATATTAAGATAAGATCCACCACCTAAACTTATAAAAAGGATAACTCAAGCTAAAATCAAATGCTAAATATTGAAAGAAAAATATTTAAAAAGAAATAAAAGAAAAATCGTAATTGTGTAGTACCTGCTGATAAAACAAAGTCATAAAGAGTTAAATCATTTTAAAATTACTTTATGAAGAAAGACAAAGAGAAAATGGCGAATGTAAAAAAAAAACCATGAAGTTTTAATAAACAAAAAAATAAAAAATCGCCATTTTCAGTAACTCAGAAATAAAATAGTAAAGAATGTAATCATATTATTAGTATAGATTAATATAAAATTAAACATACACTTATATATTTAAAAAAAAATTCTCACAGAGGAGAAAGAAAATATATAAAAATGTGTTAAAGATGAACAGGTTAATTAGAGCTATAATGATCTATTACTTTTCGAATGGTCAGAAATCAGAATCTGACTATTAACCTGAAAAAGACCGATATCTACCACATTTTTTATCGGTCACTCGGGCTGAGAGGTCGCGCTAGACGGGAAATTAGCCGACAGGTAGTTCCGTGCTGCAGACACGGAGTCGAATATTTGACGAGCTTGGTTCTCCGGAGAAATCCTGAGCCTCGCAGGATACAGGAGCGCAGGTTTCAGTTTCTTCTCAAAACATTCGGACATCAGATCTTTAAACAGTCTTCGAGCCCGTACTACCTCCGGACTAAAATCTTCATAGGCTCTTAGACTAAAGCCACGAACAGTCACATTTCCAAGTCTTCTGGCTGTACGAATCAATCTATCCTTTGTACTCACGTAATACATACGGACCATTACCACTCTGGGTTTGGAAGCTTCAGCATTTCGGTTCCAGATACGATGTACTCTATCGAGTAGCGGTGGATCAGCAGGGAATTCGGATGGGTATGCTTCTTTTAAAAGCTCAGCAAAAAACTTCAGGAGATTTCCTTTTTCAATGCCTTCAGGAATTCCAACCAAACGAATATTTTGTCTTCTGGAACGGTTCTCTGAATCAATGCTTTTCAGCTGGAGTGCTTCTAGCTGTTTAATTGCTTTGGAAAGTTTCTGTTCGACCTCAGTCAGTCTAATCTCTTTTTGTTGAACTTCAGTTTGAAGAGCTGCAATTAAGGTATGTTGTTTTTTGGTTTCAGCTTCTGAGGCAATTAAAGCTGTACGAAGTTCAGCTAGGTCTTTTTTGCAACAAACATCTTTGAATTCATCACGAAAGAATTTTAAAAAGTCAGTGAAGGTCATCTCACTTAGTTTAATGTCTGGTTGTTTCTTCTCTCGGCCGTCACCTTCTTCTGCCCGGGTTTTAGCTCGTGTAGCTTTTCCTTCAGTCATTTCTTCAAAATTTTCAGACTCAAGTATAATTAGAGAAATAATAAAGATCTTTCTGACTTCTGTGAAGTTAGTTCAAAGGTGGATACAGGTTAAAAATAGTATATTTTATGGAGCAAAAACCAAAACGTGTTCACTCCATGAGCGCCACCTGGAGACTCCAATGTTTTCTCTATGATGCTGCCGCCAGAACACCGAATTTCATGACTGGTTCATGACAATAAATTCTGATTCTGATTCTTTAATGCAGCATAATATACACGTTGTCCAATAACACACTTTTAAGCAGATCGCCTTCGTCTATTGGAGTTTTAAAAAGGATGAAAGATCCCTTACTGGTGCATTTAAGATACTGTGGAGGCCTAACAGTTTTAGATGTGAAAGTATAGTTTCCTTTGTGGAGGAATCTCAGCCAGTGGCAGAGGTTAAGAATGAAGAGAGACACATTTAAGATTAAAATGAGGATGATTTCTTCTCTCAGAGGATCCTTTGAATTCTCTGCCTCAGATGTTGTGGAGGCAATGGGCCAAGTGTTTTGGGAAGTAGGTGAATGACCAAAAGTCTTGAGTGGAGGAAAATGGGGATCGGTTTGGTGCGGTAATATTCCATGTACGATAATGGAGGAATTAAAGATAATTAGGCAGGTTTTTCATTTATCTGCACACATTTGGCTTTGAAACCATATGGTCTCCTTTAATGGACACCCAAAAAAAAAACAACATGCTCAACATTCTTCTTTCATTTGTTCAAAAATAATTTCCTTTCACTTTAGTTTTATGAGCTCTGGGTGTCTGATAAGGCTGTCTTGGGTAAACTTGTACCTCTCACTTTGTTCGTTTTAGATTGGTCACAGTGTTTGAGCTACCGAAAGAAAACAGACACACACACCGAGAGCACTTCAGTTTATACAAGTCTTTATTACTAAATCTAAAGCTGAATTCAAACTACAATATGCAAGCCCTTCCCAATTATACTTATCAACTCCTGGACTGGTCCCAACTGCCAAAGCGAGGCAACGACTGCACACTTGTAGTAGGTTGTCTTAGCGCTGGTAGCAGCTTCTCCACCTCCCCCGACCAGGACGTTGGTTGGAATCTAGAAGTTCTTCTTCTTGCTGAGAGACGTTGCCACCTCTCGGAGAGTCTCAAACTTCAGCAGTGGGACCATGGCTTATATTACCCAAAATTTGTTTGCTCATAGCTTATCTCTTTGAATAAATGATTTAATTACCTTCAAAGTCTCCTGACAGTCTGCGACCAACAAAAGACAACTGCAACTGCATCTCTGGGCGTTATGGTGGAAATTAGATAATGTCTACTGATTCATATGCATCCTGGGCCTAGTGTAAATTAGATTTTGTCTTCCTATTCAACTGCATCCCTGGGCCCCATGGTGGAATTTAGATTATTTCTTCTGATGCAACTGCATCCCTTCTTGCATAAGCTGGTCTAAATCCTCCATTACAAAGGCCAATATGGGAACTGCAGATCCTGCCAGATGGGGCAGTTTTGTGTCTCAATCTTCCTTCATGTTTCTTTTCCACTTTGACCAATTATTGGCCACAAAATCTTCATGGGGATGGTGCTTTTTTTTTTCTCAAGGAAGCTTTGTGCACACACAGGAAATTTGTTTTGTGGTCTGTTTGGAGAAATATTTCCTCTGACAAAAGTTGGAAGAAAGTTTCCATCTCAACAGACTGGCAACTTTTTGAGATAAGAAAGGAAACTTCAGGGATTGTGGCAGGAATACAGTGCCCTCCATAATGTTTGGGACAATTACTTTTTTTCCCCTTTATTTGCCCCTCTGCAACAAACTTTAAAATTTGTAATCAAACAATTCACATGTAATTAAAGTGCACATTCCAGATTTTATGCAAAGTTATTTGTATACAATTTGGTTTGACCAAGTAGAAATTCCAGGACAGTTTATACAGAGTCCCCCCATTTCAGGGCACCATAATGTTTGAGGTATTTAGCTTCAGGTGTTTATGAGTACTCAGGTATGTTTAATTGCTTCATTGGTGCAGGTAAAAGAGAGGTAGGGTTGTTTTTAAGCTTTTGATCACCTTTGGAGTCTGTAGTTGCCATTTTTCAACTCGAGAACCAGAGTTGTGCCAATGAAGATCAAAGAAACAATTATGAGGCTGAAGACCAAGAATAAAACAGTAAGAGACATCACCAAAACTTAAGGATTACCAAAATCAATCGTTTGGAACATCATTAAGAAGAAAGACTGTGCTGGTGAGCTCGGTAATCACAAAGGGAAGATCTCCACTGCTGATGACATAAGAATTCTCAGCATAATGAAGAAAAATCCCTAAACATGTGTCTGACAGATCAGAAACATTCTTCAGGAGACCAGTGTGGATGTGTCAATGACTAGTGTCTTCAGAAGACTTCATGAACAAAAATACAGAGGATGTACTGCAAGATGCAAATCAAGGCAAAGGTGTTTTTTTTTGGATCTTGAGCAGTTCCTTTATATCTATACACTTTGCTCTTGTCATCATTCTGATACAGGTTAATTTTGGTCTCATCTGTTCACAAGATCTTTTTCCAGAATTTTTCAGGTTCTTTTAAATACTTCTTGACAAACTATAATCTAGCCATTCTTTCTGTGTCTAACAATTGGTTTTTTTTCTTACAGTGTAGCCGTTCCACAAAGTCTTCTCTGGACGGTAATGATTTGACATATCCATACCTGTCTCCTGAAGAGTGTTTCTGATCTATCGGACATGTGTTTGGGGATTCTTCTTCATTATTATGAGAATTATTCTGTCATCAGCAGTGGAGATGTTCTGAGGAATACCAATCCCTTTGGAATTATTGAGCTCACCAGTGCCCATTTTCTTCTTAATGATGTTCCAAACAGTTGATTTTAGGAATCCTAAGATTTGGGTGATGTCTCTTACTGTTTTATTCTTGTTTATAAGCCTCATAATGGCTTCTTTGACTGTTATTGGCACAACTCTGATCCTCAGGTTTAAAAATGGGAACTAAAGATTCCAAAAGCTTTGAAGCAAGCTCGTTCCCTTATACCTGCACCAATGGAGCAATTAAACATACTCCAGTACTCACGAACACTTGTGAAGCCAAACATTACAGTGCTCTGAAATGAGGGGTCTATCTATAAAAAATGCTGTAATTTCGACATGGTCAAAACAAAATGTATCCAAATAACTTTGAATAAAATCTGGAATGTGCACTTTAATCACATGTGAATTGTTTGATTACAAATTAAATGTTTGTCGCACAAGAGCAAATAAAGGAAAAAAACGTTTTTGTCCCAAACATTATAGACACACTGTAGGTCAAATTCAAGTTCAAATTTACTATCTTATGTATAGAAGTGCAGTTAGAAAGATCATAATCAGCATTTATTGTCATGAACAATTCGGTGTTTTGCGGCACATCACAGAGGAAACATACATATTATAAACATCTTACAACATCACTGGAAAAAATAAAATAAATTATATGCAACAATAACAGTGCATGAAAAGTAAGGGGGTGTCTTTGGTCATTGATTATTCAGGCATCTGATGGCAGAACCTGTCCTTGTGCCTCTGAGGGCTCATCTTTAGGCTCCTGTACCTTTTCCCCGATGGTAGCAGAGTGAAGAGGGCATGGCCTGGGTGGTGGTTTATTTGAGGATAGAGGCTGCTTTTTTAAGACACTACTTCATGTAGATGTCCTCAATAGAGCGAAGTCTGGAGCCTGTGATGTTACAGGTCGAGTTAACAACCCTCTGGAGTTTAGTCTTTCCCTGAGAGTTGGCGCCTCCATAAGAGTCAGTGATGTAACTAGCCAGAATGCTCTCCACGGTACACCTGTAGAAGTTTGTGAAACTCTTCAGTGACATACCAAACCACTTTAGACACCTCACAAAGTAGAGCTGCTGGTGAACCTTCTATGTGATTGCATCAGGACACATCCTCGGAGATGGTGACATCCAGAAATTTGAATTTCTTGACCCTCTCCACTACTGAGCCCTTGATGAGGACTAGGTCGTGTTCCCCTGACTTCCTCCTGAAGTCCACAATCATCTCCTTGGTTTTGTTGACATTGAATGCCAGGTTGTTGTCGTTACATCATCCAATGAGCTGATCTATCTCCCTCTTGTACGCTTCCTTATTGCTGTTTGTGATTCCGCTGACCACTGTGGTGTCATCAACAAACTTGTAGATGTCATTGGTATTGTGCCTGCCCACACAGTCATGGGTGCATAATGAGTAAAGCAGTGGGCTAAGCACACATCCTTGGGGTGTGCGTGCGTTGATGGACCATGAGGAGGAGACATTGTTTCCTGATTGTGGTCTTCCGATGAGAAAGTCAAGGATCCAGTTTCAAAGTGGGGTACAGAGGCCTAGGGTTTGTAGCCTTTTGACCACCACTGAGGGAATAATGGTATTGAAGGCCAAGCTGTAGTTGATGAAGAGCAGCTGTATGTATAAATTATTGTTCTCAAGGTGATCCAGAGCTGAGTGGAGAGCCAGCAATATTGCATCTGCTGGGAAGTGATTGTTTTTCAAGTAGGATATCTGGAAATCCCAGACAAGATACAGCAAGACAGACACATTAGAGAAGTGCAGAGATACTGAACAAGATAAGATAATGCAGAGTAAAGGGTCTATAATTGGTGTGAGCTTCTTTCAGGTTCCATTAAGGGTAGAAATAAACTGTCTGTGAATCTAGTTGTGTGTGGTGTCATACTCGTGAATCTTCTTCCTGTGATCATCATCCCACTGTGTAATTAGATCATGGATTTCCTCACCTCCAGACCACAATCCGTGAAGATTGATAAGAACATCTACTCTACAGTCTCCATCAGTACTCAGGGCTGGGTTCTTAGCCCCCTACTCTACTCACTTTACACCTTCCACTGTGTAGCTTGGTACAACATAACACCATCTACAAATTTGCTGATGATTCTACTGTAGTGGTTTGTATAAAGAAAGGTGATGTGCCAGCATACAAGAGGGAGATTGAAAACTTAGCTGAATGGTGCACCAACTACAACTTTTTTTCTCAATGTCACCAAAACTAAGGACCTGATTGTTAACTACAAGAAGCGAAAGCCAGAGGTAATCAATACTGTGATCATTGGGAGATCAGAGGTGGAGAGAGTGAGTAAATTTAAGTTCTTGGGAGTCTGAAATGGAGGGTTAAAACCATGTGCTCAGATGCTTCCTTGCTTATGTGAAACTGACAACACTGGAGCCACACCCAGGTCACCTTACTTTCAGAATTAGCAGATGTAATTAAACTCAGCCATGGGGATTTATCTGAAGATACACTTTGAAATGGAATTCCACCGTGAGGCCCAGGGAAAGCAGTTGTCAAATACGACACTCTGAAATTGACGTGTTGGTCACAACCTGTCTTGCTCAAGAAGTTTCAATGAGTCCTTGTATCTATGAGATAAACCAGGAAATCATAGCATCCTGGTTCCATAATAATCAATCTTCTAAATTCAATAGTATGCTCAGCTTTGATTTTGACTGACAAATGTTAGAAGGAGTAGGCGCATGACTAATTGTTCTTTCCTAAATGAAGGATAGCACAGTATTGCTAAAGCCTTAGAAGTTTCAATAAGTCTTTGTATCTACGAGATAAACCAGGATATCATAGCATCCTGGTTCCATAATAATTAATCTTCTAAATTGTAGAATAGTATGCTCAGCTTTGATTTTGACTGACAAATGTTAGAGGGAGTGGGTGCATGATTAATTGTTTTTGGGGTATAAAAGTCTGTGGTCCTGCTGCTGAAGTTCAGACTCTCCGAGGGATGGGAACATCCCTTGTCAAGAAGACTCCCCTCTCCCTCCGCTGTTCAAGCCCGCCCCGTAAGGCAGCAGACTTTCCAAGCAGATGAAGGCGAAAGGGGGGATGATGTAAGTGTAGAAACTGAAGGGACAGGTGCCCCGATCTCCCAAGCGGACCCAGGGGAAGGCTCCCAAACCCCTGTTTATGCTCGGTGGGCTCCCCCCTCAACGGAATGGTCTCAGCAGCCTCCAGTCCATTGGGTAGAGGGCCCTATGTGCCAGAGTGGGAACAGGGGTCGGGAACAGTCAACAACAATACGTGACTTCACTATAAAAGAGCTGGCCGCCATTGGAGATAGTTTTAGGCAAAAGACAGGAGAAACTTTGGTGGCCTGGCTTCTGCGGGTTTGGGAGCAAGGGGGAGGTAGCATATTTCTGACCCCTGAGGAATTGTTGGGGTTAGGATCATTAACTACTGATATTTGAGTCACTGCCAAATTACGTGGCAGAAGGAGAGATGTAGACTATTTGCTTGCTACTCTAGGAGAAGCCCTGTTACGGGTGTATCCGTCACCAGTAGATTGGGATTTGCATTTGCAGAACCATTGGGGCACACTAGAGGAGGGTATAGCAGTGATTCGCCAACAGGCCGTGGCCTCTGCTTTGTATGCGGGGCGCCTGAGGCTGTGGATGCATGGGGGGAGCCCCGATGAAGAATTATTCACAGCTGGAATGCATACCCGATTGGTTCGTTCCGCCCAACCTACTATACGGGGACTGGTCCTGTCCGTAACTAGTCCGCTAATTGGGCACCTCGTGTCTAAGGCAGTGCATGCCCTATCTTGACTCCAAGAACTGGAGTTGGGAGGTAAAATCCACTCACGTACAACCCAGGTTAAAGCAGTCAGACAAGATGAAAGGAGAGGGGCTGCTGTTAATAACGGACTGACCAGAAAAGACCTTTTTCTTACTTTGTTAAAGTTAGGCGTACCTAAAAGTGATATTGATGGGAAACCTACTGCAGTCCTGTATGCCCTTTATAAGAGGAAGGCAGGGGAACATCATCCCCAGCTGCTGGGTCCTCCTGGTTCAGCTGTGCCTTCTGCTCCCACTGCTGCTTCTTTCGAGTCAGCTTCTCCTGCCCCAGTCACCTGTGATGAGGTACATCAATGGGTTAAACAGGCTCTTAAGGATAACAATAGCATGTGGTCCTGGAAGCCCCCGAACCCTTCTGAAGCCTGAAGGTGTGGGCAGGATTCCCGTGTCTATTCCATCGAGACACGGAGCACACACGGGGATCCGCGGCCCGACATACCGTTAACAATTCACTGGGGTGGGGGTAATGATCGCCAATACTTGGCTTTGGTTGACACCGGTACAGAGCACTCGGTGATTCCTGGTAACCCCGACCTCCAGAACGAACCCACATTTCGAATAGAAGGAATGGGAGGGGCGATCACCCTGGCGAAGGAAATAAAAGTCCGTGCCACGGTGGGTGATGGCCCTTCCCCCATATGGTTACATGCATTGGTAGCTGCCACTGACGAGTGTATCCTGGGTATTAATATGTTGGCCGGTACAGCCCTTAATACTAGCCAAGGGGGTTTTGCATTCGGAATTCGGACTATTACAAAAAGATTAGTGGTGGGTCAGGCCAAGTGGGATCCCGTGGTGGTGCCACTCCCCTCAAAACCTGTATGCATTCTGCAACATCGCCTCCCTGGAGGGCAGGAGGAGATTACTGCCACCAGTGATGCTTTGAAAGAAGAAGGGGTAGTGAGGCCTGCAACGTCGCCCTTCAATAGCCCTGTTTGGCCTGTCCAGAAGCCAGACAGCTCCTGGGGAATGACGGTTGATTATCGTTTTTTAAATAAACATGCCCCACCACTTGCTTCGGCAGTTCCGGACATTGTTACCCTTATTGAAAACATTGATACTGGGAACTCAGGAACATGGTATGCTGTCATTGATCTCGCTAACGCCTTCTTCAGTATTCTTATAGACGAAGTCTCACAGGATCAGTTCGCCTTTACCTGGAAGGGGCGCCAGTATACCTTCACCCGCCTCCCTCAGGGCTACGTACACTCTCCCACTATTTGCCACAGCCTAATTGCCCGTGATTTGGAGGCAGTACCAGTGCCGCCCTCCCTCTCGATCCACCACTACATTGATGATGTGATGATCCAAGGCGCCACAAAAGAGATGGTACGAGAAGGTATTGAGAATGTCCAAGGTGCCCTGATGCAGAGGGGTTGGGCCATTAACCCCGCCAAGATACAGGGCCCGTCCCAGACGGTTATTTTCCTTGGGATTCAGTGGCATGCTGGAGAACAGGTGGTTCCTGATAAGGTTCGCAATAAGATCGCAGTCCTAGCCAGGCCTGCAAATAAAAAGGAGACCCAGTGTTTCCTGGGGTTATTGGGATACTGGAGACGTCATATTCCACACTTGGCATTGCTTTTACGTCCCCTGTATAAGGTTACCCGAAAGAAAACAGACTTTGTATGGGGTGACGATCAGGAGAGGGCATTCCAGTCCACCAAGCAGGCTATTCTTCAGGCCCTGCCCATCTCCCCCCGCATCCCAAATACCCCCTCTGAATTACAGGTCTCCGTCACTGATCGGGTGGCATCCTGGTGCCTCTGGCAGAAACAAGAGGGTCGCCGAGTCCCGCTGGGATTCTGGTCACGAACTATGCCCGAGGCTGCCATTCGTTATTCTGCTTTTGAACAACAGCTACTAGCCTGTTACTGGGCCCTGCTGGAGACAGAAAGAATGACGGGTGATGCAGGTATTCAGTTGCGACCTGTGCTCCCCATAATGAACTGGGTCCTGGCTAATGATGCTAATTTAAAGATTGGACGGGCTCAGCAGTCTTCTATTGTTAAATGGAAATGGTACATTCAGAGTCGCGCCACCAGTGGGCCTGAAGGGGTGAGCTGCATACACGAACAGGTGGCTGAACTTCCGTCTCTTCATGAGGACATTGAACCCGTCCTGCCCCCTCCTTTACCCTCTTCACCAGTTCAATGGGGTAAACCATATGATTCACTCACTCCAGCTGAACAAGAGGATGCCTGGTTTACTGATGGTAGCAGCCGGTGGGTGCAAGGAAAGCAGAAGTGGAAGTCAGTAGCATACCACCCCAAGTCAGGAACTCACTTATCGGAGGAGGGGGATGGTGGCTCTAGCCAGTATGCTGAGTTGAAGGTGGTCACCCTACCACTAGACCCCCATGATCATCCTCTCCGCCTGTATACCGATTCATGGGCTGTGGCCAATGGACTTGTGGTATGGATGTCTGATTGGCAGCAGAATGACTGGCTGATACATGACCGTCCTGTATGGGGCAAACAATTGTGGCAGCTGTTGTGGGATGCCTCCCACCATCGGGAGATAACTGTATACCACGTTGACGCCCATACTACTGCAATGACAAACATGGCCCAACATAATGCGGTGGAAGATCAGCTTGCCACGATCAGTCGCGCCGATACTGTTCCCCTGGCTCGATGGGTGCATGAACAGAGTGGCCACCTGGCGGAGAAGAGATTAGCTATGTGGGCCCTTACGCATGCCTTACCCGTCCATCAGGATGATGTCCGCGAGGTCGTACGTACATGCTCAGCCTGCCAGCTAGTAAAGTCCCGCACCGTTCCGCCTGGTCCACATAGCCGAATAAGTAGGGGAGCTCGCTCTGCTGCAGTCTGGCAAATTGACTATATCGGTCCCCTGCCAGAATGTATGGGTAAGCGTTATGTCCTGGTAATGGTTGACACCTTTTCGGGCTTGGTCTTTGCTTTTCCCACCAAGACAGCTGACCAAGCTAGCACTATTCAAGGACTAAACCATCTATTTTCTCGTTATGATGTTCCAGAGGAAATTCAGTCTGATAATGGCTCGCACTTCTCTGGGAAGACAATCTGTGATTGGGCAAATGACAACAGTATCCTATGGGTTCATCATATTCCTTATTACCCACAGGCTGCAGGTTTAGTTGAACGGATGAACGGCTTATTGAAGGAACAAATTTGTTTGTTAACACCACAGGGAACTCTGAAAGGATGGTACCACGTGCTGCAGCAGGCAGTCGATAATTTGAATCATCGCCCTTTAAAGGGAGGTACACCTTTCCACTGACTTCTTCGCGCTTCTGAACTACAGCCTATTCCAGAGGAACGGTCAGTGCCTCCTTCCCCCATCCCCGAACCAGAGAATGCTGGACAAAAGGTATGGGTGGCACCAGCAGTTAGTGGCCCTCCCGTAAAAGGGGAAATAGTGACACCGGCCCAGGGTAACACTCGGTGGGTTGCTATCGCGGGACAGGATGACTTGATGTGTTTAAATACTGAACGCTTAAAGCATCGTGAGTGACTTGTGTCAGAATTCTTTGTTCCAGGTTCTCTGTCCTGTGTTCTTGTTGATCTGGCTTAACAGCTGATTTGGTGCCAGTAATTGGATTTGCAATGTGGAAGACGTTCCCAAGGAATTGCCTGTGGGGGACACGGCCCAATGCGTTACACCAAAGAAGTCCTCGGTCACCCGCCTCAAGTGCAGCTTGTATAAATATGTTATTGCCGATCACGGTTCCTTTGTTTTGTTTGTGGATGGACCGACTGATGGAGTCGCCCCCTACTTCTGTGACGATCGTGTATGTATCCACTTTGCATCGTGTAATGCCTCTGCACCATCTGTAACTAAATGGTGGGCAGATTCCGGGTCCGTGAAGGATTGGTGGCCTTCATCATCAAACATTCCTCCAAATTTGTCCGACAATTCCTTTCTTCATGTTTCCTATGCGTACGCTCACCGATTGAATGTTTCTGATTGTTGGGTTTGTACCATAGGCCCTTTGCATTCCGGTTCAGGTATTCCCATGATCCCCATCCCTTTCACCCGGAAAGAGGTTGCTGCATGGAAATATTTTGATCCTTCCACAGGCAGGGTTGAAATTGATGAAACTGAGCCTGCGCCTGAGGAGGCCCAGTTTTTTTAATATACGTGACATTTTGGGTATTTTTCAAGGATGGCATATTCCGACCCCACCTTATAATATGGTACCCCCCCATTTTACCGTTTCTCAACATGTGAAGGGTTCTGTCTGCTTCTGTAAGTTCCCAGGTCTGCTGATGCTTTGGGATACAGCGATTGTCCAGCATATTCCTCTTTTATTTCCAAGCAACCGATGAATGGAACATATTGGGTGTGTAGGCCCCGCGCCTACGCATGGCTACCCCTTACCTGGGGTGGTTGCTGCTACCTGGCATATGCTGTGCCCTACATGCATCATATTTCCTGTTTACAGAACCATCCCTCCCTTATGCTTGTGTCCTCTGTCCTGCGGCATAGGCGTGCCCTTTCAGGTGCCGAACTTTTCTTTGGCGCCCTGATCCCAGGTTACGGCGTTGTTCGCCTTTCCCGAGAGGTTCATAAATTATATAATCTAATGAGCTCTATTGCCAATGAGACATCCTTTGCCCTTTCATCTGTCAACCGGGACCTGGATGACCTTAATCACGAACTTTCTGCAGTTAGGATGGTGGCCTTACAGAACCGTATGGCCCTGGATTTCCTTTTAGCAAAACAAGGTGGCACATGCGCCGTTGTCGGCTCTGAATGTTGCTCATACGTCCCTGATGTATCCAGTAATGTTTCTAATATTGTTCAGCATGTTTCCAAATCTGTTCGTGAGCTTCAGCGTCTGGGTACTGTGGCCCATAAGGACAGTATGAGCTTCGGGTGGAATCCTTTCTCATGGCTGACTGCTACATTTGGGGGAGTGGGCCACACTATCCTCCGTTGGTTGCTCACATCATTGCTTATCTTTGTAATTGTTGTTTTGATTTCTCTTTTTCGCTCCCTCTGTACTCGAATACTGGTTGGGCCTCGCAAATGACAGATTATGACCAAGGGGTGGAATGTAATGGAGGGTTAAAACCATGTGCTCAGATGCTTCCTTGCTTATGTGAAACTGACAACACTGGAGCCACACTCAGGTCACCTTACTTTCAGAATTAGCAGATGTAATTAAACTCAGCCATGGGGATTTATCTGAAGATACACTTTGAAATGGAATTCCACCGTGAGGCCCAGGGAAAGCAGTTGTCAAATACGACACTCTGAAATTGACGTATTGGTCACAACCTGTCTTGCTCAAGAAGTTTTAATGAGTCCTTGTATCTACGAGATAAACCAGGAAATCATAGCATCCTGGTTCCATAATAATCAATCTTCTAAATTGTAGAATAGTATGCTCAGCTTTGATTTTGACTGACAAATATTAGAAGGAGTAGGCGCATGACTAATTGTTCTTTCCTAAATGCAGGATCGCACGGTATTGCTAAAGCCTTAGAAGTTTCAATAAGTCTTTGTATCTATGAGATAAACCAGGATATCATAGCATCCTGGTCCATAATAATTAATCTTCTAAATTGTAGAATAGTATGCTCAGCTTTGATTTTGACTGACAAATGTTAGAAGGAGTAGGCGCATGACTAATTGTTCTTTCCTAAATGCAGGATCGCACGGTATTGCTAAAGCCTTAGAAGTTTCAATAAGTCTTTGTATCTACGAGATAAACCAGGATATCATAGCATCCTGGTCCATAATAATTAATCTTCTAAATTGTAGAATAGTATGCTCAGCTTTGATTTTGACTGACAAATGTTAGAGGGAGTGGGTGCATGATTAATTGTTTTTGGGGTTTAAAAGTCTGTGGTCCTGCTGCTGAAGTTCAGACTCTCCGAGGGATGGGAACATCCCTTGTCAAGAAGAAAGAACAGCTAGAGTCCGAGCAACGTCCAGGTCGGGGGAGGTGAAGGAGCTGCTACCGGCGCCCCGGCAGCCTACTACAAGTGTGCCGTCATTGCCTCGCTTCGGCAGTTGGGACCAGTCCAGGCATTGTTAAGTATGATTAGGCAGGCTTGCATATTGTAGTTTGATACCTGCTTTATATTTGTAATAAACATTTGTGTAGACTAAACTGCTCTCGGTGTGTGTCTCTATTTTCTTTTGGTAGCTCAAACACTGTGACCAATCTAAAACGAACAAAGTGAGAGGTACAAGTTTACCCAAGACAGAGTCACTATCTCAAAGGATCTTTCCTGGACTGAACACAGTAAAGGCATCATGAACAAAGCAAGTCAGCACCTCTACTTCCTCAGGAGTTTGTGGAGGTTTGGTATAACACCCGAAACCCTGGCAAATTTCTACAGAGGTATGGTGGAAAGTGTGCTGACCAGCTGCATCACAGTCTGGTATGAGGACACCAACACCCCTATGCATAAAGCCATGCAAAAGGTAAAGGACAGAATCCAGGACATCACAGGAAAAAACCCTTCCCACTATCAAGAACATGCTGGGAACATTGCCATCAGAGAGCAGCAGCAATCATCAAGGATCCACACCACCCAGCATACGCTCTGTTCTCACTGCTGCCATCACGAAAGAGGTATAAGTGCCACAAGACTCAAACCTCCTGGTTCAAGAACAGCTGCGACCCTTCCACCATCAGAATTCTCAACAACAAACTCAATCAGGGACTCATATAAGTCTCTTACATGTGCACTGCATGATTTTTTTTATTTTCTCTGTATTGCATGGTCAGTTTGTTTACATTCATTATCTGTTAACAGTTCTTTATTTGTTTACTGCTGTGTATATTTTTTTTTTGCATTATCAGTAAGTGGTAATTCTGCCTCGCCCACAGGTTCATATTCAGATTTCAAGTCAGATATCAGATTTATTGTCAAAGTACAAACATGACGTCAATACAACTCTGAGATTCTTTATCCTGTGGGCGATGTAATTTGACAACGTGGGCTCATGGGCCGAAATGGCCCATTACCATGCTCTATATCTAAATTTCAAACAATAACTTAAGTCTCAACAAGGACAAGACAAAGGAAATGATTGTGGACATCAGGAAGGTGAAGAGAGTGTAGAAAGCTCTCCACTCTCAAAAACATGGCCTGCATAATGGGTCAGCCTATCCTGGACTCACAGCACCACCTCTTTAGTCCGAAAGGTGCAACAGCATCTAAATGTGCTAGGATGGTGAGGAGGGTGTGTGTTTGTGTGTGTGTGTGTGTGTGTGGGTGTGTGTGGGTGTGTGTGTGTGTGTGTGTGTGCGTGTGTGTGTGCGTGTGTGGGTGTGTGTGTGGGTGTGTGTGGGTGTGTGTGTGTGTGTGTGCGTGTGTGTGTGTGCGTGTGTGTGTGTGTGTGTGTGCATGTGTATAATCATTATGTACTGATTATGTACTGCACATTGTGTGTTTTTGTGCAGAGAGACATTGTTTTGTCGAGTTCTATATGTACAATCAGATGATAATAAACTTGAACTTGATATCCAATAAATAAACATATAATTTATGTAATAATTACTTTTATGTGAGTCTGCTCCTTAATATTTTATTTAAAAATATTTTTACAATCAGTGTAAAGTTCATTTATTGCATCAAATATAACATCGAGATTTATGTAACTTATTAAAATCATGAAATTAGTGTTTTAATATTATTACTCCTAATAAAATCAAGAATTGAGAACAGAAGTAAATTAACTTGATCACACTTCTGAATAATTGGAAACCATTTTAAATTTCAACTTGTTTTTGAGATTAATAAGAAAGTAGGTATAAATCAGGTATAATATCACAAAATCAGCAACTCTGAATTATTTTTAAAAATGCACATTTTTCAAGTTAAATTTGTTTCAGATGGCAAATTTTAGAACAAAAAAATGAGATTGCATGGAATTTAAAGTTGTTCATAAAGTTATTACTTGATACGAAGCATTAAAAAGTATCAAAACTTATTTAAAAATGAAAGAGCCACATGAAACTACACCTGAAGTGTTGTGTATCATTCTGGTCTTCTTAGCTTAGGAAAGGATTAATAAAGAAATTATATATATTTTTGCGAGGGTGCACAGTGAAGATTTCCCAGAGTGGTTCTGGAAGTGGTTGGTCTGTCATATTGAATAGTTTAGTTCCCTGCTCTCCAGCATTCAGGAGAATGAGAAATGCTGCATTGATCTTAGAGAGAGCAACATGGAAAATATGGTGAGGGTACTTCCCCTGGAAATTCAGTCTCAGAATAAAGGGTAGGTTATTTATTCCAGAAATTAGAATTATTTCAATTGAAGAGGTAAATAGAACCATAGAACACTACAGCCCAGAAATTAGGCCATTCGGCCCTTGGAGTTTGTGATGAAAACATCATACCGCTAGTCACACTGACCTGCACCCATAACCTTCCAGATCTCTCCCATTTATTTACCTATTCAATTTATTTTTAAAACTTAAGAGTGAGCCCACATTTACCACGACAGATGGCAACCCGTTCCACACTCCCACTCTCTCTGAGTGAACAAGATCCCCCTAAAGTTCCGCCTAAACTTTACCCCTTTTACCCTAAAGCCACGACCTCTTGTATTTATCTCTTCTAAACTAAGTGGAAAGAGCCTACTCACATTTACTTTGTCTATACCTCTCATTAATTTGTAATCCTCTATCAAATCTCCCCTCATTCTGCTGTGCTCCAAGGAATAAAGTCCTATCCTGCTTAACCTTTCACTGTAACTCAACTCCTGAAAACCCAGCAAAATCCTAGTAAATCTTTTCTGCACACTTTCAATCTTACTAATATCCTTCCTGCAGTTTGGTGACCAGAACTGCACACAATTCTCCAAATTTGGCCTCATCCATGTCTTATACAACTTCACCATAACATCCCAACTCCTGTACTCAATATTTTGATTTATGAAGGCTAAGATGCCAAAAGCTTTCTTCACAACCCTGTCTACCTGTGACAGCTTTTTAAAGGAATTATGTCTCTGAATTCCCAGATCCCTTTGATTCTCTGCATTACTCAGTACCCTACCATTTACTGTTTATGTTTTACCTTGGTTTGTACTTCCAAAATGCAACACTTTGCATATTTCTGCATTAAATTCCATCTGCCACTTTCTGGCCCATTTTTTTCAGTTGGTCCAGATCTCTCTGAAAGCTTTGAAAGCCTTCCTCACTGTTCACAATACCTCTGATCTTAGTGTCATCAGCAAACTTGCTGATCCAGTTTACTACATTATCATTCAGATCATTGATACTGACAACAAACAACAATGGTCCCAGCACCAATCCCGGATGCACACAGGCCTCCAGTCTGAGAAGCAATCATCCACTACCAATTTCTATTTTCTCCTATTCAGTCAATTTTGAATCCAGTTTACAACCTCTCCATGGATACCTAGTGTCTTAACCTTCTGAAATAGACTCCCGTGTGGATCCTTGTCAAATCCTACTAAAATCAAGGTAGACAACATCCACAGCCTTTCCTCCATCTACATTCTTGGTAACCTCCTCAAAAAATTCTACAAGATTCATTAAGCACAACCTACCACACAAAAAGCCATGCTGACTATCCTTAATCACCCCTTGGCTGTCCAAATATTTATATATCAGATCTCTCAGAATACCCTCCAATAATTTACCTACTACTGTGAGAATTCTCAACTGTGTGAGCTGTGGAGCCTCAGTCATGAATTTTCACTCAAACAAGGGATCTCTGGATATTGATAAAATCAGGGGATTTAGCTGTAAATGATTCTGTGGTAGAAAATTGACAATGGTACTATTGAATGGCAGAACGGGGATGGATGGACCAAATAGTTACTCCTGCTCCTAGTTTCAAACACAGTCTGCTGGAAGGTTGGTCTGTCATATGAGGAGAAATTGAATAGTTTAGTCCTCTGCTCTCCAGCATTCAGGAGAATGAGAAGTCCTGCATTGATCTTAGAGAGAGCAACAAGGGAGATATGGTGAGGATATTTCCCCTGGAAATTCAGTCTCAGAATAAAGGGTAGGCTATTTATTTCTGAAATTAGGATTATTTCACTTGAAGAGGTGTATAGAACTTGGGAACTGGAGGAACTCAGTGGATTAAGAAGCATCAGTGGGAGAGAAAGAAAGGTCAGTGTCTCAAACCAAAACTCTTCATTGGAACCTGATATAGAGTTTTGGCTCAAAACACTGACCATCCTTTTTTTTTTCTCCCACTGATGCTGCTTAACCTGCTGAGTTCCTCTAGCAGATTGTGCTTGGCTTCAGATTCCAGCATCTGCAGTCCCCTGTGCATCTCCTGCTCCCACTTCTTCTGTTCTTGTGTGTATATGAAACAAATCTCTCCAAAATATATATTCCTTTACCTCTGTAGCAGACTTCATCAGGAATTTTATCTGAAGGCTGCTCCTGGCAATTGGAATCAGGTGACTCAGACAGTTGGATTTGAAAAGGTCAGATCAGCAGGAAGCTGATTGGGCAATAGAGATCAAGTGATTCAGAGGACTTGTATTAATTCACTTCAACTCAGCAGGCTGGAGAGAGAACTATCACTGGAGTTTCACACTGTATGTGAGGTAGTAGGTAGGAAATTCAGAACTAACTGCTTTTTTTACACCTCATATCACAGAAAAAAACTCTAAAATTCAAACAATATAAATAAATTGTCACTGCTAAATAGAAGTGCATAATTGCAAAGCATTTATTAATGTGATAGAAATTAAACTGTTAATTTTTACAACTAGGCAGTAAATTAATTGGAGATCTGAACTGAGGGTATATTTCCCTTGGTCCTTTTCACCTGAGCTGATAATTGCACTCCAGAGAAAATGATAAATCATTGGGCAGATGGTATGAAAATCTATGACCTATAAATACAATTCAAAATTGATTTGAGTGAAAATTACTTTGCTGATTTCATCAGAGCTCAGATCGGCTGAGGTTCTGTCATACTTTGGCTTTAAAGTGATGCAAATGCAGCAATGTTTTGAATACTAAGAACTGCAATAAAGCATTCCTTTTATCTGCTTGATCAGCACTTGTTACCTGGCATGAATCCAGCACAGTCTACCAGTGGAAAATACTTGTAAAACACAATGATCAGCAGTCCTACTTCAACTTGGTTCACAATAGCTAAAAAAAATGTACATGAGCATTAATTACCCAGAATTGAAAAGATGCTTACATGAATTTTTTTTAAAAAGTGATTGACAAATCCAAGCTGTCAATCCTGTCAATTAGTGCAGGCTGGGCAATTGAAGTCAAAGTCCATTATGTTCACCAGAGTGTTGGCATTGTGTGAATCACATTTTAATTGATCGATATGATGAATATACTTGTGAGGGACATGTGCAGTGTTGTCAAACTATGTTCATTCCACATATGAATATCCCTCTCATACACCTAATTCATTATGCATAACATTTGAGAGGCAGGAGCTTAGAGTATAGAAGTGATTGATCACCGTGGATGTGAAGTGGATTCTTAAACAGGTGACAAGGAAAGTGGTCCATGGCTCACTGCCATATCTATGTGCAAAGTGGAAAAACAGCCGAAACCTTCCTTGTAATCACGTAACGTATCTTAATTCAACACTATGGATCTCTGATTGGCTGTAGGAAAGTTAACATTACCTTATTAACAATGCATGTGGCCAATGCACAGGAGAACATCTCCTCATCATGTTGGCTAATAAATCATGCCTCTTGAATGCCTCTGCCCACTGTTGTTTGGAAACTGTTAGATGTGGACATCCTTCTGGAATGATGTAGATAACAGGTATGGATACAACTGAGAATCAGGCTTCTAAAAATACCTAATGTAAACTGCAAGCTGTTTTGAAATTAAAAGATGACAACTTTGTAACAAACACACTTGTCTACTGAATATAGACTACTGGCCCAATGCAAGAGGCTGCTCAAGAGAGATGTCCTATGCATAAGATAATGGGGCTATATTCATTGGCTTACATCAAACCAGGTGTCAGACAACTTCAACTGTTATTTTCCATCACTGTGACTGAGTTCGAAGGAAGATTCCTTTGTGCTCTTATTGTATAGATGCCATTCATTTGAAGCATTTGTCAGTCTTAAAATGGACATCTTATTGTTGGTATTGAAATGCATGCAATCACCCACTGTTATCTTTGTTCAGGGAGTTTTGAGTTCAGGGAGATTCAACTGAGTTTTTCCCAGGAGAAAGTTTTTTCCACAAGATCCCCTCCAGAATGCCTGTTTGTGCTGAATAAAGACCATTTGCATCTGCAGCTCCAGTCTCAGTGTTGCTCATTCGCAGGTAGAGTAAACATGTTCTCTTCACCAACAGGAATGGTTCAGGCAGCTGTCTTGGTCATTTGCAGTTTACATTTGAAGAGGGATTGAAGGTTGGTACATCTTTGCAACTATGGCTGAAATATCTCATATTTCTTGTATTTTCTGTCTCTACCTGCTTCTCAACATTGGGTCTGGTCTTGTTTTGTATGAACATGGCTTTATCTCTGATTTGAATGCACAATGCATGCCTTGTGGAATGCATACTGTTTTATCCTCTCCACAATGCATTAAGATGTATCCTTGAAGTATTAAGAACATTCAAGATCAAGATTCAGTTTATTATCATAGTAATAAAACAGTGTCATATTACATGAAATTTCTTTTTGGCTGTTACAAGGCAGACAAATTTGCCACCAGCAGGAATTGCCTAAGTGCCTCTTATAGTCGAACAGTCAGACTTACAGTCAGAGAGAGAGAAGCAAAAGGGAGTCCCCCCCATCCCCCGCCAGAGTCACAAGGTGTCCGTAGATTTGCCTCCAGCAGTCCCACAGTCCAAGCCATTGGCAACCCAAGCTCTACATCCAAACCTCTGTCACAGTCAGGAATCCTTCAGCACTCTCAGCACCTCCTCTCATTCCGGTTCCGATACCTGGTACCTCTCCATCCAGTTCGAGCCAGTCTCCAGCAGTTTCCAGCCTAGCACGTGTCTCCCGCAGCAGTCTCCAGCAGCTCACAGTTCTGCGGATTCCTCGCCTTGAGTTGCCAGTAGCCCACCACATGCACTGGTTTGTCAGCCACAGAGCCCCCTTCACTGGTCCACTTAACGTGGTCACTGTCCCCACAAGTCATCCCCTCCACTTCTCCCTCAGACAGGGGGTGGTCTTTCTATCCTCTGGTGCTCTACTCCACTTCCCTGGAGTCTTCGACATTTCATGGCTGATGCCTATTAATAGGCACCACCATCTTAGGCGCTGACCCAAGGCCGCGGGATTTCAATTAAAAACCTTCGTTCACAATGGGCAGTTGACTGGGTGGCTGGACCCTGCAGGAATAGTGCATCTCTGCTCCCTCACTCTCCATGGGTCCCCATCAGCGGCAGCACTACCGTTACAGCGGCTCCGGCAACACCACCATCTTGATCTTTTAAAAAAATCATCCAGTTTTGCTTCCAGTCATTCTTTGGCAGTATTTTCACTTACATTTGGCATGTTACACCAGCCACACTCACCATCCATTGTGCTGCACTATATACCACATTTGCTTCAAGTCTCTGGTTTCATTTTGATGGTGCTTTCTGACAATGGTATATGGCTGGATTTGCTGGATTAATTCTCTTGAATCGTCATCGATCTGTGACATCAATCCACACACCAATACATTGGCTACCATCTGCTTTCTGCACCAAGCCAATTCTGAATTCTCACAGCCAAGTTTCCAAGGATCTCATGGTCATTATTTTCTGAATGAGTCTACCATGGGTGAACTTCTCAGATGCCTTACTAAAATCCATATACCCTACACCTTCTACCTACCATATTCAATTTATTTTATCACAACATCAAAACAAAATGCTCATGAAGCACATCCTTCCCATTTGAAATCCATGTTGACTATCCCTGAGTGGATGACACTTATCTAAATGTGTGCAAGTCCTTTCTCTAACAATCCTTCCCATTAGAAATTCATGTTGACTATCCCTGAGTGGATGACACTTATCTAAATGTGTGCAAATCCTTTCTCTAACAATCCTTACCAATAGTTTGCCCACCACTGATGCAAGACTCATCAGTCTTTAATTCTCAGGATTCTGACATTCTCCAATTGACTGATTCTTCCCTTGTGGCCGTGGAAGATTCAAAGATAATTGCCAGTGCCTCCGCAATCTCTTTGCTCAATTCCTGTAGGACCCTGGTGTATATCTTGTTGTTTACCAGGGACTTGTCAATCCAAATGTCTTTTTAAGAAGATGCAACCCTTGCTCTTACTTACCTCAACATGTTCCATCACATAAGCTTGTTCTGTACTAACCTCACATTGACAAAGGTCCCGCTGTCTGGGGAACATTGAAGCAAAGTATTCATTTAGAACCTCCCCAAACTCCTCCACCTCCAGGCATGTTCCCTCCTTTTTCCATAAGCGACTCTATCTTCATTCTAATCATCTTTCTATTCTTCATATATGCATACTTTTCATGAATTATACTTGCCAAGGCCTTCTCGTGCTCCTTCTAGTTCTCCTAGGTCTTTTCTTAAGTTCCTTCCTGCTGCCATATAATTCTAATAAGCCATTCCCAACTTTTACTTCCTAAACCTTATATATGCCTTCATCTTCCTCTTAACTAGCTGCTTCACCTCTTTTGTCAATCATGGTTCCCTTATCCGACCATCTTTCCCTGCCTCACTGGGACAAACCTATCTGCATGGTCCCTAAACATACTCTGCTTTATTTCTGTGCTTTCCCTCGAAAGCCTCTATTCCTGATTTATTCTCCCCAGTTCCTACCTAATCCCATTGTAACTACTCTTCCACAATTTAACTCTTTATCATTGTGCCTACCCATCCTTGTCCATAGCTGAGCTAAAAGTCAGGGAGGAAATCTCTTGTTTTATTTGACTTCAAAAGATGTTCTTCAAACAGTAGTTATCTCTATTTTCAAGAGATGTCAACTTGTCATTTGAGATAATCAATACACTAAAGTATTTAGAATGCTTTTTTACATAAATGCAAACAATAAACCTTCTTGATGCATTGATTGGTCATTTATATATTGGATCATTTACTAAAGGAGTAATTGAATTAAGTAATGCTTGGGAAAGCAATAAGTATTATTAAATCAGCTGTTAAGAACAATGTCTTGTTTCACAAAAGCAAATTAACATTCAGACAGGAGTCTGCTCTATCTGCCATGTATCCTTGAGTGTTAGAAGCAGTTAATTCCTTGAGCAAATGACAAATTTATATCTGACCTTCAGATATAACTGCTTTCACATCTAAACTGAAACGTACAGCGGTAAAGCTAGATTTGGATCATCAACTCCATTTGTGGCAGACTCATTCACTGATAGCCTGGTAGATATATAAATATACCAGCACCTATCAAAATCATTGAAGAAAATACCAGAGTTTTGATATTGATTTTCAATGTTGTTATCGTGGTTAAAATTATGTATGCAACTGCTTGAACTGCAGACATCTATCACTTTTCTTCTGTATTCTGGACTATCAAAGTCCTCAGCAGAATCCACTTCCATAAATTTACTGTGCAATATTGATCAATGCCCAGTGCTATTTTACCCCAACCTCAGTCACTTAAACAAGTCTAGATCTCACATCTGTACTATCCTTGACGTTAGTGTTTTTTTTTCACTCACACCCACCTTACATATTCGTTTTTAGACAGCATACCACCAAAAATAAACCCACGGACCACCAGCGAGGGGGGTGGGTGGGATGGCAAGATCAAACCCCTCTCCCAGATCACTGAATGAGATCCTGTTTCCTTTCGGTGGGTAATTTTATTTTGACTATTTTTTTATTTATCTTTTCCTCAAATTTGTGGCCTTGTTGTTAAACAAATTGCTTCTTTATTTATCAGTGATATTTGTCTTTCCCACGTAAACCACTGTTGTGCCATGACTGGCTGCTGCCGGCTGGATATGCCTCCCAAGACTGATCCTAGCCATAACCCCTTGCATGATCCCCTTACTCTTTGTTTCAATCAGTCAATGAGGTTATAGGTTGTTGGTAGTTCCTGTCCTTAGTTAATAATAGCCTGATAGTTTCAAATATCAGCCTTTTGTTATTATTGCCCACAGACCATCAGTGGTGAGAAATACTGCTCCACATCACATTTTAGATGATACCTGTTAGTGTAAAATCATTTTTTGCTTCTTTTTTGTATTTTTTAGACTTGTCCTCACTGCCTGAACTGGTTCTAATTCCTATTTCTTCTGAAAAACACCCAGGACAGAAGTAGAGTTGGAGAGAGAAAAAAAGGGGTAAAGAAAGAGCTGACATCCAAGGAGATGTGCGCAAGTTGGAACCATTGCCCAGCAGTGATAATACAACAGTCTTCAACTCTATGCAATGCCATTCAGACACATTTGATATGCAATAGTGGACTTCTCGTGGAATGTAATCAGGCTACATCAACTTGCCTGCCATTCCCATCTTCCTATTCCCATCTTCTGAACCCACACTGTGTTAAAAGTAGAAGAGCCCTGTTGAAATTAACTGGAGAAGTCTGCTATCATTGGTATGACACTATATAAGGTTTTTTTTCATCTGCTTTAATTAAGTCAAGTTAAAACGTTTAGCTCAGAGGTAAGCATGGCACTATCACAATGCCAGTGACCTGGGATCGATCTATAAGGAGTTTGTATGTTCCCCCCCATGAATGTGTGGGTTTCCTCTCAGTGCTTTGGTTACCTCCCACATTCCAAAATGTATGGAAGGTTAGTAGATTAATTAATCACTTGAGTGTATTTGGGTGGCACAGATTTATGGGTCAGTAGGGCCTGTTACTGTGCTGTATCCCAAAATTAAATAAATTGTTTTTTGCTTGTTTTGTTTTTGTATGACTAGTCATTTAACTTTCATTTTTAAATGTTTAATATTTTAATAACTGTTTTTCATAGATCTTGAGCAATTTTCACTTTGTGTTCAATATTTACAGATATATATTTTTTAAATTTTAAAAATTTAAACTCACACCACAATAGTAGGCTATTTCAGCCCACAGGTCTGTGCCACCCAATTACCCTACAACCCCGATACATTTTGAACAGTGTTAGGAAACCAGAGCCCCCAGTGAAAATCCATGAATACATGGAGAGAATGTACCATCTCTTTACAACAGCGTGGGATTCGAACCCAAGGCCAGATTGCTTGCCCACTAATCACTAGGCCAACCTGCCCTCCAAAAAGTGGGAGGTGAAAAGTAAAATAATGTAGGTGCTGGAAATCTGAAATTAAAAATAAATGCACAGAAAATGCTTGAAACACTCATCAAGTCAGGCAGCACCTGAGGAGAGAGAATAAACAGAGATAGTTTCAGAATGTAATTGGTATATCTGACATTCAATGTGTCTGATGATGCGCTCTCACCAGCTGCCACTCTGTTCTCAACACAACCAGCCAATTTTGCGGTTGATCAAGCATCCAACAGCACTAATCTTACACCTATGCCATGTTATTCTATCTACATTGCCAGCAACTCTGCCTTCCCTCCTGTCACTTCTTCTTCCCATGCAAAATTCTAGTCCTCACCAGTGCAGTGGGGGAAATAGGACCCTTTCAATCTTAGCACATAGTATCTCTGACCCATTACCATCAAGAAGGTAGGGCGGGAGGTGGGGAAACATCAAAAACAAGACAGGTAAATGGCTTCTTCCTGCAAGCTGTGAGTATCCTGTAACCAAGTACATTATTCCAAAATATTTATTTTTAAATATATTTTATATATATATATCGGTGATTATTATGCACTGTGTTTTGAATATGCGTATGTGAGCACTGTGGAGAAACGCTGCTTTGTCAGATTGTATATGTATTCAGATGGTAATAAACATGAACTTGAACTTTGCAGTCATTGATCTCAGGTCACATCTCCCATTTCAAAGTTAACCTGCCTCTCTTTGAAATGGGAGATGTGACCTGAGATCCCTGGGGAAACCCACATGCAAACGTCACATCAACAGGATCGAATCTGGGTCACTGGAGCGGTGAGGCGGATGCTCTTCTGCCTGAGCCCTTATGATCTGCCCCAGAAAGTGAAAAATGGATGCCGAGGAGCATCATGACCTACAGGTCAGGTATGGTGGAAAGGAAGATGAGGTAGGACATTGATGGATACAGCAAAACAGTGGCCCTCCAGCACTTACTTGCATTGAAGGTTAAAGCACATCAGACTCCAAATGAGACTCTTTCAGATACATACAGCACAACAGTGGATTGCTTCATGAACCTATCATTGCACACTACATACTAGTCTGGCTTTATGCCCAGTTGTTGCCATCATTTTCTTTCAAGCACCCGTTTCCATTGTCTTTCAAAATTTTTGTCGTCGGGCTAAAATGCACTGAAAGGCTGTAATGGAAGGGAAGGGAAACTCAGCAGAACAAATCCAAATAAAAATGAATGCTGCATTCATGGAGGAGAGCAGAATAATTCAAATAAAGGTGAACAGAGAGAATGCAAGATGGAAATTGTTACATGAGCCACTGATACCGAACAACGTACAAATTGCTGCAATTGCAAATGTATGTTTATGTTAACAGAATGATGAAAAGTTACAAAGCTATTTTGAATATATTTTAATTTGCTCACCATCAGAAGAATTTAATTTGAAAGATGGATCCTTTCAATACCAACAAATTAGAATTTTGCTGGAATTTATATGGAAAATTTGCAATCCTATTAACTATGTTACAATTAATTACTTTAATACGTGTGCCAGGACTGAACACACATTACATTATGAAGAGCTTTGCCTGAGGAATAGAAATAAAATTAACTTTTAAAAGAATGTAGTGTAGGTTCTATGCTAATGAGAAGGTTGTTCTGAAAGTCAGACATAGATTGAATACTACCCAATTTGCAGTGGCAAATTAGGTAGTGGAATATTGCTGTTATATAACTACCTGATGCTGTTTGTTTTTCAAGCAATCCATTTCAGAAAAGGAGATCACACTATTTTCGCAGAACTTCATGAATTTTTTTTGGTGAGTTTGATTTTCAAAACTGTTCAAAGAATGGAAGAGCCATTATTGAACCAGAAGATAAAGAATCCCTGTGGGTAAAATTGAGAAACTAAGGGTATAAAGAGTCTGATGGGAGTTTCATTTGGACCTCCAAACAGTAGCCAGGATGTGATAATGCAAATTACAGTGGGAGGTAGAAAAGACAATGTAACTGTAGAGATGCAGGATTTCAATGTGCAGGTTTATTGAGAAAATCAAGTTGGTACTGGATCCAAAGAGAACAGATTTACAGAATGCTTTCAGGGTGGCTTTTTAGAAGAGCTTATGGCTGAGGGCTACCAGGGAATTGATAATTCTGGATGTAATGTGTGTAATGAATTGATAAGGAAGCTGAAGGCAATTGAACCCCTAGGAGGCAGTGATGTTTCACCCAGCAGTTTGAGAGGAAGTAACAAAAATCAGAAGTGCCCATATACCAGTGAAATAAAATGGTCACCTGATGTACGTGAGAAGAGCTGGGCAAAGTTGATTGGAAGTGGGCATGGGGAGGAGGATGGCAGAGTAGCAGTGGCTGGAAAATGACAAATTCATTCCATTCTAAAGGGAGGATGAGACCACCGTGGCTGTCAACTGAGGTCAAGGAGCAAAAGAGTATACTGACAGAGATTAATGGGAAGCAAAAGGATTGGGAAGCTTTGAAAAACAACAAAAAAAAACAATGAGGTGAGAAAACATGAAATATGAAGGAAAACTAGCCAAAAACATAAAAGAGAATGTGAAAAGTGCAATGAGACGATCGTGGACATTGGACTGATATAAAATGACATGGGGGGGTGATAGTAATGAGGGACAAAGAAATAGTGGAAAAAATGTATAAGTATTTTGCATCTGATTTCACTGTGGAAGATACCGCCAAAAGTTGAAGAGTGACAAAGGGCACAGTACGCATAGCGGTTAGCGCAACACTGTTACAGTACCAGCGAATGGGACTGGGGTTGGAATCCTGCTTTGTCTGTAATGAGTTTGTAGATTCTCCCTGTGTCAGCATGGATTCTCCCCAGGGTTCCTGTTTGAAACATGCCAGGGGTAGTAGGTTAATTGGGGTGTAAATTGAACAGCATGGGCTCATAGGCCAAAATGGCCTGTTACCGTGCTGTATGTCTAAATTAAAAAAATTAATGTGTGTGTAGCTGGTATTACCAAGGAGAAGCTGTTGGAAAAGTTGAAAGGTATGAAGGTGGATAGATATCTGAACCAGATGAACCACACCCCAGGGTTTTGAAAGGAATTGTGGAGGCATTGGTAGTGATCTTTTGAGAATTGCTAGATTCTTGAATGATTCTGAAGAACTGGAAAATTGAAGATGTTATTGCACTGTTTAAGAAAGAAGGGAGGCAAAGAACAGTAAATTGTAGGCCTGTTAGCCTGACTTCAGTGGTTGTTAAGATGAGAGAATCTATTATAAAGCATAAAGTTTCAGTGTACTTGGAAGCACACAGTAAAATAAGTTGAAGTCAGCATGGTTTCCTGAGGGGGAAATCTTGTCTAACAAACCTGTTGGAATTCTTTGAGGAAATAACAGGGAGGACAGATAAAGGAGAGTTGGTGGATGTAGTTCACTTGGATTTTCAAAAGCCCTGGACAAAGTGCCACAGGAGGGCTGCTAAGCAAGATGAGAGCCCATGGTATTATGGAAAAAGCACTGGCATGGATAGAAGACTGGCTGGCCGACAGGAAGCAGAGAATGGTTGGCTGCTGGTGCCTAGTGGAATTCTGCTGGGGCCACTTCTTTTCACATTATATGTCAATGATTTGAATGATAGATTTGTGAGCTTTGTGGCAAAGTTTCCAGCTGATACAAAGAAAGGAGGAGGGGCAGGTAATGTTGAGGATGCACCAAGTCTGTAGAAGGATTTAGACAGGTTAGCAGATTGGGCCAAAAAATTGCAGATGGAGTACAGTGTAGAGAACTATATGATCATGCATTTTGGTAGAAGGAGTAAAGGTGTAGACTATTTTCCAAATGGGTAACATGTTCAGAAATCAGCAGTGTAGAGGGACTTGGGAGTTATTGTGCCTAAAGGTGAACTTGCATGTAAAGTCAGTGGTAAGGAAGACAAATGGAATACTAGCATTCGAGAGAGGTAGATGTGATATAAAGGCTTTGTAAGGCATTAGTCAGACCACATTTGTCAGAAATCTTGGGCTTCATATCTAAGGAAGGATGTGTTGTCATTGGAGAGGGTCCAGAGGAGGTTCACAAGGACAATCCCTGGAGTGAAAGGGTTTTCATATGAAAAGCATTTAAGTCTCTAGGATTGTGCTCGTTGGACTGCAGAAGAATAAACGGGGATCTCATTGAAACCTATCAAATACCAAAAGGCCTGGATAGAATGGATGTGGAGAGGACATTTCCTATGGTGGGGGAGTCTGGGATCAAAGGGAAGAGTCTCAGGATGTAAACACATCCATAAAGAAAAGTGATTAAATGATTACCCAGGACATGTTGAATTTGTGGAATTTGTTGTCGCTGACTGCTGCGGAGGCCGTCGTTGGGGATATATGAGGTAGATAGGTTCTTGATCAGGAAGGGAATAAAGCATTATGGGGAGAAGGCAGGAGAATGGGGTTGTAGAGGATAATAAGACAGCCATGATGGAATGGCAGGATGAACTTGTTGTGTTGAATGGCTTAATGTTGCTCCCATGTCTAATGGTCTTAATCTCAATGTAAATCAGACAGAGACGTCAACTCCCCAACACCAACTCAACCACTCCATTTCAATGCATCCCAGTCTCACAAAGAGAAGAGGGGCAAGCAATTTCATGAGGACATTTTCACACAATAGATGAGGAGTAAGGACCTGACCATGAAGGAGGCAATAGAGCAGGCACAAAATATTAATATCCTCCTTTTGATCGTTATGCATCTATCTCCTGAATAGCCTCAAAGTTGTTTCAGGCAAACATTTAAGGGAATTTTGGGGAGAACTTATGCTTAGTAGTTTGTTTGATGTTTAACAGCATTTGCTCTTATCACAAATAGATGTGTCCAGGCTCACGGCTACCTTCAGGCAGAAAGTACAGAAGCCTGGTCCACCACTTCTGGGTTCAAGAACAGTCTTTAATCCAATGGTGGTCATACTCTTGAAATCCCTTTCTACTGTAACCATAAACTACTCCAGGACCACAGAAAGGTCTGTTTGCACTGGTTTCCTTGCACTAACTGTAAATGTGTTTTTTTGCATACAACACAACAATAGGCCCTTCCATCCCACAAGCCCAATTACACACAATTTCTGACTGCAATCCTCATTAAACCTGGGGCATATGTTCATTATTATCTTGGGAGCTGGATGTCATACAGATTTTCCACAGGACACTCTTGTGCAGAAAATCAAGCTCAAGGCTTTACTTTTTAACTCTATTGAATTCAGGAAGTCCCCAGGTTACGAACAAGTCCCGTTACTTGGGTCTGTCCATAAACCGAATTTGTACATAAGACAGAACAGGTACTTACAGTTCTTACTTAGCATTCATGAGGTAACATTCTGCCCATTTATACACACACGCAAATTGGTGAACAGCCTCTTCATAACTACGAGTTCGTAACCTGGACGTTTGTAACCAGGGACTGTCTGTATTTTATTCAATACTAATTACCGTGAGTGCAATTTAGAAAGAAATTTTTTCAAAATCAAATGCTGAAAATAGTAAATTAATCTGAGTGAAACATAAAAGTCTGCAGCTTCTGTGATTGTTGTTAAAAATTCCAAAATGCTGGAGGAACTCAGCAGGTCATGCAGCATGGGAAGCAAAGATATACAACCAATGTTTTTGTTAAATAAAAGGCCAATGAGGATTTTTGTTTCTTAACTTTCCAGTAATCTTAGTGTGCCACACATAGACAGCAGCACCATGATAGTGTTTCCTTAAATAATCCCTTCTTGTTGATAAATCAATAGAAAATAACTCATAATACACAAATTTTCCTTCCAAAACAGCAATGGTATAACCCAGCCGACAGACATTTCACCAATTTCCAGTGCTTATCAATGTAATATTTTAGATGTCAGTACAGAGACCCTGTACAGTCAGCACAGGAATGGGTTTAACATGAAACCTTTGATGGAGTTGTGTTGCCTCCAAGTGGTGTAATAGTGACATTACATCTTTAGCATAAAAATTACGAGGCCATATTGCTGTTCCAGTGAAGCAGTGTGCAACATAGTTTCAAAGATCAATTTGCATTTTATGACCCATAAAATAACAAGTAGCTCTAATTTCTATTAAAATGTAAAATCTTTCACAAGTGAATTTTCTTAGAGAAGTTGAAGTTTTGCTTTGGCATTTTACTTTTTGAATGTTTACCAGTTATTTTCTGGTATTAACACTATTGATGAACGAAGCTTCTCATAATTAAGCTGCTTTATTCCACACGTAGACATTCTAGATCAATTCAGCTTCTGGAGTAAAAGATAAGTACTGGCAACATTTTAGGAAATAAAAGTCATTCTGGAGTGATTAATCTAGTTCTTTAACATTTTTCTTTGATGTAATTTCTATTCAGTGTCATATATCTAAAGAAAATTTCTTGACCAATACTTCTGATTACAAGGTGTGAGAGTTACACTTTTTGCACCAGAAGTGCCATTATTTGGCTGATTTGAGCTGGCCACAGTTGTTGAAGATGAAGGGAACTGGCTGCACTCATTCGCTCGCAGGAAAGAATGTCACAGACCTTCACCAATCCATGGCAGTCTGGGTCAAACTGAGTGACAGATGTCAGCACAATTGTCCCCTTCATCAAATAATGGGTACCCCTTTCTTCAATAAGAACCTGACTTAAGATGTGATGTTCTTAATATCCCTGATGAAGGGGTTTCTGCCCAAAACATTGACGGTCTATTGTATTCCATGGATGCTGCCTGATCCACTGAGTTCCTCCCATACTTTGCTTCTGTTTTTCAGCATCTGCAGTGTTCTTGTTTACCTCACATAAGATCTGATGTTCATTTACTTAAATGGAAATTCCAAACCTTGAGTATATCCAATTTTTCAAACTTAGCTTGGTATACTTCTATTTTAATAATTTCTTAATGTTTCAATCAATGTTGTTACATTATTTAAAATAATTTTATTTCGGTCACTATCTCAATGATTTTAACAGTTTTATATGTTTCTGAATATCATCGATGTTATGTCTCTTGAGTTACTTGGGAGGCTTCTTAAATAACTTAGAGATGTGAAATTTCATTAACAGAAAAAAAGACTTTACTTACTCAGGCCTTCCACCATCTAAGGCAGTGTTTTCCAACCTTTTTTATGCCCCGCACCCCTAAAAAAAATTAATATGTTCTCGCACCCCTTAAAGTAATAATTTATTTAAGAATAAAGTGACTAAAACAAATTTGTATAATCAATTTTTAATATATAAACAAAAATAAAACATATGGAAATGAAAAAAATATTACAACAAATTAAAAGTTGCATAAACCCTATAAAAAATTAAATTTTCATCCATGCATGAAATTTCTTTAAAAAATTAAAGAACTAATGTTCAAATGTTCATAAGTCAATTTAAATTTAATGACTCTTTTGTTCCTGTTTATTGCTTGAGTTTTTCAAAACGTGGCACTTTGTTGCTGATAGCAATACGCATGTCCACCTGTGCACCCAAGCAATTTCTAGATTTTGTCTTGATTGACAAATTCAGACTCGCATAAGAATGTCGTCACGAATGTGATGAGCACAGTTAGTGCTTTTTCACAAAGTCTTGGAAACGTCCATTGCCGAACACCAATATTGTTCCAAAGTTTTGCTTTCAAACTGCATTTCAAGAACACGATTTATGCACAGTTCAATAAGATCATCCTTCAGCTCTTCATCATCTGACATATTATCCAAATTGAAGGAGTATGGATTTATAAAAAATATTAAATGTTATCTTGCACCCCCTGGAATGATATCTCGCACCCCTTGGGGGTTCGAGCACCCCTGGTTGGGAAACCCTGATCTAAGGCAATGGATTTCAACCTTTTTTCATCCACTAACATACCACTTTAAATAATGCTAATATCATCGGCGCTCTGTGATTAGTAAGGGATTGCTTAAGGTGGTATGTGAGTGGGATGGGAAGGTTGAGAATCACTGCTCTATACCCAATTGTTACTGAAATATTTTGCTTGAGAAAAATTGTCATTGGCCAATATCCTTTGGAGTTATGAAACCGTGCACATAACAAGTCAATTAGGTACAATTCAAACTTTTTTTCTTTCCACCCACATAACATCTTAAGCAATCCCTTACTAATCACAGAGCACTTACGCATTGGAAATACATTTTAGAAAAAAGTTGAGAACCATTGATCTAAGAGAACTGTTCATACACTATCATATAAATATTCATTGCACTACAGTTACTACAGTGAGAAGGGTGTATTCTTACATGATTACAAAATAGTTCACATTTTCCCAACTATATAACATCCTCGTTCTCAAGATAAAGAAAAAATTAGTGTTCTTTATCACTTTCTTTCCATTGCAACTTAAGTAACTGAACTTGTACACTATTTTATTTACACAACTATTTTTAAATAGTTCTTATTGATATCGCATTGGCGGAAATATGTTGCTTCACCATCTTGTGGATTTGGCTGCAACCATTGGGCTCTGTGTTGCTGGTACATGTGTAGGTGATGTAGCTTGTTGTGTTTCACCTGACAACTGCTGTGCTGATGTTTCAGAGTTTGTGGTTGTGGTCTCTTCACTTGATACCTCACTTGATATTGGTATTGTAGGCTTTGCTGGTATTAAAGTTTTCTGCTTCATCCCATCTTGCATCGGCTGGATGTGAATTCTGTTCCTTCTCAGCAGATTGCCAGAGTCTGTCTCGACAATGAATGATCTTGGTGTCTCAGCTTCTCTGATGACCTTTGCTGGGGCCCATGTTTTCAACATCGGCTCTTGAATATGCACATGGTGCACTCTGAAGAGTTCTGGCAATATTTGTATATATTTGTTATAATGCTGGTGTCCTTCTTCTTATGTGTCAGCCAGTCTTCTTTTGGTTTCCTCCTGGTCTTCTTGAGGGTGTATTTTGCTTGGCAGGGTTGTTCTATATCTCCTGCCATTTAGAAGTTCTGCTGGAGACTTCATGTCAGCCCTTAAATGTATTGCACGTAATGATAGAAGAGCGAGGTATGGGCCGTCTTTTGTTTTGCAACACTTAACTAGTGTGCATTTCACAGTTTGCCTTTCAATGAACCCATGACCTTTAGAGTAGTACAAGGATGATGTAGTGATAACAAACCCATAATCTGCAGCCATCTTTTTGAATTCTTGTGATGTGAATTGTGTTCCATTGTCACATATTACTTGCTCGGGTATTCTTTGTTCAGCACGGAGTGCTCTCATTTCTGAGGTGATAGTTGACACTCTCAGGTCTTTCACCTTTTTGATGAATAGAATCTTATAGAAGTAACATGCTACTATTAAATGCCACTCTTGATTCTTGGTGAACAAGTCTGCTCACACAGTGTGACATGGCCTGGAAGGTACTTCTGTGAAAAACATTTCGTCTTTTTATTGTGTGTTTCTGTTGATCCTTTTGGATATCTTCTTCATCTGGATCATGAGATCCAGAGATCAACTGAAAGAGATCAACTGCAACTCCCAGCAGCTATCCAGACCTAGAATTGTTGGTCTGTCTGCATCTACCATGTAGAAGGTTCAGAGGATGTTCTTTCCCTTATGGCAGCCATTGATCTTAGCTCTCCCTAGCTGCTTGATCATGGGTCCACAATAGGCCATTAATGTGATATTTGCTCTTTTCAATGCACCATCTCTTGGATACCCTCTTATTATGTTCTCTGGGAACATCTGGTGGTAGAGTTTGAGTGAAAGGATGTTACTTTGTGATCCATTATCCAGCTTCACCTTTAGGTTAAATATCGTAGGCTTGTTCTGGATTGTCCTCTCTATTTGGATCTTTGTGTGCAACTTGCTTCCTTCTTTCATCTCACCCGACATCTCGTGAAGGTGTATGGATTCTAACTCCAGTATCTGGGTGTCAGAGTCCTCATTGTTGTTTCCTTTTTAAGTGGCGGAATTTCTTCTTCTCTTCTTTTTCACTGGTATTACTGTTTTCTTCATACCAGATGTGCACATCTTTGTCCAGTGGTTGGCTTTACCATAGGCTCTACATTCAGAACTGTATGAGGGGCATTTGTTTCTGTCATTGAAGGGGTGTTGTCTGCCTCACCTTGGGCAGGTCTTTAGGGTTTGCACTTTTCTAATTGTGTTCTTTATAGCATCAACCCTTTCTTCTCTTTGTTGTGAGTGGGTCTACATAGATAAGGATTTCATTTACGTCCTCTTGGCTTCGAAGGCTCTGGCTGTGTCGATAGTTTTGGCCAGTTTCAAGCTATCCTTCCCAATAAGAGACTTTTGCACTTTGGGATGGGCACTCCCCCATATTAGTTGATCAACTAATCTTTCCTCTATATCCTGAAATCTGCATTTTGCAACAATTTTATTCTAGTGAGGAAGTTATCAACAGTTTCAACAGTCTCTTGCATTAAGCATTGAAATTCATAGTGTTTAATTCTATGATTAGACCTGGGTTTAGGGTGAGAAGCAAACTTTGCAAATATCTGCTCTGGATCATTTTTCTCCCAGCTATTAAATAAGTCAAGGCCTCGCTCCCCTGTCCAGAGAAGTATATAACTGACCTTCTCCTCTGCTGTTGCATTTTTAAAATAGCTTTTGAATGCAATTGCATTTCTGCTGAAACCTTTTAAACAATTCAATAATGTCTTCAGCCTCCTGGTCCATCACTGGGTGAACTGCTGTTGCTTCAGCCATTTTTTTCCCATAATAGTTTTTTTTTTTCTCTTCTTCCCCTTCATATTTCAGTGACTTATTATCAATTGCATGGTTTTATTCTTGTTGTCTTATACTGCTGCCATCATGTTATGTCTCTGTGTTACTTGGGAGGCTTCTTAAATAATTTAGAGATGCAAGATTTGATTTACAAAAAGACTTTACTTACTCATGCCTTCTACCATCTAAGGAAAACTGTTCACACAAACTCATATACATACACATATGCCTCACAGTGGTGCACTATAGTTACTACAGTGAGAAAGGTGTATTCTTACATGGTTACAAAATATCCCGACTATAATAATTGACTTTTTAAAATGTTTATGCTCCTCCTATTGTTGCTGAAAAATATAGGCTTTGTCCACAGTCTTACCTCCTATTAATTGTTATCAAGATGCACTAGAAGCGAGCTTCAATCATACATCTACTGTGACCTATTGGCCAATGAGGCCTCACGGCATCCAACTGATGGATGATTGGCTGCCTTGGTCCATCAAACCTGGAATGGAGTGGGGGAGGGGGTTTGTGGTGAATGGAAGTCTGAAAGTGATGCCAGGACCTGTGGGAGAAGAAAAAGAAAAGGCAAGAAGGTACTGACAGGAGATGGAAACATTGATGGTGGAAAAGTTAGTGATTCCACACTGAATCTATTTCAGATTGGCTCATGCTCCTTGGTTGAATCTATTTAATAAACATGGTACAAAATTAAACTTTTCCAGGGTCCCAAACAAATAACACCACTCTACCTGATCAAAAGTTCTCTCTGCATCTAAAAAGAACACCTTCAGAGAGAGGAGTGTGGGATAAATATAAAATATTCAATAAATGGTGTATATTAAAATAAGAATAACAATTTTTAATAAATCTAGTCTGATCTTCAGAAAATATTGATGGTAAAATATTCTCCAATCTGTAGGTCAATGAGCCAAAATCTTCATATCAACATTAAGTGAAGAAATAGGCCTAAAAGAAGCATATTCAAGTGGATCCTTCCCCTTTTTCAGAAAAAAAAAGAGAAATACAAGCTTCATTAAAGGATGATGGAAGCATGGAAGCTTCCCTTGTTTAAATGAATCAGTAAGCACAGAGCATAGTTGGGGCATTAGCAATTTAGAAAAAGCTTTTAAATATTCAACATGGTATCCATCAGGTCCTGGACATTTACCTGATAGTGAATAAGAAATTGCAAAAAGTATTTCCTCATGGGAATACGTGCATCCAGGCTCGTTCATTAATTCTGAGAAAGCATAGGAAAATTCAGGCAATCTAAAAAGTCCAAAAGATTACTGGATTTTTCACCATGAATGTAAAATTGACTTTTAATCCTCAGAAGTTGCTGTTCAATGGGATAAGTAGAAAGAAGATCAAATGTAAGTTCAACTCTCCTTTTATATAAATCAGGGTTTTTATCTTGCACATACTGTGTCAATTTGTCCTCTTAGATATTCTTTCACAGTGTCCCAGCCAATTAAGATAGAAACTATTGAAGAAGAATTTGTATTTAAGAAAAAAATAATTTGGTCATCCATAAGTTTCAAAAAATCATTATCTGAAATTAAGGAACACTCGTAACCTCCTTGAGTAAATTTGAAAAGAAGTCAGTCAGCTGGCCATTTTCTGAGTCCTTTTTTAAGCCAAGATCTATATATTTTGACCGCTGCTTCTACTCTCCCAATCATCCACTTTTGAAGCTAACGAAGTTGTTAGCAAACAATTCAGAACAAAGAATTTCAAGCTTGTTAAAATGTTCATTAACTGACTCCAAACCAACCTCCACATCTCCCAAGTGATCATCAATTGCTGATATTGACTGTACAAACTTTTTTGAGTGCAGATTTAATTTCCCGATGAGTTTCTTTTAAGAATGCGGTTATTTCCTGTGTATGTTTGTTCAACATGTCAGAAATGATATCTGCAGTCAAGGATGGTGTCTCTTCCTCCTTTTTTGCCATTTTTACCTTTTTTTTTTGTAGATTTACCACTTCTAGTAGCAGCCATTAAAAAAACCCAGCAATATTACTTAGTGAAAGAGCAAAGTATGAAACAATTTGGTTGAAAATTAAAGGTGTATGAATCAGAAAAGTTTCAAAATGAACAGGAACACCTGACTTCTGCTGTTTTGCCATGCAACAGCCAGCCAGATATCCTCAACATTTAAGAAAAGATTGGATAGTTACAGGAGGACGACAGATCGAGGAGGCTCAGCATGGGCTAGATGGACCAAAGGGCCTGTTTCTCTGTTGTAGTCTCCAATGGCATTAATCCATGGTATGTTCTTGATGGCCAGGTTGGGGGGGGGGGGGGGGGCAATGATGCACACTTTCCACTACACATCTGTAGAAATTTGCCAATGTTTTTGATGTTATATTAAGCCTCCACAAACTCCAGAGGAAGTAGAGGCACTGATGTGTTTTCTTCATTATGCCCTTGGTGTGTTTGGTCCAGGAAAGATCCTCCAAGAAAGTGACTCTCAGGAATTTAAATTTGCTCAACTTCTCCACATCTGATCCCTCAATGATCACTGGATCGTCTACCTCTGGTTTTCTCTTCCTAAAGTCTATAATTAGCTCCTTGGATTTGGTGACATTTAGTGAGAAGCTGTTGTTAGTACATCATTCAGTCAAGTTTCAATCTGTCTCTTGTAGGCTGACTCATTCCCCCTTTTTATACAATCCACTACCATGGTATCATTAGAGAACTTGTAAATGGTGTTATATAAGGTCTCAGCCATTTGTGACTGAGGAGCAGAAACTTCTTTGGACGATGGACAATCTGTGAAGTTCTCCAACCTAAAGGGCTGCAGTCGCTCAGTCACTCTGCTTGGACATCAAGTGATCACAGTTTTGGAGCTCAAAGACTTGACATATGTAAGAATAGGACCAAAAATTATCAAGAAGGGCCACGATTTCCAGCAGTGGTTTTCACAGAGCACCTATGGCATAGGGGTTACTTTAGATGGTATGTGAGTAGAAAGAAAAAGTTTGAAAACCACTGATTTACATGATCATATTGAATGGCAGAATGGCCTCAAAGGGCTGCATATCAAGTCATAGAATTATAAAACCAAATCCTTCATCCAATGAGCTTGTATCAAACTCCCACTTATACTAACCCTATTTATTCTCTGCTTTTATCTCCATCAATATCTTACTGTTCTTCCCCCCCCCCCCCCCCCACCAACCCTGCCAACTTCACACTAGAGACAATTTACAGTAGGCAATTAATGTACCAACCTTCACACCTTTGGGATTGGGAAGAAAATCCACAGGGAGAATATACCACTTCCACATGGAAAGCATCAGAGATCAGAAATGAACCAGAATAAAAGAAGCTCAAGTCAGCAGTTCCACAAGCTCTGCGATTGTTCACCCTCTGTGCAACTTGTTCCTGTGTCAAATTTTGATGGGTACATGCAGGTACTTAGAGAACACTACCTCTTCAGCATCTTTCCGCGTTGCTAAATTCCTTTTCATCTTCCTCATGTCTTTTGATACCTCAGACTTTTAATGCAGACCATTGGAGAGCTATTCTCTGAACAGCTTCCAGAACTTGGAGATGAACGATTCCTCTGCACCCAGCCACAGATAGAATTCAAGAGGTGGATCATCTAGAGCATGAGCTAAATCTTGCAGACACAGATAATGCAAAAGAAAACAGAAAATATTGGAAGCGCACAGAATTGTGCAACATCAATGGAGGAGGAAACAGTGTCAACATTTCAGCCCAATGGCCTTTTATTGGAATTGGGGGAAGATACCTCCTCAGGAGTTTGTGGTGGTTTGGTAAGACATCACAAACCCTGGCAAATATCTACAGGTGTGTGTTGGAAAGTGTGCTGACTGGCTGGATCATGGTCTGGTATGGGAACACTTCAAGCCCTGCAAACGTTAGTGGACACAGCCCAGGAGATCACAGGTAAATCCCTCCCCACTATCAAGAGCTTTTACAGAATGTGGTGGAACCCCTGAGGAGTTATTAGCACTGTCTATGTGAATGTACTGTATGGGCTGGCCCTCCCCCTGCATCTGTGACTCCTCTCCTCAGAATCCCCATAAAAGCTGTTACACCCAAAGTCCTCCCTCAATACCTGCCTTGGAACGAGGCCAGCAACATGTGAGATGTGCTGATATCGTGATTAAAGCCTATTAATCACAACTCTCAGTATAATTTGGTTGATCACCTACACAGGGAACACTACTGTCACAGAGCAGTAGCAACCATCAATGACCCACACCACTCAGCACCATGTTTTGTCCTTGCTGCTGCCATCAGGAAAGAGGGAGAGATGCCACAAGACTTGCACCACCAGGTTAAGGGACAGGTGCTACCTCTCCACCATCAGATTCCTCAAGAACAAACTCAATCAGAGACTAATTTAAGGACTCTTAGATGTGCACTTTATTGATTTTCTTTTTGTTCTCTCCTTTGCAGTCAGTTTGATTATATTTGTTATCTTTTTACAGTTCTTTGTTTGTTGACATGTTTTATGCTGTGGACAGTTTATTTTTTGCACTACCAATTAGTGCTAATTCTGCCACGCCCACAGGAAAAAAAAGAATCTCGGGGTTGTATGTGATGTCATGTATGTACTCTGACAACAAATCTGAAATTTGAAATAAACAGTTTTTAAGATGCAGAGAATAGGAAGGGCAACTAAGAAGCAAAGTCACAGATTGTAATAGGGTAGAGGGCCAAGACAAAGATGATCATGGAATGTAACACAAGCTCAGAGATAATGAAAAAGCTGAGCAGTAATTAGTAATTTGGTAATCTGGTGTCAAGGTGAAAGCACTTAATTGTTTTTATTATATACATCACTGTATTTTTTGATATTTCACTGTAATGACTACATATGTTGCATGTTAGCTCTATTAATGCTCCAAAATTTCATTCAACTTGATCTTGGCCTACGCTGACACCATTTACAGAGTAATTTCATTCTCTGTGTAGCCTTCTTCCGTCTACATTAAATGTCATTAGACTGTCGACTTCATCCAATATATTCTTCACTTCTCTAGTTGTATGCAAAGAATCAGCTTTTACATTATTTTAAAATCAGAGACAATTCTTCAGCTCAATGATAACTAATAGATAGCAGATTTTACGAGGGGAATACAGAATAATCAAGGTCTTTACCGAATTTTAAACTCTGTACCACTGTTATAAACTACAAACAATTTAGGATACTACGCTGATATCTGGGAGAGTTTAGTTCAATTCCTTATTCAGTGCAAATTAGAGGAAAGAGCTGGACAACAAAGATTATGTTTCCTGAATACTTTTAGGCATATTTTATGGATTTTGCACTACTGATTCCGAAAATCACCTTAAAACTTTCCTATCATATACTATTGTTTTAGATATAACATATTTTCATGATTTCCTGTCATATTTTAAGACTACTTAAAGGATCCAAATCCATGAAATGCGACGTGTCATTGAAAATTCATTTTCTGCATTCACACCTGGATTTCATCCCTGCTGACCGTGGTGCAGTCAGTGACGAACATGGTGAAAGTTTTCACCAGGATATTGCGACTGTGGAAAAGCGGTATCAGGGCAACTGAAATCTATCAATGCTGACTGACTGTTGTTGGACACTGACATGAGAGGCATCAGATACTGAGTATAAACAAAAATCAGCAGAAAAACATTTTTAGATAATTGGATCTAACACAATGTGTTAGCATCATTACGTGATTCAACATGCTAAGTTTAATAAAAGTTCATTTAATGTTTCTCCAACTTCGTACGAGATACAGCTAATCTGAAATTACATTTGAGTTTGGCTTGAGTACAGGAAGCAAACCTTTTGAATAAAATTGTTTTCCAGTATTATCGTAAAGTAATTAAACAAAAAAGTCGACATATGCTGGGGTCAAGTGCAATACACAAGTGGGCTGGAGAAACTCAGCAGGCCACGAAGCATCCACAGGAGTAAAGGGTAACCAACATTTTGGGCCTGAAGCCCTTCATCAGGTGTAAGTAAAAACAGGCAGGTGCCTGAATAAAAAGGTGAGAGGAGAAGAGAGGAGGGAAGAAGGGATGGGGAGGACCACAGGCTAACAGGTAAGAGGTGGATACAGATGGGAAGGTAGAAGAGAAAACAAAATGTTAAGAAATGATAGGGGAAGAGGCCAGAGTGTAGCTTCATGGAAACTCAAGATTGTTGCTGTCCCTTAAGATTCTATGACTCAAATTCAGACCAAGTTGAAATCAATGAAATAAAGAGCTTCTCAAGGAAGCAAGCAGGACAACTCAAACCTGGAAACATCTTCCAATTTACAGCATATAAACTAACATCTTTACTGAGAAAACACTGATGAAAAGAAGTCAAAGATACTGTTTTCCCTTCAGCTCATTTGGCTACTGTTGACATTGAGTGTTCAGAGGAGACATAATACATCTGCAATCAGTGTGGCTTAGGATAACCTGTCAGTAGTAATGATTGGCTGGATGAGTTACTACAAGGATAAGAGACTTTACGTTACATGGCTTTGGTGGAGAATTGATTGACACTTCAATGTCTGAAGTTTTCCATTCTTATTTTGGATTCTGGAATGTAACCAAAGTATGACTTTATCTTTCTTTTGATTTAGATATGGTAAGCCTGCTTTCAGGAAAAGAAAATGTTTAATTGAAGCACATATATCAGGGAACCATTTCAACATAGTTACATCAGCTAATCCACTGCCTCTCCAATGACAGGAAAAGCATGGTTTAATTTTGTAAGCTACAAGGCTAAACATCCAAGGTTTAAGGGACTTGAAATTATGGTTTGGATATCAAACTGAAGATAGATAAGAAACGAGAGGTATAAAATTCAATCAGAATATGGTGTTAAACATCAGAATTAGAAACAGGAGTAACTACCTCTGAACTTATTCTGCCATTCATTAAGATCACATTGCTCTCGTATTATTTCTGCTGAGCTGATTGAGAAAAAAAAATCTGCTTTCGAATCGTGGAAAGGTTGCAGTAACAAATTTGGTTTTAATTGTTTCCTTAATGGGGTTGGACTCTCAGTAAGTAATATGTTGCCGGTTTTCAACTCTTCCGCACTTTAATAACCTAATACACGACAGAGATGGTTATGTGATTTCCACTCAATATTCAACTCATTCAGCAGCAAGAAAAAGTGATTAATACTGCAGATGAAAATGCTGTTTTCAGTAAATATAATGGTTCTGATAGTACTCTTACATACAATCACTGTAAGAAGGTTTCAAGTTTGAATGTGCATCAACTCATTTGCAAGGCATATAAATGAAGATGGATGACTTGACAGTAAAGACAGCCCATTTGTGCATTGTTTGAGCTGTAAATTCAAGATGAGCCTGTTTGTTTTGCTGTTATCCTTTTAAGTAATAATCTGTCTTTGGGATCCACTTCTTGACCAAATGATAACACTCCAGCTAATGATAGAATGATCCCAAGGCATTCAGAAGGAGGGATAAGCAGGGGTATGGACTTCCTCTTTCAAACATAATGGATGTTAGCCTATGCATTTCTGTATTAAAAAAATTTACATCACGACCCTCCAAAAGTTAGCATTTTTTTGCATATTTTAGAAAAAGGAACTTTGTGTTTGGAGAAAAAGCTTATGGTACATGATGTATTTGTGAAATCTGATTTTATTGGATCTATTGAGAACACTGGTAACTAAACTGCTTTTACCACAGCACCTTGATGAAATTGACCTTTTTTTACTAATTTCCCTATCTACAAACTTTTATCAACTCCGCATCTTGCAATATTTATTTCAAAGTTACCTTTCTCATTTTTAAAATATCGTTGTCAAGAGATGGTGAGCTGGTGAGTTCACTTTCTGCTTTGAGGAAGAAGGTGTAAGCTGTTGGGTAGACTAGATTTCCTTATCGGCAGGCCCCAATCAGCACAGACCAGCAACGTGACCTCCTCCTGGTTGATTATCAGCACAAGGGCACCTCGAGTCTGCATGCTTAGTCCCCTGTGCTATTTCCTACACTTTTATGATTACATAGCCAAATCGGATCCAACCCAATTTTTAAGTCTACTGATGACACCACCATTTTTGTTGCTGGCCAAATAGCTGGAAATGATGAGTCAAAATGATGAGGAGATCAAAAATATGGTGTCACAGTGCCCATTCTTACTCTCACCTACACCAAGATCAAAGAGCTTATTGTAAACTTTAGGAAGAGGATTGGAGGGACCATACCCCTTCATTGACAAGACAGCAGTGGAGAGGGTTAGTTCCTTCATTAATATTTTTATTTTTTTAAATTTAGACATACAGCATGGGAAAAGGGCATTTTGGCCCATGAGCCAGTGCCGTCCAATATACACCCATTTAACCTACATCCCGGTAGGTTTTGAATGTTGGGAGGAAATTAGAGCACCAGGAAAACCCACACAGATACAGAGAGAACATGCAAATTCCTTACAAACAGTGAGGGATTTGAACCCCTGTCCCGATTACTAGGCACTCTTATAGAGTTGTGCTAACTGCTACGCCAACCGTGCTGTCCATGTTCCACATATCGGAGGCCTTGTTCTGGAGTCAGCACATTGAGATAACAGTGAAACAGACACACTAACTCCCCAACTTTCTAAGAATTCTGAGTAGATTTAACATATCATTGATAATGCTATTCAACTTCCACAGGTGTGCCGTACAGGTACATCACAGTCTGGTTTGGAAACTTGAGTGCCAAGGATCATAGAATAGAGCAAAAAAAGGTAAAGTCAAAGGTTCCATTATTTTCACTATATTTAGAATGTAACAGACATGAAATTCTTGTACTTTTGTCAACCGTAAGGCAGGCAGAGAGTTGCTACTCTGTCCAGCACCCCTCACAGAAACCTACAGCACCTGGCGTTCCTCAACGGTCTCCCCTCCAAGAACTGGCCAGTCCTGGGCCTGCTTAGCTTCAGAGATCAGAAAATCTCAGGCAATGCCATGACGTAGAAATCCATGGCCTAAAAGTGGCTTAGGAAGCAGTACAGACTTTCCCCAGGTTGATTCTGGAAATGAGAGGCTTAGCTCACGAGGACTATATTCAATGAAGTTTAGAAAGATGAGGGAGAATCTTATATCAGCATGTAAAATCATGAAAGGAACAGATAAGAAAGGAGATTGGAGGTTACATCCACTGGCAGGTGATTTGGGGAGTAGATTAAGACAAAGCTGAGGAGAAACTATTTCTCCTAGAGAGTTGTGAATCTGTGGAACATTCTGCCTGATGAATCAGTTGAGGCTGCCTTACTGAATGTATTTAAAACGCGAGAGAGTTTTGAAGAACAGTGGAATTTAGAGTTTTGCGATAAACATACCAAAATGCTGGGGAAACTTTGTTGGTCTTTTTAGCATCTATATGAGACAAAGATATTATGCAAATTAACATCTTTAGTTGGCCTAGATTCCTCCCCCATTGTTTGAATTCTGAGACATTTCAATATATCCTGTTTCTACCTTTTCTGATTTTTCCTTGTGGAAGGGCTCAGGCCCAAAATGTCGGCAATATATCTTTGTCTCCTATAGATACAAAAAAGACCAGCTGAGTTTGTCCAGAATTTCAGTGTGTTTACTACAATCACAGTGTCTGCAGCCTATCGTATTTCACTTAGAGTTTTGTGGAGCAAGCAATTGGGTGGAGCTGAGTCCATGACCAGATCAGCCACAACCTTATTGAATGGCAGAGAAGGTTCGATAGGTCCATATAACCATATAACTACTTACAGCACAGAACAGGCCAGTTCGGCCCTACTAGTCCATGCCATAGCAAATCCCCACCCTCCTAGTCCCACTGACCAGCACCCGGTCCATACCCCTCTAGTCCCCTCCTATCCATGTCAGATCGCTCCTACTTTTTATGTTCTTATTAATTTATCTCAATAAGAATGTGCCATCACTATGATATTAACTTGATTCCTTAAATAAGGAAATGAAATGACAAATAACAATCTTGCATGTCTAGTCAACCAAAGTACACCATAAACAGATCCATCAATGATGCTTCATGTGTGTTGACTGAAGTCTCAGGTCTGGTGACACATCACTGGGCTGTACACATGAAAATGTACTGCTGTGGTCAAGGTCAGCTTGAAGTGATTGGACACACAAACTGTTAGACAAGGCTGGAGAGACCAGGAAAAAGAATTGAATCCTTGTCAGTCACTCCGATCAAGGAAATGGCAGAGATAGGATAGGGAAAGCCAGCATCCTTATTCAAGAGGGGAAGATCGGGGATTGGGATCACTGGAGTCTGAGTGGAAGAATGAGTCAGGAGTTAGCACGAACATTGAAGAAGTATTTAGGCAAGTAGGAAAGGAAAGATATGAGGAGGAAGGGGATATGGACCTATTTGACAGGGGACTCTCTGATTTATGGGCTGTTCCTGGGGACAGCCTCAGAGCTAGAGCTGCTGGAAGATCAACAATTTGGTGAAAGATGCCCTTTGGTCTGCCTGAAACTTGTTTTCTTCCAGAACACTGAGGGAATACTGTCGACTGGCATGTGCCGAGCTGCAAGAGTATGTGCAAAAGGACGCAGTAAGGCTTTTAAGTGCTCTGTGGGGAAGGGCCACAGTCTAGAGCAGTGGTTCTCAACCTTTTTCTTTCCACTTACATACCGCTTTCAGTATTCCCTATGCCATAAGTGCTCTGTGACTAGTAAGAGATTGCTTAAGGTGGTATGTGAGTGGAAAGAAAAGGTTTGAAAAACATTGTTGTAATCAAACCTAATTGACTTGTTATTTACAGTTTCATAACTCCAAAGGAAATGGGCCAAAGACCATTTTTCTCAAGCAAATTATTTCAGTAACATTTGTGTCTAGAACAGTGATTCTCAACCTTCCCTTCCCACTCACATACCACCTTAAGCAATCCCTTACTAATCACAGAGAACCTATGGCACAGGGATAACTTAAAGTGGTATGTGAGTGGAAAGAAAAAGGTTGAGAACCACTGATCTAGAGTCCTTCTGTCACCAGACATTGAGGGACTGAGATTGGTGGGGAAGCCCCTCAAACAATAGAAGAGAAACCATTGGTGGGGAGCACATTAGTGGCAATGATGCTACAAGTGTTTAATGGTACCAGGTACAACAGAATGTACAAACAAAAATGAGATTATTTTGTGAATAAAGTCTATTTTGAAATGAAAATCCTTCTGTCCGAGTCACTGGAGGAAGGCCAAAGACAAAATTGTGTCCCTCAACTATAATTTCCAGCCCTGGGAAAGGGTCTTTAACCTGAAATTTTATCTCTTTCTCTGACCTGCTGAGTATTTCCAATATTTTCTCTTTTTATTTCAGATTTCTTCATTTTTTTATATTGTGTTTTTTACCTGGAACAGTTACAATTTTCAAGAATGGTAAAAATAAATAATTAGAAATCAATTGCCCTTTCTAAAAGGAGTGCAGTATTAGAGAAATTGTTATAAGTAGCAGGCAGGTCATGAAAATAAGGTCCTGCCCACAATCTACAACAGCAAGAAAATCACAATGAACCATGAAAAATAGGCTTTGCCCCCCACCCCCCCGCCCCAGCCATAAATATTGTGAGTGCTTCTGGACACCTTTCAAAGCTGGAGGAGAGATTTTGTTGGAACAAATCCATCAGAGTGATTACCACATTCTATGTCACAATCTAGATAATATATTTAAATCCTTTCTCTCTGCTACTGTGACTTTTGTAAAATGCCAGTACTTATGGAAAGCTGGGTTCCCCTATCTGAGCCCTCAGACTAAACAGAGGGCAATAAAGCTTTTTCTCGCCATCAGGGAGACAGAACTTGATTCCAACTGGGAAATTTCCTGCTAGGGCTTTGATCGTTTTAGAGATTAGGTTAGCATTGAAATGAATGCAAGGTTAATGCTATAATTTGTTAATTGAAAGCAAAAAAAAACATTTAGAATGACAAATGAACAGAATAATTTCAGGAACAAGTTAAGGCAATTAGATGTAGAATTCTTATCTCTTTTTTCCATTAATTTAGGTTGATTGGAATTGTGGTCTGATTATACAGCCTGGCAAAAGTGTGAAAAGAATAATCAATTTTTAACCAACAAAATAGTTTATATACCAAAGTCAGTAAGATCCATATATTTTCTGGCTAATTTTTAACTTCAGCACTGAGAGAATGGAGAGCAGACTATCTCCTCCTATCTACTTTGGTGAGACCAAACACAGACTTCCCAAATATCACAAAGCATCTGCACTCTGTTCGAAATGGCCACCCCAAGATCTAATTTGCTGCCATTTCAACTCCTGTTCCCATTCCCACGCTGACCTGTCTGAGCTGGGCCTTCTCCATGGCCAGAATGAAGCCCGATGTAAACTAAACGATCTCACCTCATTTTCCACCTGGCCAGTCTACAACCTCATGGTATGAACATTGAATTCTCCACTTTCAGGCAATGTGTCCCCTCCTTCTCCTGTGCCCCTTCTGCTTTACCCCATTCCCCCCTTCTTTTAGGACTCTTTGTCCACTCCCACCCCCTCTCCCACCCAACATCACAGGCACCTCTCCACCCATTTTCATCCTCCCTCCTCTTTAGTTCCATCCCCACTCATTGCCATCTGCACACTGGATTCTTACACTGTTTCTCTTTGCCCCCCCCCTCCCCACACCCATCTTTGTTTCCATCTGGTCTTTCTTCATAATAACCATCTCACTTTCTCTTGTATCACATCCCTCCTCCGGGAACCTTATCATCCACTCCACCCTGTCTGACTCATCTTCTCCACCTGACCCCTTAGTTATTCTCTTGGGTGGTATCTGATAATCTTCTCCAGCCTCTGTCCTTCATGATTCACCTCTGTCTGATTCACCAATCCCAGAAAGGGAACCTGACCCACCCACCCACCCCCCCTAACCTCTTTACACTGGTGCTCTAGTTCACAAATTTCAATGAAGTCGACCATTCTTTTTTCTCCTACTGATGCATGTTGACCCATTGACTTCCCATTGAAGAGTGTGTTTCACCAAATTCTAAACCTCTACAGTCTCCTCCGTGTCTGTAAGCAATTGCAAACTGACTGACCATTAAAAGGCAGGCAAATCTTTCGACTTTAAAGCCATGAGAAATATAAATTTGACAGACTGCTGTAATTTGCTCACATCTTGACTCTTTGCTTCTCTTGCTTCTCTCCCTCTCTCTCCATCTGGCACCCTGCCGGTCAATGGCCCCTGTCCATCATCCTTCACCTCTCCAGGGCTCTCAGACCTATCCCTCCCATCCTGCCCCCTCAATAGAAGCTCTTTCTCTCCTCCATTCTCAGTCCTGATGAAGGCTACCAAATTTCCGCAATGTTGACAATTCTTTTTTCTCCCATTGACCCTGTCGGCCCGTTAAGTTCCTCCAGCTGATTGTGTGATTTAAATTTAAATTTTAAATTTAGAAAAACAGCATGGTAACAGGCCATTTTGGCCTATAGGTCCACGCTGCTCAATTTACCTACATCCCCTGTACGTTTCAAACGGTGGGAAGAAACTGGAGCCCTGGGGAAAACCATGCAGACACAAAGAGAATGTACAAACCCTAGTCCCGATCGCTGGTACTGTAAAGGCATTGTGCTAACTGCTATGCCAACCATGCCACCAAATATGTCAGACACAATAGCCATTTCAAAAATAATGTTTCTGTTTGGTCAATTGCTTGAAATCAAAGTGATATAGATTGCCTAAGGCTGAAAAATTAAGTCAAGGCCCTAAGGATGTTGACTCTGGACTTAAAGCTCAAAACGATTATAGGCAAGCAAATGTAATTTTAAGATTGTTAATAATTTAAATATAAACATTAGAAAAATAATTGTAGTGATACATTTCATTGGCATTGTTCCCAAATGCACAACCTTGCAACTTACATTCTACCAATGAATCTGCCATAAATTTCCATTATTTCCAATTTGCATCTCATATGGCATGTTTAACCCCCGCTCTACTTGTTCTATACCCATGATTGAGTAGTCCTGTCATTGAACACCAACACAACCTATGCATTTGCTGCTCACACCAACGTTGTAGGCCAAATAATGTGCTGTTGATGAGTCAGAATATCAGTCGGAGATCGAGAATTTCATTGTGTAGGATCAGAACAATTATCTTGCTTTCAATGTCTTTTTTAAAAATATTTTTATTGAGTTTAACATATAAATCCTGTATACAAAGTCTTTTAATAAAACAAAAAAACAAGTTTTATCATAGAAAATTAGTAAAACTACATTAGACAATCCCTTGATCTAAACAAAGGGTAAGTTCTGCCTAATTTAAATGATATGATCTATGACAACCATATTAAACCCATATTTTAACAAGTTAATCTAAAGAAAGAATTTAAAAAAAACCAAAAAAACCCTAAAATTAAATCTAATTTAACCCCTCCCTCTAATCAAAGTTACCTTGTAGAAAAAGTTGTAAATATATGGATCAAATAGTGACCTTCAGACACTAGACAGAGAATCTCTGGACCATCCAAACTTCTTAAATCTTCCAATCACGATAGTGTTCTATGAACGGGCTCCACATCTTTCAATGTCAACAGGACAAAGGAGATTATTGTGGACTTTGGTAAAGGAAGGCAAAAGGACCTTTCTTCATTGGTGGGATGATAATAGAGGGTTTGAACTTTCGAGTTCCTGGGCATCCAGATATCGGAGGATATTTTCTACAGCCAAAACATTGAGGTAACCGTGAAGACAGCACACCTCTACTTTCTGAGAAGCCTGAGAGGATTCAGCATGTCAAATACTCTATCAACTTCTACAGGTGTACAGTGGATAGTATACTGACTGGTTGCATCATGTTCTGGTTTGAAAAAGTGCAGAAAATGGCAAATCTAGCCAAGTTCATCATGGGCATTGAAGAACTCCCATCCCGTCCACTGAAGACAGCTATATGAGATGGAGTCCCAAGAAGACAGGCGATAACATAAAGGATTCTAATCACCTCTGATGATCTCTCTTGCTGTTGCCTTCAGGCAGAAGGAACAGAAGCCTGACATCCAGCTCCTATGGGTCCAAGAAGAGTTTTTTTTCCAACTGCTCTCAGGCTCATAAACTTGCCTAACCATATCCAAAGCATAATTCTGGGACCACCAAAAGATTTGTCTGCACTATCATTTGTTTTGCACTAACAAAATTGCATATATTTATTTATCTCTCCTTTTATATCTAATTTCTATTTTTTAATTACTTCTTACATTATGGCACTTTAATTTCTAGTTGGAGTACCCTATGTACCTGTGTGGCTATACATATACTTGATGATAAACTCTCATATCATATCCCAGATCATTATATTGGTCTGTCCAGAGCCACCATGATGTCCGGATGTGCTACCTACAGTCCATGCCCAGAGAACAATCTGGTTTTGAGCATCTATCAGGTGAGTGAAGCAGGCCCTAAACAGAAATCACAGACAGACTATCACCCTCAGATGCCTCCAACAGTCTTTGATGCCACCTTTCATGAGTTGTATAACTTGCTTAAAATCCCCACAAAATCAGTCATTTACAAAGGGTTAGCATAGCAGTTAGCTCAACACCTTTACAGTGCCAGCGATTGGGGACTGGGGTTCAAATGCTGTGCTGTCTGTAAGGACATTATACGATCTCCTCATGTCTGCGTGGGTTTTTCCTGGGGGCTCTAGTTTCCTCCCACCATTCAAAACATACCAAATTTTGTTGTTTTGCTGCAGCGTTATTGTGCATTACAGTTGCAAAAATTACTATAAATTATATTTCCATAAAAGCACTATTTAAAAATAATATTAGTGCAAAAGAAGAGAAAAAGTGAGATAGTGTCTGTGGATCATGGTCCACTCAGAAATCTGATGGCAGAGGGGAAAATGCTGTTTTTGTGCCTTTGGGTATTCATCTTCAGGCTCCTGTATCTCCTTCCTAATGGTAGCAGAGTGAAGAGGGCATGGACTTGGTGGTGAGGGTCCTTGATGATAGAGAGTGCTTTCCTGAGACATCACCTCTTGCAATGTCCTTAATGGAGTGAACCCTTATGCCCATGATGGTTCTGGCTGAGTTCACAACTATCTGTAGTCTTTTCCTGTCCTGTGCATTGGTTCATCCATGCCAGACACCGATACAACCACTCAGTATGTTCTCCACGGTCACCTGTAGAAATTTGAAAGTCTTTGGTGACATACCAAATCACCTCAAATTCCTAATGAAGTATGGCCACTGGTGAGCCTTCTTCATGATTGCATCAACATGGATGTGGATGTGTGTGCATGTATGCGTATGTGTGTGTGCCTATGAAGAAAGACATTTTATATTATTGCGGGATAAGCAAATGCATCAGGAGAGCCCATCAGTACTCACTCCCTGTGTTTGACAGGAATGGTCAATGAATCACAGAATTGTTGTGGTACCAAAGAAGGGTGACTCAGCTAACTCAATCTGCCCTCGATCTTTCCAGATTAACCCATTCCTCATAAACCTGCCTGTTATTTTTGTTTGAAATTGCAGTCCTATTTCATCTTGAAAGCCCTAAATGACTTCATTCCCACCATCCTCACTACTATCTGCATTAACATGTTTTCCCTCACATCTTTCCAGATTTTTGCTCCATCACTTTAAATCTCCCCACATTGTTACGAGCCCAAAGGATTCAACCACAAATAGCAACAAAAATTCACCAAGACAATGGCTATTTCAACAAAAATTGTTTATTTTCTTAATATAGAATAATGAGATCAATATTTAACTTTTTACTCTTAACACCATTCTATGTAATGTTTATATGTTCAGGAAAGTTCTTTTTCACTGTCCAGTCATATGCTTTTTACTTCTCCAAGTTCACTCATATCAGGAAATCATCCATACTGTGCACAGAATTGAATAATTATTATATTCACCAGGCTCGGGTGCTTTAACTTATTACTGCTCAGGAAGGCCTTTGTTGGTTTCAGAGAGATTTTCGTTGTTTGTTGGACACACAAGCTGATCCCCTTCAATCAGCCACTGAAGTGATTTGCCAAAGAAACCTGTTCCCTCTTGGATTTTTCCAAAAGATAACCTCTTCTTCCAGGTTACCACAAAGAGTTCTTTTTTCCCTTATTTCAGGAGAAATACATTAAGCAGCCACAGCCTCTGTAATTGGCTACAGAGCTTTATAATAGGCTGAACTCGGAACTCAAAACCCATCTTGAATTTAGGTTTTTGCACCAGGTCTGCAAACTTGCAGTCTTCAATGCCAACTGCTGTTGAATCAATCTCTCTCTCTCTCTCTCTCTCTCTCTCTCTCTCTCTCTCTCTCTCTCTCCTAAAGAATGAATGTTTTCTCTCTGTTTGCAAAACCTCATGACCCCTCTTAGAGCAGCAACCTTCAATCAGCAGTTTAAACTCCTGGCACCCGTCTTAATGGCAAAATATTTTTTCCATTCTTGAGCCTGGGCCCTGTACAAAATGCTAATTTATTAACATCTACTTGTAAATCTCTCACAAATACGTTCCCATTGTCAAAGCAAAGCCATTTGGAGACATGGAGTCTCCTCCTGCATGGCACTTGAGATGTTTGTTTGTGAAATGTGATCTAACAACCAAACCTCACAATGTTACCCCTTTTAAGATACATTTTATCATAATTTTATTAACCCATTCCATAACAATATTAACAAATCATCAGTTTAGGAGGGCAGGGGTGTTCACTTTGATTGTGTTCACTTGATCAAATCTCCTCTCACCCTTTTTTGATTCAAGGTAAACAGTTTCTCCAGTGTAACCTTGAACCTGAAATGTCTCATTCCATGTATCATATTAGTACACTGAAAGCAAAGCAAAAAATGCTGGACATCTGAAATAAAAGCAGAAAATACAGTGCTGAGAAAATGTGGCAGGTTTGTCAAAGCAAAGATCTTTCATCGGAAATCTTCTCATAAATCATTTCTCCATCTTCTCTCAGACTGCCACATGCTATCAAAAGTTTGTAAAGTTTTGATGTAATTTCCCTGTTTTTGTACACTGTGACTCTATTTATGAAACCTAAGCACTTCTTTAACTATATTTTTCAACATATATTTTGCTATTTTCTAAGATTTATTTGCATATAATTTCTTGTTTGCCCTTCCAGCAAAGAGTTTTCTGCACCTCAATTTGGATTCAACACAGAAAAAATGCTAAACGATAACATTTCTAGTTAATTGTCTAACAAAAGGGAAATTTTGCAAAATGTAAACAGTGCTGCATGAAAAGTTTAAAATGATTATCCAAATTGGATGACACAAAAAAAATCATAGGTCTTGTTACCATGCTGTATGTCTAAAAAAAATTAATAAGACCATTAATCCAGAAAATTGCATGTAAACATAAATCACCAAAAATTAAGATAGAATTTAATTTTAAAATTAACTTCATGGTATTACTGAAACAGTTCAAATCTTCTGAGACCCAGTGATGCCTTTCCATTGTATAATAAGGTTAAGCTATGTAAAAGGCATGGTTTTAAATAGTCAGTTGTCCAGAAATTAATTCCTGGCTTGTATTAAAAAAGATCAACAATATAATGAAGGTTCATGTTCGATAATGATAGTTGACTTGGGGTGGGGATGGGGTTGCATAGCAAGGATTTCAAAAACTTTTCAGCATGGAACTTGAGAAAAGTGAAAACTTTAAATGTATGTATCACTGATCACAGTCTTTGGATCATCTGAAGGTGTTTCATGTGCATTAAAGTACTTCTGATACTGCAGTGTGTCAAACAAGGAGGCATATTTGTGCATTGAAAGTTTGCATAAACACAATAGGACCATGAATGTTACAAGTTATTTTGTGTACAGTATGTATAATTATTAAATGTCATTTAGGGTCTGTATGTGAATGTGCTCCTTTAACTACGTTTGTATTTGGATTGCTGGGTTTATTGACTTGGCCGCTTCAGCTGAAGCCTATAATGCTATCTGATAGATATAAATTCAAATACCGTATAGTTCAGCATATAAGTTGTGTCGTGAAACCCTAAAAAAAATTTATATTGTATCTGCAGGGTCACTGTAGTCTCCACCTTTAGCATCGCTCTTGCATTTTAAATGAGATGCCTTTTGTGTAATGTTAATGTATGTTTGTGAAGTGTACTTAAACTAAACCCTCAATCTATATCTTTTAAATATAGTTTTATTATAATTTTATTAAGATAATCTGAAACAAAATTGAGCCAATAATTGTACTTCATACTTTTATTGCCTCAAATTACTTTTATTTTTATATTTTCTTTGTGGTTTTCTACACACTGAGCTGAATTTGAATTGGCTTTAGAGCTTTAAAACTCTAAGGCTCCGTGGTTCTAAAATGATATAACTGTAAAACTGGAAAATGCATCCTTTGATTGAATGTGGGCATATGTTAAGAAATCAATTTCCTGTGATAAATCCAGCAATTCCTTCAATCCTACTCCTAATGTCACTGAAAAATATTTCCCTTTGTTTTACAAGTAGGTGTTAATGGACCACCTTGTTTACACAGTGCCTAAAATCAAGAATTGAAAATCTTATGCTGTTAAGACTGATGCTGGAAATTTAAATTGCAGGTTGAAGGTTGCCATTTTAAAATAGCTATGGGTAAAATATATCTTTAAAAGAGATAGATTGTGGGGGGTTAGTTTATATTACACTTCACAGAGTAGCACTTCACAAAAGACATCTCATTTAAAATGCAAGAGCTTTGATGAAGCTAGACATTGTCTCACCAGTGACATTGCAAAAACAATGAAACTGCTTTGGAAAGACTTCAAAATGAGATGCAAATGGAACATAATGCTGATCATGTCCAGGATCTGACACTGATAAGATATTTCGAAAATTGAGTTTGGAGCCTTGGGAGAGGTTTTTACAATCAAAGAGAGAATAAACAAACAGGTGATTTCTCTTTTTTTAGGGGGGGGGGGAGAGAAAAGTTAGTTCTACAGCAGAGGTTGAGCTGTAAAATGGCAAGCTGACAGGCTTGTTGAAAGAAAACATTTTGAAGATGGGTTCAAAGTTCTGAGTTGAGCCTGTTCAAAACCCTTGTAGTCCTTACAAGAGGAAATGGCTGGCCAGAGTGTTTCTCCTGAAATAAGGGAAACAAGAGGAACTCTGCAGTGACCTGGAAGAAGAGGTCATTATTTGGAAAATCCATGATGGGGCAAATTTCTTTGGCAAGACACTGAAGTGACTGATTGGAGGAAATCGGTTTATGTGTGTCCAACGAGCAACAAATTTATCTCTTAAACCAAAAAGAATCTTCCTAAGCAGTTTAAGAACCAGAGCCTAGTAAAGATTCATAAATGTTAAATTCTGTGTCCAGTATGAGAAATGCCAGATAGCAGTGAACTTGGAGAAGAGTAAAGTGAATGACTGGACAGTGAAACAGAGAACTTACCTGAACATATACACATTACATACACATGCACTTAGAATTAGAAGGGGGTTAAGTTAGGTTAAGTTAATAGTTATAAGTTAGATTGATCTTGTTATTCTGTTTGAAGAAAATTAAAAGCAACTTTTATTTAAGTAGCCATTGTCTTGGTAAATTTCTATTGCTGCTGGGTTCTAAGAGGGGTTATGTGTTTTGCAAACAAAGAAAAGGAAAAAGAACTTGATTCTTGGAGAAAGAGAGAGAGGTTTACAGCAGGAATTGATGTTGAAAGCTGCAAACTTTGTACTCCTGTACAAGACCACATTTGAAAATAGATTTTGAGTTCTGAGTTCAGCCTATTCTAAACCCTTATAGTCAATTACATGAGGAAGAGGCAAGTTAATGTGTTTCTCCTTGAAGAGGGGAAAAAGAAGATCTCTGTGGTGACCTGGAAGAAGAGGTTATCTTTTGGAAAACCCAGGATGGAGGAAAGTTTCTTCAGCAAGATACTGAAGAGTCTGATTGAAGAAGATCAATTTGTGTGTGTGCGCAATGAACAACGAATATCTCTCTGAAATCAACAAAGATCTTCCTTTGCGGTAACAATTTAAGTTAAAGCACCAAAGCCTGGTGAAGATCATAAATGTTACATTCTGTGCACAGTATGGAAAATTGCCTGATACCTGTGAACTTGGAGAAGTGAAAAGTGAATGATTGGACAGTGAAACAAAGAACTTTCCTGAACACATACACATTACATACACATGTGCTTAGAATTTGAAGGGGGTAAAGTTAGGTTAAGTTAATAGTAATAAGTTAAAGATTGATCTTAATATTATGTTTGAAGAAACTTAAAAGCAACTTTTGTCTTGGTGAATTTCTTTTGCTGCTGGTTTTTGGAGTCCTCTGGGTTCATAACAGTTTGTAATCTATTTGGTATTTTTCAAAATGAAATAAAAATATAATGCAACTTATGCTTGGCTGCAGCAGGTATGAATTTCAGATAGCATAGCAATTATAGTGCCAGAAATCGGGCCTGGGGTTCGGATTCCATGCTGTCTGTAAGGACTTTGTACATTCTTCCCGTGTCTGCGTGGGTTTCTCCAGGGGATCCACTTTTTTCCCACTGTTCAAAACGTACCAGGGATTGTAAGTCAATTGTATGTAATTGGCAGGAATGGACTCACTGGTCAAAAGGGCCTGTTACCTTTCTGTATGTCTAAAATTTTAATAAAAATTAAACTCACAGCATATAATCTCATCTGACAAAATTACACTGTTAATGCAGTTGACAATTTTCACCACTAGAGGACTCCCTTCTCTACTCAAACACTGGCATCCAAGTCAACTACAAACCTGACAACAATGAATAACAAAAGTGTACAAAAAGTCAAAGTAAGGCAGTGCCTTGGTTCATCGAGTTTCACAGTTAAATCATTTTAAAGCAACGGAGCCTTAGCATTTTCAGGAGCAGGCCCTTCAAACCAAGTTGTGTGCCCATGCTAGTGTTTGGCCTACATCCCTTGCATCCCTCTTAGTGGTTAACGCAACGCTGCTACAGTCCCAGCAATCGGGACCGGGGTTCCCTCCAATTGTCTCTGTGTCTGCGTGGGTTTTCCCTGGGGGCTAGGTTTCCTCCCACCCTTCAAAACGTATCAGGGTTGTTGGTCAATTGGGTGTAAATTGGGCGGCACGGGCTCATAGGCCCATCCTGTATGTCAAAATTTAAATTTAAAAATTAAAATTGAAATTGAAAAAAAATTAAAAATCAATTTTTTAAATAAAACTTTATTTAAAGATTATAATCAACTTACAATGAAATATAGCAAAGAAAAATGAAAAACAAAGTTTTTATATATTTTTTTTAAACCCATCCACCCTCCCACTCCTTCAGCCAGCTCCCTTAAGGAGAGCCCAATATAGAAATAATACAGTAAATATAGTAAATATTTCAAAGTATTTCTAAATTCATATATTCCAAATAAGAAGACCACATTTGAACAAAAAACAGATAATTATCATGCAAGTTACATGTAATTTTTTCCATAGTAATACAATTTCTCAATTCATTATGCCAGCGTGTAATATTGACCTCCACATTATCTTTCCAGGTACTAGCTACACACTTTCATGCTACAGACAGCACTAGACGTACAAAAGCAATTTGAAATTTGTCCAACCCTAATCCTTTCAAAGAAACCATATATCCCAATTTAAAAAATCGATGGGTCTAATGGTAATTTAATTTTAAATAATTTTTCCAAAATCAACTTAATTCCTTCTCAAAATAGTTGTACTTTAACACATCCAAACTGCAGGTTCCAGTACATAATCCACATCTAAAATAAAAATCTAATTTACTAAACCCATATTTTTTCAATTTCTCTGGAGTCAAATATAACTGATGTAAAAAATTATAATTAAACATACCATATCGTACATTGGTCACTTTAGTTACACTATCATGGCACATAGTCTCCCAATTATCTTCCGGAAAAATATAAGTTAAATCACTTTCCCATTTAAGCCTAAATTTCTCCCAACCCGGCTCATCCATAGCTTCTTGTAATAAATGATACCTGTCCGAAATATAACCTTTCTTAGGTACTGAAGAAATCAAAGACTCAAATTTCATCAACATAGGTAAATTCAACTCTGTACCATAATTATCTTTTATTAAAGTTCTAACTTGATAATACACAAATAAAGAATTTACTGAGATATCAAATTTCTCCCACAATTGATTAAAATAAAGGAATTGGCCTTTTTCAAAACAATCCTGAATTATCCTTATACCCTTCAGATTCCATCTCTTCAAATGATTATTAAACATTGAAAAAGGAATAAGCCGATTATGATATAACGGGGTTTGAATTGGTAATTTACCCTTTGATCCTAAAAGCCTATTTCTTTTAACCCATATCTTTAACAAATGTTTTAATACCATCATATTACATCCTCACAACAAATTCACATCCCACTTAAATATAAAATGATATATCTCATCTTCAGATATACAAGCCATTTCCACCTTTACCCAACTCGGTGGTTGATCCATATCCATCAATCTGCTAATAAATTTCAACTGAGCTGCATCATAATAATTTTGAAAATGAGGTAACTGCAATCCACCTGGAGCATATTTCCATGTAAGTTTAAATAGAGCTACATGAGCTAACTTCCCTTTCCACAAAAACTCCCACATTGCTCTATTCAAATCCTGGAGTAAACAAGTAAACAAGTATTGAATTCGAGGAAAAATATTCATTTTAATGCAATTTACTCGACCAATTAATGACAACGGTAAGTCTTTCCATTTAATCAAGTCCATTTTAATCTTTTTTTAATAAAGGGATATAATTTAGTTTATATAAAGAATGATAATCTGCACTTACTACCACTCCTAAGTATTTAATCCTATCGGACCACTTTAATTTTATAAAACTTTTATACTCTGAATAATCTCCATCCCCAACTGGCAATATTTCACTCTTATCCCAGTTTATTTTATATCCAGCCAATTCCCCAAACTTTAACAAACAATCTTGTAAATGTCTCAAAGACTGTTCCAGTTCTGTCAAATATATCAAAACATCATCTGCAAATAAATTAATCTTATATTCATCTTCTGCAATTTTCATTCCTTTAATCTTAACATTCTGTCATATTGCCTGAGCTAATGGTTCAATATCCAATGCAAATAAGGCTGGTGACAATGGACAACCTTATCGGGTCGATCACATTAATTTGAATGGTGAAGAAGTTTGGCCATTTGTCACCACCCTGGCAATTGAATTAGTATATAAAGCCTTAACCCAGCCAATAAAATAAGAGCCAAAATTAAACTTCTCTAATACCTTATTTAAAAAATTCCACTCAACCCTATCAAAGGCTTTTTTCTGCATCCAGCACAACCACCATTGCTGTCTAAATGCATTGACTCAGGTTATCAATCTAAGAATAATGTCAGATGCATTTCTATTTTTAATAAAATCTGTTTGATCTATACGTATCAACTGCGGCAAATACTTGGCAAGTCTGTTCGCTAACACTTTCACTTTAATTTTATAGTCAATGTTTAATAAAGAAATAGGTCTATACGAAGATAATTTCAGTGGATCTCTATCTTTCTTAGGAATCACAGTAATTATAGCACTCAATCAAGATTTAGGTATCAAATGTTCTTCATTTACTTGCTGCAAAACATTTCCAAATACAGAAAATAAATCTTCATAAAATACTTTATAATATTCATATGTACAGATTGTAGTGTAGGATGACTGTGATTGACAGAGAGCGTAGCCACACCTACTAGCAGGTCTTAAAGGATTGCTCCTAGCCAGACCAGGTCATTCTGGACTGGTCGACCTACTTGTGATATGTTCCAGTCTTTTAGTTAAGAAAAGCCTTGGTTTGGATCAACAAGTCTTTGGTTCTTTTGACGCGCACTACAGGGAGTAATGTCATAATGCTGCTTTGAGGACTGGCCGTTCCCTTGGCAAAATGCTCCTGCAGCTTGGAACATCTGCGTGGTGGGGGGAAAGCCCTGTACCCTGCCACACTGGCTGTTTGCTACAGCGATTCAGCCCACTGTGTGCAGGTTTGACCAGCCCGCTACAGAGAACTAATAATTGCAGCAACATATAGCAGATTCCATGAACAATTAATGCAATCCTTTAGATTAAAGTTCAACAAATTCTTCTAATTTTGAGAAGTTCAATCACCCAGCTACTTGATACCTGCATAGTAAATGTGCATTAGTTAATAAATTGCATTTTTCAGCCAATAAATAAAATTTTTTAAATCAAGATTATTCAAAAGACAAAATATGCCAGAGTTGATAAGTGTGTGTAAGAAAGCTCATTAGTCACTTTTAAAATAATGAAAAAATTTAATTCAGTGTCCGACCAGTGTCTCAAGCAAACTCATCCCCAAACCTCAGGATCTAGCCTCAGCACCTTCCTCCACAATAAAATCCTTGACTTCCTAACTAACAGACCTCGAACCATGAAGATGGATAACAGCCTCTCTCTTTGTCAAATGACAAGGAGACACAGAAGATTTTTCAAGAAGTTTTAAACTTTTATTTGCAAACAAAAGCTGTGGCAACCAGAGAGCTGGTCACTGACTGACCATTGAACACAGTACATAAACGCTTTTTACATTGTATTCCTAACTTAATTACATTTCTGTAATTAATCATTCATAACCACATATCTCAGCAGCATGACCTCCCTTGTCTTGCCACAATTATTTTACACCCATTAATCTAATCTTGCTTTGATCCACGAGTTTCATCATGTCCTGCCACCTGCAATATCTTTTACTCATTTACTGTGGCTTTGTGTACATAGTGTGAGTAAAATATTACTTTGTAAATTGTTATATAGTGTATATAGTGTAGTAAATATAATGATGAAGTACACAGTAAATTGTTACATAGTAATCAATTAATAAATACATAATAAATAATAAATAAATATGTTTATTTTCCATATATTCCCTGTTTTGAGACATTAACAGTCTCACATAAAGAGGCAGAAGACAAAGAGCCACACACATAAAAGGTCAGAATAAACCACAGTTGTTATCCTCAACATTCCGTGTTCAGATAACAAATAACAGATAACAGAAAACTCTCTCTGCTTTCCTGGGCCACTCAGCCAAAAACCTATCCCTCAATGTCCGAGATGGAAAAAAAAGGCCAAGAAGCCCTCACAGACTATTCCCCACATTGTTGTACTCCTCCTAGTCATTTTGCACGCCAGGCTGATTATAATAGTACATTAGTATCTGCCAGTGGGATTGTCTGATTATCCCACTTCCCCCCCCCCCCCCCCCCACCCCACCAACATCCCAGGAATTGAATCCGAGTTTCCCAGGGAATGGAAAATCTGAACAGAGAACTTGTCACATATTTATTACTTGCACTGCTTGCGCTCCCAAGCCATCTGTTGGTGCCTTATGAAGGTCATACCTGTCTGTATCATATTCATGGAGCCTCTCCTTAATCTAGACATCAGACTTCCATTTTGTGTTTTAATTCACTTTAATACTCATTCCCTCCTTTTTATCACGGGATGACAACTACTAAAATAAAATGTCAAAACGGTTGTAGACAAATAAAGGTATGGAGGTTTATATAATAATTACATTGGGATAGAGGCAGATAATCATGTTAGTGAGGTTTTACAGCCAATATTTACACATGTAATTGCTGCAGAGAGCAGCTAATCCTGCAACTAATTGCATATAAGATATTTTAATATTAGGGATAGCCAAGCAAGCCATCCTTTCTGTCCCCTCGGTCCCTGTCTAAACCTATTTAACTGATTATGGATATCTTGTATCACCTTAGTGATAGTGAAGAATTAATCTGTAATGTTTGCAAAGCCCTTATCCCCTACAATCGAGCAGACCCCACCCTGGGTAGCAAACTGATAGTCCACCGCATATCTGAGAACAGTCTCAATTCTACCAATTCTCAATTAACACCCTCCAACCCTGCCAATGTCTCATTGCCAATGCCATTAAGCCCAGATGAGATCATTATGATTCTTGGCAGCCACCCCCCCCAGCTGATCCTCCAAGGGATATGGAGCTGAGGACTTCCCATCCGATGTCAGATCCTAGGGTAACAGGATTGCTATAGTCCACACAAATTCCTTTGTCACTCCTCAGGTGATGATCCATCTTCTGACTCTAACATTTTCTGGGCATGGGTTGACAAGAGGTCCTAACATCCCAATGGCAAACGAGGCAGGGAGGCTGCTCCTGTAATAGTGGTAGTAAAAGTTCCATTAAAGAGCAATACATGGGCTTTCTTTAAACTGATAACATGGTGGGGTCTTGGTACATTTGTTGGTACCAATGTCTGGTATCTCTCTCTCTCTCTCTCTCTCTCTCTCTCTCTCTCTCTCTCTAAAATTGAAGGTGTTTTTTTCCTACCCTTACTTTATATTTTTCCTATTAATTCTCCTAGCAGCATCCCCACCAAACCATTTGAGTTCCTTGAGTTGGATTCAAACATTCCTTCCTTAACAAGTGCATGAGAAATGTCCTTCCATAATCTTACAATCGCATCCGCAGCAGTGTCCTTCTGTACAAGGCAAATCAACTTTCAGTTTTACTATCCCATATCCCTATCCCACACTATCAAAACACATGAGGTAACTCTTATTTAAGCAATATGCTGACTGTGCTAATTCAGAAGTTATTGTGTTATCAAAGCGAGAACCCTGGCAACCTCCTCTAGATATATTATCAAATAAGTGTGGCAGGCTTTCTACACATCTTCCTTTAGCTGCTTGGAAGCCCCTAATTGTTTCATTAGCAAATACTGCCAGCTTCTGAGTCAATGAACCAGCTCTTTGGATGCCTTTCTCTTACCATCAGAGGGCGACAGAATCATAAAGACCTGTATCATTTTAGAGATAGCTCTCTTTGTCCTGAACCTGGTTACATCTGGCCAATGAGGGTATTGGTGTAGCTTCAATACATGATGTGTAGAGGGAGCCACATATTCCAATTAACAAGACACTATCCAATTAGTAGTCAGCCACAGATATGCTTTATGTCAAAATAAATGTCTCATTGTAAACACTAAGAATCTTAAATCAACTTTCTCCCAGCTTAAGTATGGCTATGTGACTGGAGGTACCATTAATAAAAGATGTCTCTGTTGTTCTCCACAAGTTGATATTGTAGTGGGCCACCGAACGAGCCATGCCTGAAGCGGTGACCAGACACCAGGAGCCCATGGCTTACACAGCCGACCGAGATGGGCTACGCACTTCTAAGTCGGCACTCGACTGCAGCACCCCACTCCGATGGGCTGGCCAGCAGCAGCAAATATGGGTGGAGCTAGGGAAACAGCCACACTAGGGGATGAGAGGGGCTCACTGATTGGCGGCTCCCCGGGTAGCACTAAACAACCAATCCCAAGAAGCAGATTGTAATGCCACCAGTCAGGTGGCATGATGATGTCAGAGATTGGGATGGGCTTCTGAGCCCTTTATAAGCAGAGCTGCCAGCACAATAAATCAGGGTTGAATTCATTCCCATAGTGTATGTCTTTTCTTTGAGGGTAACCTCTCCAGCAGTTGCAGCCACTACAATATCCTTATTTTCACTTGTCTATAGTCTGTTCTGTCTCAAAATCATTTTCTGTATGGGGTAGGGGATGGGTCTGAGGGGCTACCTCCTACTGAGTTAGTTAGAATATGGGAATAGTGTCAACAACTGTGAACATTCATCGTATCACCATATATGTAAGACACATTTAAAAAGGTATTATGCTGTCACCCAAAATTCCTCTTTTCAGTCACAATGTTCAAATGTCAAGGCGGCAAATGGCATAACAATAAAGTTCTCATGTTGTATGTGGGCCTTTTTCCTTAAGTCTGTTTGGTGTATCTAGTGAGACTGTCCTTCAAGCTTTACTGCAGTCAATGTTATTACCGGGACCTGGAATTGTCCTTTCCAAATTTCTTTCGATCCCAATTCCTTACCAGATCATATTTCTCAGGTTTGACATTAAGATATTCACCACTTTGATCTATTGGATCAAAGCTCTCTGGTGGGGTAAGGCCTGCTCACCTGGTGGACTGGACTTGGGCATTGTCCTTGACAGTAGCTGTGTAATGCAGTTAACTGAGTCTATGACTTCACGCTTCGAACAATAGACAATGTCCACTCACGCTGCAACTTTGCGCGGGTCGCTGAAATCTGCATAGGCCAACAGGAGTTTGATGCCTTCAGGCATCTGCTCAAGGAACGCCTGCGTAAACACGAGGCAGGGCCTGTGTCTTTCTCATCCATGGGTGCAGAGGGGGTTCTATCGCCTACGCCGTCCAAATGCAGGAGCCTTGAGGTCCTCTCGCATCATGAGCGGTCGAACGTGCTAATGAGGAAGTTTTTAAGAGCCATGTATTTACCTTTCTCTGGTGGTGCCTGGATGAGGTCATCAACTCATGAGGCAGCTTCCTGGTCAAGCGAGCTGACGATGTAGAAGAATATCGGCGAATCAGAGGTTATCTGTTTGATATGGGGAGGTTATCTGTTTGATCTGGGACTAAGCTTTGCTTGGCCAAACTAAGTGCGGGGCCCGTTTGACCAGAATATTGTCAGCTGGGGACACCTCCTCACAGGCCGTCAATGATAAAACTCCAATGCATTAGAACCCAAAGCATTTTCTGGGCCAACCTCTGCCTCGCCATCTTAACAACAGAAGATGTGGTTTCCCTAGCAATGACTATAGTTAAGGCAATGCTGGTCATGGAAGAGTCTGTGCACTTATCAAGGCTGTCATTGAGAGTTTGCGCACTGCATAAGATTAATCCAGAATGTACTGGCACCTTCAGCAGACGTATCAAAGATAGAGTCCCTACTCCACTCCCCTCATGTACAACCCCACCAGCCTCCACATCCAACATATCATTCTCCGCATTTCTGCCTCCTACAATGGGATCCCACTACCTATCACACCTTCCCCTCTCATAGGGATAGCTCCCTTCCTTGTCCATTCATCTCACCAATTGCAGCCATTGCACACCCGCTCTTACCGCTGTGACTGTGCATGTAGTGGTATACTTGCACCTACACCTCTTCCCTCACCACCATTCGGGGCCCAAAGCAATCATTCCAAGTGAAGCAACACTTGCCTGTGAATCTTAAGGTGTAGTTTATTGCATCCAGTGCTCCTGGTTCTGCTCCCTCTGCATCAAGGAGATTGAATGAAGATTGGGAATGTCGTTGAACATCTTTGCTCTGTCCACTACAACATGGACCTCCCAATGGTTGACAGTTTCAATTCCACACCCCATTGCCACACTGACACATCTGTCCATGGCCCCATTGGGCCATTTTCTCGTAAATTGGAGAAAGAAATGTCTTATATTCTGTCATGGCAGTGTCCATCCAGACTGCATCAATATTGACCTCCAATTTCTGATAACCCCTTCCCAGCCCCCCTCATCCCTTTAATTACCTTATTCCAGATCTCCAGTCCTTCTTTCTCCCATGAGACCCATGTTTGAGCCATCTGCCCCCTCCCCTATCACTTCCCAACTCCTTTCTCTTCTCCCTCCCATTGGTATCTGCCAATCACCTGTAAGCATCTGCTCCTCCCCCTTTCCCCCCCATCAACCCACCTCCCGACATTTGTATTTGGATATCCGCCAGATATTTAGCATTACTGTAGAAGGATTAGGCTCCAAACATTGATTTCCCCTTACTTTCTGTGGATGCTGCAGAACCTTCTGTGGTTCTCCGGCACTTTTGTGTAAGGCAAATGCCGAGCTTTGCACTCTGGAAAATGTGATGATAAAAAAGTATTAATTGTAGGTTCTTGATTCAGACATTGAGTTAGCACATTCGCTGAAGCAAAGAAGGAGAGAGTAAGAAGCATTTTGTTGTATTTATACAAGAACATAAATAGCCCATCAATTTTATCAGCACCAACTTCCACCCTGCCTTTAAATTCACTTGGTCCAACTCCAGCACCTCTCTTCCCTTCCTCGGTCTCTCTGTCTGCATTTCAGAGACAGACTATGTACTGACATATTTTACAAAACAATGGACGTACACAGTTATCTCGAATACATCTCTTTCCACCCAGTGTCTTGAAATGATACTATTCCTTTTTCCTCAATTCTTCTATCTCCATTGCATTTAAATCAGTTTACATGGAACTGAAGGCATTTGAAGATACTGAATCAGATACAACTGGCAAAGGAAAAAAAAAAGATTTTTTCTATTGTTTAAAGAAATACTCACCCTTATGTGACTATCCCTATTTGATTGAACATACGTTGGACCTTTTCAAAGTCAGAGTACTAATAAATAAATATTTTAAGCTTCCTGGACAGTTGTGACTGGCCATCAGAATCTCATAGGTGTTTACAGTATTTGAGAGGAAAGGGAAGAAAATATTTTCCAGAGGAAAAGTTTGGCTTTGTATTCCACTTAATAACATGAATAGAATTAGTTAATTATTTAAAAAATGTATATGTTGCAAATATGAAATTTTAAAAATCTAAACTGGTGGAAAATTCTAGCAAGCCAGACAGAATCTGCAGAACGATAATGGTAATGAGTTTATTGTCATATCCATGGTACAATATATATATGCACCAAACCTCTTACTTGCTGCAACCAAGCAGGAATTCATTTAATAGTATACATTAATTTAAAAATAAATAATGCAAAAGATAAGACAGATAATAGATATTCACAATTACCACAGTGCAAGAAAAAAGTGGCATTACCAAACTACCAGACCTTTTTTTTGTGTGGTGTCTGAGCAGTTTATGTTTAGTGTAGTACCCAGATAGCTAACTGTTCTTGAACCCCGGGGGGTTGGTTCTCCCAAAGATAACAGCAAGAAGACCTTGTGACCAGGGTGATAGGGGTCCTTTATGACATTGCCTGCCTTCTTGAGGCAGCAGTTAATATTGATGTTTTCAGTGAATGGGTGGACAGAGCCCTTCATGAACCTGGCTATTTTTGTTCCCTTCTATAGCCTTCAGCATTTCCAGGCACTCCAAACCAACCAAGTTGCGATGCAACCAGTTGGTACACTTTCCACACTGTGGAAGTTTGATTATTTGACATCCCAAATCTCCTCAGAATCCTCAGAAAGTACAGGTGTTAATGTTCCATCATGGTTGCCTTGATGTGTTGGCTTCAGGATAGGTCTTCTGATATATGGACTCCCAAGAACTTTGAAAGTTCTGACTGTCTATAATTCCTTCCTATCAATGTGTGTGGCTGCTTGGCATCTCCTTCCTAAAATTAACAATAAGCTCCTTGGTCTTAGTGATATCGAGAGAAAAAATATTGTTCTGTCATCACCCAGCCATGTTCTCAATCTCCATTCTGTAATCTGACTCATATTTCCAGTTAATAGGCCAACAACATCAGCAAATTTATAGATAGCTTTGGAGCTTAACTTGGTTATGCAATCATGAGCTTACAGGGGATTGACCAGGGAACTAAGCACACAGTATTGGGGTCCCCTGTGTCAGTGGACGGCGTTGCAAACCTACATTGATTGGGGTCTGCTGAAGTGAATGATAATTTGTGGATTATGAAGCAATGTGCCAACACTGAGGTGCTGATAATTGATCTTATGCTGGTCCTTATGGGAGCAATGCAAGTCCAAGCCAGACAGGCCATGATGGGCATAGAATGGATAATTAAACTGACAGGCAGCTGGAAGCTTCTGTAACACATGTAAAATGAAGAAAAAACAATCTCCTATCAACATTTTATTTCGGCCCTACAGAGGAAACAACATATGGCCACTGAATGCAATGCATTCTAAGGAGAGAAGTGAATTTTTTACTGGTCTAAAATAACTATTTGAGTCCCTGGATCATGCAAAGGGATGCAAAACCACACACATTTCAGCTCCTGTGATTGCATGTGAAAATATGGTGAGGATAGGTTTGGAAATGGACAATGGATCAGAGAGCCAACAAAAGTCAAGTCCCTTAAATATGGGGTCTCCACAGTCAGCATAGTAGAAGGATAGTGATATTGCTTGGGTGTCCAAGAGATGCTTGTTGCTAACAGATGCTATCCCTGAGGTGATGGGATATCCCATAAAGGAAAAGTCAGAGATGAGCGACTCAAGGAGAGAGCAGACCAGAAATGTGCAACAGAAAATATCAGAAAAATAATTGAGGGGGAATGGGGCTAAGTTTGACTGAAATAACTTTTCCACACAAAACCAGGAGTCGCTTGAGAGTAGATGAGACACCCAAGTTATACCTTTGATCTGAAGAGAATAAGAGTTGCCGGAGTATAACACCATGGAGAATCTAATTCAACAGGGGAATGGATTTAAATTTATTTCAGGAATGTATTTCATACCCAAAAGTGAGGGTCTGAAACCAGGATTATACCCATCAAGGAAGAGATGGGAGTCAGACTTGGGTACAACAATTAATAAAAATTGGTGGGAAGACTTGTATCTAAACAACATGACAGGGATTATTAATGACTGAAGCCGAATGATTCCTGTACAGACTCTTTCACTGCAGTGATCTGGTAAGTCTGATGGGTTTGTTTGGTGATGCAGATTGTTACATGCCAAGGCCAATGTTTGGGTGTACCATTGAAAGTACAGCGCACAACTTCCATCCAAACATCAGTTCTCCTGGCATCCGCTGGGTTGTAGAATGGGGTGTATTATGATATCCCAGCAGAAAATCTGTGATTTTTTGATCCCATGTTGCGTTTTGTTCTTTCTTGGCTTTCATGCCCCTTTTGAAGGTTTGCACATAGCATTCGGTACTTGGGTGATATGGTGCTGAATAGATCTGCCAAATGTTATTATCATGTACTATTGTTTTGAAACTGTCTGATGTAAACTGCGGTCCATTATCCGAGACCATTTCTATTGGCAACGCATATGTTGCAAAGATGTCTTGCAGTTTTATGATGGTCAGTTTGGCTGTAGTGTTTTTCTCATTTTTTTGCACCACTAGCCATTTTGAGAGTGCATCTACACAATCAGGAATTTTTCCCCCATAAAGGGTCTGGCAAAATCAATATGAATTCTGTGCTATGGTTGTGATGGCAATTTCCATGGGTTTCCTTTGGCCATGGAAGCTTTTGGTTGCATCTCTTGGCAGGTTCTACATCTCCTCACAGTTTGTTCAATGTCCATGTCAAGGGCGGGCCACCATACATACATCCATCCATGCTAAGGCTTTTATTCTTACCATTCCTGGATGATTCTGATGAAGGTCCACTAGGATGGCTGCTTGCCATTTGGTGGGGATAATTGTTTGGAATCCCCATAGTAAACATCCTTCTTCAATTGACAGTTCATGTCGTCATTGATAGCATGGTTTTAACTCAGCTGCAATGGCTTCAGCCTCGGGCCATCCATTCAATGTGAGGTATAGCACTTTTGATAAGATGGCCTCCTTTTGTGTTTCCCTGCTGATTACTTTGGCTATTATTGGTAAGTGATTGATTTGTTCTTGATTTATGATGATGGCTTCTGCTATCCATTTGATTATCTCATCTTTTATTCCTGTCTCAGGCAGTGGCATGATTGTTTTGAGCTCCCAGCTTATGTTTTATGTTTTATGGCCCACCTCTGGATCCTGGCTGTGGCTCGTACTGGTGTTCCTTTCTTTGGGCCTAAGATCAGACGGAGTGGTTTGTTGTCGGTTACCAGTGTAAATTTTCAAACATACAAATATTGATTGAAACGTTTTACACCAAATATTATCACTAGCCCTTCTTTTTCCAGCTGTGCATAATTCCATTCACTGGTCGTTAGTGATCGAGAGGCGTATGCTACCGGTTGCTCTCCTTTATCTATGATTTGCCTTAATACTGCTCCCAGTCCTATTTGTGAAGCATCCACTGCCAGGGTAATTTCTTTACTTGGGTCATAATGGATGAGGACGTTATCTTGGGGTGTCAGTGTCTCCTTTAACCTGTCTACTGAATTATTGGTTCCTTCAATCCAGTACCATTTTTGGTCCTTTTTCAGCAGCTGGTTTAATGGCCCACATAGGGTGAACACGCTGGTGTTTTCGATAATGGTTGATAAATCCCAGCAATGATTGCGATTCTGTTCAACTTGTGGGGTAGTGTACTTTGCAGATGTCTTCTGTCCACACCAGATCCATTCTTACCCCTTCGCTGTTGATGGTGAAACCTAGGTATGTCACTCAAGGTACCATAAAAACGCACTTGTCCTGATGGAGATGAATGTTAGCTTGCTGTAGGCACAGCAGCACATTCTCCAGGTTGGCGAGGTGCTTGGTGTCGTTTTGGCCTATAATTATAAATGTCATCGAGGAAACGTCCCACCTTGATTCCATGTAGTAGTTCATCCATTACCGCTTGGAATATTGTTGATGCTGCTGCTATTCGAAAGGCATGCCGTTGAATGTGTATAGTCCCAGATGAATGTTTATGGCCACATATTCCTTAGATGTGTCATCCAGAGCTATTTGAAGGTAAGCTTGCAATAAATCCAGTTTTGTGAATTTTGTTCCCCCTTTCAGGGCTTGAAACAGTTCCTCGGCTCTGGACATAGGGTGTTCCAGTATTTTTAGTGCTAGGTTGATGGTGATTTTGTAATCCCCACAGATTCGGATTTTGCCGTTTCTCTTCCGGATTGGTACTATAGGGCAAGCCCAATCACTTTATTGTATTTTCTTCAGTTTCCCCAGTTTTCCAGCCTGAGTAGCTCCACCTCAATCTTTTTCTTCATGGCAAAGGTTACTGTCCTGGCCTTGCAGAACTTAGGTTCCGTACCTGGGTCTAGATATATTTTTGCTTGTACTCCTTTGATCATTCCCAGATCCTTTCCAAAAACTGCCTGGTACTTGACGAGAAGTGATTTTAGCTTTGGTTTGTCGTTCTCTTCTGCCGTAAGTTCATTATCGATCCAATTTCCATCCAGTCCAATTGGATGTGTGATAGCCAGTTTATTCCCAGCAGTGCTGGGCCTAATGTGTCAACAATAAACAATGGGAGCTTCTTCAGCATTTGATCCCAGTGTGCCACGATCATGACACATTTTCTAAACACCTTGACTTTCTCCCTGGTTTCTGTCCTTAGGATATTTCTGTCTTCGCTGGAGTATGTGGTAGTAACTGCTTCTTAAGGCTGATAGGCATTAGGCAGACTGCTGACCTCGTGTCTAATTCCATTTACAGAGACTCGTTGTTAATCGTCATGTTGACTAGTATTTCCTTTTTTTTTCATACCATGGATGTGCACTGGTTTGTCGTCACTTGTTCCTGTACTTGGGCCATCATTTCCTTCCTACTGTCCATATGGTAGATTGTTTCCCGTATTTTTGTTTATCATTCTTTTTATTTCCCCTATTTCCGGGGCATTTGGTTCCTCTTGTCATCTGGACTTTTTGAAGAAACCCTTGTTGGTGCTGTGGTTGCTTTTCCTGCAGTTAAAACATTCTTGGCGGGAAACTTTATCCACCACCATTGAAGAGCCATGGCCGAGGTCAACATTACTTCTACTCGCCTTGGCTCCTAATTCTAAGGCTATGTTGAGGGTTATATCACCTTTACTGAGCAATCACTCTCTCGTGGCTCAGTCGGCTAAGCACAGAACCAAACAATCTCTTATAGCTTGGTTTAGGAAATCTCCAAAATTAGTGTTGTGATAAGGATCATAGCTCAACCAGGAATTCACTCACTGACTCCCCTGATTTTTTATTTCTGCCATAAAACGATTGTCTTTCTGCCATAATCAGCGGTTTGGGGCTCCAGGACTTCATATAGTTGAGTATATGTTCTGGTAGTGGGTAGATCTGGGGCTATCAGTGTTTTTAATCATTTGAAAGTCCTGCTCCCCATTACACTTAGAAACAGGGCACGTTTTTGATGGTGAGGAACATCTGTGATATTATTTGCATGACAGTGGTGGATCAAATATCTCTACGTAATCAAACCTATCTTCATTTTCTGCAATAAATGCTTCATATAGTGTGTTAGCCATCCTGAGGCAGTCTGTCTTCATTCTCTGTGGCTGAGCTGATTGCTTGGATATTTGTTTTTCTTCACCATCAATGCCTTTAGTGGTGTATCCTTTCTGCCGGTGAGGTCCGAATCCCATCCTTGTCACCAGTCTGTTGTGTATTTAGGCTTACAAAGTCCCACACATCAGCTAGCTGTTCAGTGTTCATTATTACACCAAAAAAATAAAGTGGTTCCTCCAGTACACTGTATTTTATTCACCTGCCGATGTTAATATGATGACATCAGTCACACGTATGACGAATGATGCCACACTCCTACAGTGTTAACCCTTAACAGCAAGACCCTTAATGCTAGATCTATGGGACAAGATTTTTTAACTGGTGAATACATCTTCAGTATGTGCCTAACATTCATTAAGCCAATTCAAAGTGGTGCATCATGTTCACATGTCCAAAGATAAGATGGCTTGCATCTTTTCTACTATTAACCCTACTTGTGACAGATACAAGTCTGATATTGCTACATTGATATTTATGTTTTGGTCTTGTCCATCTTTAGAAATCTATTGGAATTTTTAAAAGTATCTTTTCAACTACAACCCAATCCAATAACTGCTCTTTTTGGGGTTAGTGGACCAGACATTGGGGCCAGGTTGGGGCCTTCTCTACATTGTTGGTTAGAAGAGCCACTTATTCAAATAGAAAGACTCTAAACCTCCAACAGTGTTTCAATGGTTCTCTCATATGATGTCCTGTTTAAGTTTATGTATTTGATTCATCGGTGAAGTTTGAAGATATATGGCCACCTTATTTTCATTGATGTAAATATTTTTAATGTGATTAGATGTTCTCACGCTTCAAGATGAGATATAAGCCCCTTTTACACTTGCAAGTGGTCTCAGGAATTAACGGTCAATCAGCCTAAAAAGGGTCTCATGTAAAAGCAAAATCTTCTCAACATTGGCATGACATGACATCACCTCACACCGGGGATAGACTGGTATGAATCAAAAGCTACAAAATATATGTAACAGTCAGGATAAGATACTCAGATGTTTCTTTTTTTTTAATAGAGCAGGTTAGATGGGTTTTATCTGTGTGGGTGTGTGTGTGTGTGTTTTATATATATATATATAAAATGTATTTTCTGCCTTCATCCAGTGCAGTGGAGGAGGAAATCAAGTTTATACTGTTTTAAGTTTAATCTTTATATACAAACACACACACACACGTGATATTGTATTTTCAAGTTCTTTCCTTTTCTGCATTGTACTGTATTTATTATAAAAATCAATAAAAGATTGAAAAAAGAAAGAAGCGGTGTGGTCAGGATAGGAAAGCACATATTCATAAGGGCAAGAGCAAGATGAAGCAAAGTCTGCCTAAATGTTCCTATCTCTAATGTTACCAAACAACAATACCATTGCTCTTATCAGCAATGGTGACAATATTGAAGTCAGTTCTTAGTAAATGGGACTGCCACATTTTGAGAAAGGGTTAGGTTAGTGTGCAAAGTTAATAGATAGTCAATATCCCATCAGCAGTGGGAGATGTGTACTTGGGACAGGATCAACGACCTCAGCGAGGGACCTTGGATTGGGAATTCTGGAGATGAGAGAAATAATTTGGTCTGGGATGAAGATATATGTATAATAAAGTACGAATGGAAGCAGAGATGGTATAAAAAATCTTCAGTATCATATCAAGCACAGTATTAAGATGGGTCATGGGGAGAATAACCAAAGGTGTAATTGTTATTCAGATAATGAGTATCATATACAGTACACTTTGTAATATTTGGGACACTTATTTTTCATTTATTTGCCGATGTTCCAGTTTTAAATTTGTAATCAAACAATTCATATGTGATTAAAGTGCACATTCCAGATTTTATTCAAGGATATTTGTAGACATTTTGATTTGACCTTGTAGAAATTACAGCACTTTTCATATAGTCCCCTCAATATGCACCATGTTTGAGGCATTTGGCTTCACAGGTGTTTGTGAGTACTCAGGTATGTTTAATTGATTCATTGGTGCAGGTATAGGAGAGCTTGGCTTGCTTCTAGTCACCTTTGGAGTCTGTAGTTGCCACTTTTCAACATGATGACCAGAGTTGTGGCAATGCAAGTCAACAAAGCCATTTTGAGGCTGAAAAACAAGAGTAGAACAGTAAGACATCATCCAAACCTTATGATTACCAAAATCAACTGTCTGGAACATCATTAAGAGCATACTGGTGAGCTCAGTAATTTCAAAGGGACTGATATTCCAAGGAAGACCTCCATTGCTCATGACAGAATTCTCATTATAATGAAGAAAAATCCCCAAGCACATGTCCGATAGATCAGAAACACTATTCAGGAGGCAGGTGCAGATATGTTAATGACTACTGTCCAATGTATTTGTCATGAACAGAAATACAGATGTTATCTTGCAAGATGCAATCCACGGCAAAGATGGTATGGCTTGGATCTTGGGTAATTCCTTTACACGTCCACTTTCCTCTTGCCATCACTCTAATACAGGTTAATCTTGGTCTCATCTGTCCACAAGAACTTCTTGCACAATTTTGCAAGCTTTTTAAAATACTTCTTGGCAAAGGGAAATCTGGCTATCCTTTTTGTGGTTTGCATCTTGCACTGTAGTCTCTGTATTTCTATTCATTAAGTCTTCTGCAGACTGTAGTCATTGACATGTCCATACCTCCCTCCTGCAGATTGTTTCTGATCAATCAGATGTACATTTGGTGGATTTTTCTTCATTATGATGAGAAGACATCTCTCATCAGCAGTGAACATCTTCCTTGGAATATCAGTCCCTTTGCAATAACTGTGCTCACCAGTATGCTCTTGCAGTGACGTAATCTATTATGCTGACTGCTTGCTATTGGTTATGACTAGATTGGCTCTACTGGTATACAGATGGTGCAACTTATCTCACTGGTTAGTAGAGGTTGCTTCTTCTGTTAATAAAAGCCTAAACAATTATATGTCTGGTCCTTGCTTATGGCACATCAATTTTATTAACAGAAGAAAAATCATGGATACTTCTCTGAAACCTGGAAGACTCGAGATAGATCAGGATGCCACCCGAGCCGGAGAAAAGTTCCACCACTGGCTCCAGTGTTTTGAAGCGTACATGCAAAAGTACAATGTCGTGCAAGATGTCGAGAAAATGGACCATCTCGTGACTCTCCTCAGAGATGTCCCCTACTCCGAGAGGTAGCTGGCTATCAGAACACTGTGAATCTCCTTAGAGCCTATTATGATAGGCCTCAGAACACACTATTTGCAAGACACCAGCTTCACATTCAGAAGCAACAAGCAGGTGAGAGCGTAGATGTTTAGCGTAGGGGCTATCCAGGGATTGTGCCTGCACTGCTATCATGGCTGAGGCCCACTGTGAGTTCCTGATGTTAGGCGTGTTCATAAGTGGTCTGGAATCCAGATACGTTAGACAGCGTCTACTGGAGACTCCGGGCTTGATCTTTAATGTGGCTCTGCAACAAACAAAGATGCTTCTAACTGCGCTACAAGGGGTGAAAGCATTTGAGCAAGGGAGAAGTGCAGAAGCAGCACCCCTCAGACCGTCCCATAATGAAGATTCGCTACTGAGCACTACAAAACCGCAATGCGCAAGCCGTTCCCAAAAGTACTACTTTTGCGGCTTGGTGCTACATGCCCACAACCAGTGCCCTGCTCGGCAAGATACCTGCATCAACTGTGGGAAGAAAAGCCATTGGGCCACAGATTGCCGAGCTAGAGAGTTGACATCTGGCACTTGTGGCGAGCAGAGGAGTAAGAAGTGCTCATGTGCTGATACTAAGCAAGGTCGTCATCATAAAGCCACGATGCTGAACTGGAGAGACAATTATTCATCTAGCTTGACTTCAACTTCTTCTGAATCATCCAGTGGATTAACCAGTGACGAGGCAAGGCTCGACATGCCACTGCCACAAGGAGATCCAATCCTGGCTTCCATGAAGATAAATCAGGATAAATCCTACGATCTGCAGCCATCCTCGATGAAAGTGGAGGTAATTGGGCAGCCTATTAACTGTTTATTTGATTCAGGCAGTACAGACAGTTACATTCACCCTTCGACCGCTAGAGCACTAAATCTTGCGTTACACCCGTCTAAAAGCATGATAATGATGGCTTGCTCAGGACTAGAACAAGATACAAGAAGTTTTTGCAAAATTATTTTAAAAACACATGACAATGAATATATTGACTTTGAGATTTCTGTACTCCCTGGCCTATGCACTCCAATGCTTCTGCGTCTAGACTTCCAATGCCAAATGAAAAGTATCACACTGATTTAATGGCCCTTTGCTATCCATCACCATCTCGCCAAGGAAGCTTTGCCATTTGTCCACACTAAAAATTGAACCCCCTCATCTCTTCACTAATTTGACCTCGGATTGTAAGCCTATAGCTACAAAAAGTAGGTGCTACAGTAAAGAAGACAGACTCTTTATTAAAGACGAGGTTGGGATTCCAGCCAAACTATAAGCAGGTACACTCAACTAGACGCTTACCCACTGCCTCGCATTTCAGACATGGTCCCTCAAATTCCCCAATACGAGATATACTCGACTATTGAACTAATATCAGCTTACCACCAAGTCCCATCCAGAAGGATGAAAGGCAGTTTACTGCTTTTGATTCTGATGGCAAACTCGTCCAGTTTAAGAGAATTCCTTTTGGCATCACTAACGGGGTATCCATTTTTCTAAGAGATAGATAGGTTAGTGGATACCTATAAGTTGCAGGCCACTTTTCCTTATCTGGACAATGTTACCATCTGTGGCAAAGACATGAATGATCATGATCAGAATTTACAACAGTTCCTCCAAGTAGCAAAAACCTTGCGTTTAACCCTGAATAATGTGTGTACCGCATGATGAGTCTGCCAATATTAGGCTATGTAGTAAGTAAAGTAAAATAAATCTGGATCCACAGAGAATGCAACCACTCAAGGAGCTGCCCCCTCCAACAACACAAAAGGCCCTCAAGCATTGTTTAGGGTTTTTCTCCTATTACCCTCAGTGGGTGCCAAACTACGCTGACAAAGCATGACCTCTTTTTAAAACCATAAATTTTCCCTTGAATAATGAATGAGGCCCTCCTAGCCTTTGAAAACATTAAACAGGATATAGCCAAGACCTCCATGTCTGCAATTGATGAGGATTCACCTTTCCAAGTGGAATCAGATGCATCTGATTTTGCTCTAGCTGCCACATTAAATCAAGCTGGCAAACCTGTAGCCTTCTTTTCTCACACATTACATGGGCCAGAATTAAGACACTTATCCATTGAAAAGGAAGCATGAGCTATTATAGAAGCTATCTGCTACTGGAGAGGAAGCTGGCAGGAAGTTCACCTTGTTAACTGATCAGAAATCTGTTGCCTTCATGTTCAGCACTAGTTTGAAGAGCAAGATTAAAAATGATACGATTATGCAATGGTGTTTCAAACTTTCTAACTATGACTATGACATAGTCTATCATCCAGGAAACTTCAATGATCTGCCTGATGGTCTCTCTGGCACATCTTGTGCGAGTCTGCAGCTAGACCGATTAAAATTTATTCATGAAGAGCTGTACCACCCGGGAATCACCCGATTTTATCACTATGTGAAATCTCTCAATTTGCCCTATACATTATAGGATGTGAAAACCCTAACTGGACAATGCCCTGTCTGTGCCGAATGCAAACCACGTTATTACAAACCCTCACCTTCCTCATTGATCAAAGATTCTAGACCCTTTGAATGACTCAGTGTAGATTTTAAAGCACCACTACCTTAAAAATAGAAATGTTTATTTTCTTAGTGTTATTGATGAATATTCTCGTTTCCCTTTCGCTATCCCTTGTATGGATGTTTTTGCTGGTTCTGTAAATTAGATGTCTTGATTCCATTTTTAGTATTTTTGGCTATTCGAATTTCATTCATAGTGATGGAGCTTCAGCTTTTATGATCTTGGAAATTCAGCAGTATCTTCTTGACAGAAGCATTGCCACAAGTCACACTACCAGTTACAACCCTCAGGGGAATGAGCAAGTTGAACACAGCAATGGTATAATCTGGAAAGCTGTTACTATGGCACTCAAATCTAAGGGTCTCCCCACCAGCTGCTAGCAATGTGTTAGCTGAAGCTTTGAACTCTTATCTGTACCCTACTTTGCACATCAACTAACGAAACGCCTCATCAGTGTTTGTTTTCTTTTCTCGGAAAGTCAAAGACTGGATCGACCTTGCCAGCTTGACTTTCTAAACCTGAAGATGTTTGACTGAGAAAACATGTTGGACAGAGCAAGGTGGATCCATTAGTCGAGCTCGTACAACTGCTTCATGCTAACCCGCAATATGCTCAAATTGCTTTTCCTGATGGGAGACGAGACTCTTTTTCCCTTAGGGATCTTGATTTGCCAGGGTTCTGCCTGCAGTTTCTAACCCTTTTCCCACTACCACTAATCTTCCTTTGCCCTCCCCTGAAATTCAGTCTGTCACACACAGAAACTTACCCCAAACAACACCTGCTACCAATCACTTATCTGCCAATAAAGCATCTCCTGTTAGCTTACAAAAGTCATCTCCAGTTGTTTTGAAGGCTCAAGGCCACCCCAACAGCTTATGATGCATTTTAATTGTATTTTTTTTTCAAATCTGCCGCTAATTTTCTCTCTTCTTTAGTGCTTTTAACCCTTCTACTTCCTTGTTTTTTTTTCTTATATTACTTAAAATTGGTTAATTTAAGGGGGTGGTGAATGTAGTGATGTAATGTATTATGCTGACTGCTTGCTTTTGGTTGACTGTAGTCTGGCTCCACCCTACTGGTATGACAAATGTTGCAACTTATCCCACTGGTCAGTAGAGGTGGCTTCTTCTCTTAATAATCTTCTTAATTATGTACAAACCTGTTGATTTTGGTAATCCTAATGTTTTGGTGCTGTTTCTTAATGTATCATTCTTGTTTTTCAGCCTTATCATGGCTTTTTTGACTTTCATTGGCATAATTATGATTTTCATGTTGAAAAATAGCAACTACGTATTCTAGATGTGATTGAAAGCTTAGACCTGCACCAATGAAGCAATTAAACATTTTCGAGTACTCACAACACATGCAAAACAAAATGTCCAAAACATGCCCTGAACTGAGGGGACGAGGCATTAAAAGAGCTGAAATTTCTGCATGGTCAAACCAAAATTATAACCATGAATAATATCTGGAATGTGCACTTTAAGTAAATATGAATTGTTCAATTAAAAATTGAAGACTGAGGATCATAGGAGCAAATATAGGAAAAATGTCTGTCCCAAACATTATGGAGGGCACTGTACATTGTACAATGTACTCATGCACCAAAATTCTTACTTGCAGCAGCCAAAAAACTACAATAATAGCATTGGTGGGTCTTAAAGAATGGTTGACATTGAGTTGATGACCGGAGAAATGTAGAAGCCAATGTAAAGAGGACAGAATAGGAGTGGGACAGGGTCCTGAGTGAGGTTGGTAAAGCAGGTAGAAGTAGATTGGCACATGCCAAAGTCACAGAATCCATGAAATACAAAAGGGTCAGATGAAAGAAGGGGCATCATAGAGCATGGAGTGGGTGATTAAAGATAAAGGCAGTCTGGTAAAATGAGAATGTATTAAAAAGAAAAGACAGATGAACAGAGGTTGGGAGGAAGGGAAAGACAAGGGATAGGGCCGAGGGAGGGGAAAAGTCTTTTTCACAGGTGAGAGAGAAGGAAGAGATGTCTGGCCACTCATGTCCTAACTCCCTGAGAAAAAGCAGACTGAGCCAATCATGAATAAAAAAAAAATCAAGTTACCAGATGTTGCAGAATTTAGTATTAATTCTGAAATGCAGCAAAATGCTCATTTGGAAGATGAAGTACTGTTTCTCAAGCTTACATTGGGCATCATTCTAACAGTTCAGGAGCTAACAGACTTAAATCAGAGCAGGATGGTGAATTCAAGTGGCAGGCCACAGAAAGCTCAGGGTTGTACTTCTGGACTGAACACGGGTAACCCAAATGATTTTCACAATCATGAATAGAATTGGCATCAATAAAAATGAAATAAAGATTCCTGAGAAGTGTCTGAACTTTTGAGTTAGAGCTATCAAGAGAAAATGTATCATTTCACTACTTTGGGGTGGTTATTACAAGATTATGGAGATTAGTCCTATTTTCTGTAGTTTAGAATAATTAGAGGCAATTGCATTGAAACATGATTTTTCTTTTATAATGCAGGTTAAATTCAACATTTAACCTGGATATATCTAAACCCAATTGTTAGTTTTGAAATAAGAGGCCAACCATTCAAAACTGAGGCGAGAAATTTCATGAAAGTGTTGTAAATATTTGGGATTCCCTCCCCATTAAGGCTGTGGAGCATATTTTCGATAAAGATTGATACATTTTAGAATTTTAAGGGAGGCAAATGAGGTTGATTTAAAAATTGTGCTGCTGAGGTAAAAGAACATAATCCCAGATCCTTTCGTTTGGTTATAGGTTTTGCTGGTAACCATGGAGCCAAATACCAAGCTGTAGTCAAAAACAGGCTGACCTATGGTTCTCCCTCTTGACATCTAGAAAATACCCCTGGTGTGTAGATAAGGACTTATGGTCTAGGTGAGCTAACACAGAGTGGTTGGCTAGTAAGTTATGAGAAGGGAAGACTTTTTTTTAAAGTTTAGATATACAACATGGTCTGTGCCACCCATTTTTACACCCCATTAACCTAAACCCTGGTACCTTTTTGAATGGTGGGAGGAACCTGGAGCCCCTGAAGAAAACCCACACAGATATGGGGAGAATGCACAAACTTCTTACAGACAGTATTGGAATCAAATCCCGGTGCAGATTGCTGGCATTGCAAAGGCAATGCAGGTGTCAAGATTTAAGGATGAAAATGTACTTGTTTTCTTTTCATGCAGACCTTTGTTTGAAAATCTGTAAGAATCAAGGACCCAAAGTAGGAAATAAACTTGTTCAGAATCATGGAAGTAGTTTGATCATAATAAAGATTAAACTTCACCTTCCAGATGTCATCACTCATCTACACACCAGGGACAATTTCCAGATGCAAGAGAGAACCTGCATGCTCCACACCAATAGCACCAGAAGTCGGAGGTCACTGGATTTGTAAAACTGGTCTACAAGCTGCACTTGAATATTCCACCTGCACAAAGTTTGCAGTTTTGTGAAAAATGACAATTTGGAAATAATTTTCTGACTTCATCATTAATTGCCAGAACAAATGCTGGAAATTACAATTTCACTTTCCCAAGTGTGCATCTTTATTAGCTGCCCCATAACATTTAAATTTTATGTGGCTTAATAGTATGCTCCAATCAATGAAGATTGAAATTACATTACAATGATGTACTCAGCACCACTCAGGCTAGGTCTTTTGTTTCATTTTTGCTTTCAGTTAATTCAGACAAGAATGAAAAAAAACATGTCTAATAGGTAGTACATAATTTTTTTTAAAAAATTCTAGTTAAAGGCATACATTTTGAATAATGAATTACCTATTCCCATTAACCTGAAAAAAATAAACTGTACAAAATATTGTGATATTCTATAAATGAAGTGCAGTGCATTTGTTGACTATTTCCACTGTACAAGTTGGCTTTAAATGTGTTCCCACCCCAACAAATTCTGTTTCCAAGCAATTTTTTTTAGTATCAACCTATACATCCAAAACTTATGGAAACATTCCACATACCCATTTTTAATTCTACCATTTTTAAGAAATCAAATTTAATTTGCTATAATACTCTTAAAAGATTTTTTTTAAACTGCTGAGATTAATACAACTTGTAATTCATACGGTTAACAAATCTGCACAATAAAACTCAAATAAATCAAGATAGTTTTGTTATTTATAATGGTTTAAATCCAAATAGTGGATGATCAAAAAAAATTGCGCAATGCTTTCACACTTTGAGGTATGCTCAATTTAACTAGATATTCCAAAACTAATTTTGATAAAAATGTTCTATATTGGTAAGGGTTGTGGCTGTCATGTGACAGCAATGCCCCCTACCTAGCCAGAAGACACACAATCTACCAATCAAGGTTTGGTTTGGTTCCTCCCTCCCCATTAGTGCACACCCTGCTATTTACCTTGTAAATTACCTGGACTGGACTCTCCAACCTGCCTGTACTTGGCCTTAGACCATTGGCTTTTGTAATTGGATGAACCCTCCTGGCACCGAGCCAATAGCCCTGCTATTGGTATCTCCAGCACTATAAAGATGCCATGTGTTCTTTGTTCTTTCTTTGCCAGCTCCAGGCCTAGAAATGTGGAAGGGTGCTGGAGAAAATGTTGGTAAGATGTGCACTGTTAAAAAGGTTGGGAGCATAGAGCCAAGGGGCGGTGGGGCATCGTAGTGATTTTTCCTTGATCACTGTATGTATCAGTTCATTGTGTGCGCGCGCATGTGTGTGTTCCATCAGTTTCCATTTCCCACACTTGCGTTCTGTCAATAAAATCCTTCCCTACCAAAACAGTTCAGAGTTTTGCCTTTGAGATCTACCAAACCGGTTTTATCACTCACATGTTCCCAGTAAAGTGTTTGTTTACTTAGATTAAAGTATAAAATATTTGATTTTAACTTCATTCTCAAAATTCAGAGATGCACTTTAGACAAAAGAATAATTTTATAATAAAAATTTTAAAATCGGTAAATTAAATGTAATTTACAGTATTCTAGACAGTATTGCAAGTAAAGGAAAGCTTTCTCAATGAAAATCTGCATATTTGAAGGAATTAAGCAAAATACTGTAAATATGTTGAAATACATCCTAGAATTAAGATATTGTTTGCAACATTTCTGAATTGGAAGCACATTGTATTGTTTATCTCTTCAAAAGTATGTCTTAACATTTCTTGTAGTGTGATTTTCTTAAATATAACAAAAAGGCAGACTTTTCATAAAGAGATAGCACCAGGAAAAATTCTGCAGTTCTCACATCACATCCCAAGACATAATACATTTTGGTGGGCATAGTATAAAAATGTCTGGTATGGTAAAATGTATTAGAGACTTGTGTTGAGTTAGGGATCTGAATAGATGATGTAACATCTGTGTTTATATATACATATACATGCATATATCCTCTTCATTCACAAAGTACATTGCTTGTATAGCTACAGTCGGATATTGGTGTGCTAGAATCAAAGACACTTTGAACATAGCAAGTTGCAACATGACTTATAGGGGAATTATCAAAACCCACATTCTCTCGGGTACATTCTGAAATATGCAGTGGTTTATTTTTCAGATCTTTTGTCCCAACATGCAACATTTGTATAGGTTTGGGTTTCCATATGGAATCATTTTGCACCTCCATAAATTCATCAACAGCAGGAAGAATAACTTCTCTCTGATTTAAGATTGGTTCAACTGAGGCCATCATGAATTGCTTAACTGCTGCCATTCCAGAAACTATGTTGGAAAGGATATTACTGGGCTCCTCAAATTCTCTCTGATCACTAGTCACAAATCTGTTTCCTCTTGGAATGTTACTTGGTATATAGTCATGGGACTCTGCAGGAGCAATCCAGTATTTATTTTTTCCATTCAGTTTTTCTTCCTTTATAGAATGTTTGCTTTGTGCACTCATGAATCCTCTCTTCACAAGTTTTGTACACATTTCTAAATCTTTATTAGTAAACCCTTTTGTAGGTTTACAGGCCTGATGAGGTTGGCTTTTATAATTTGTAAATATTTTATCTGAAGAGTATTCTTCACCTTTGACAACTTTATGAATTTCTGGTGACATACCGTTTCTGTCAATATTCTTCATTTTAATGGCTTTGATTTCAGTGTTACAATTATTAAGCTTCTGAATAGTTCTGATGTCCCATTGCTTTGCATTTGATTTTGCATGTCTTTTCCTGAAACAATTTATTGCCTTATTAACTTTGGAATATTTATAATTATTTGAACATCCATGATCAAAAGCTTGTAACTGATTTGAAGATTGTATACATGAGAATGAAACAGATGTGGGTTCACTTTTACTGCAGCAAGCCTGGATATTTGTAGAATATAGTTCACTGTGAATCTGAAATTGCTTTGAACATTCATTCGGTAATTTAGGTTTCTTGGGAAATTGATTTTGGCTGCACTGCTCCAAGGAATTCACATCAGATTTTCCCACCTTAGAGGGCATTTCTGGAGTGCAGGTTTTTGAAAATTCAGAGCATAATGTTGGCTTTATTTCTCCAGGTGTAAAGTTTGAAATGTCTAAAATGCAGAGAGTGTCTTTTGAAGCAAATAATTTTTTTGTTTCTTCACTTACTTCCTGAGTGAAGTTGCCACTGATTTCATTTTGATGGTACATCTTCATGTCATTTTGATGTGAAACATTGTTAACATTTAACTGATTTTTCAATTTTCCATTTGCAGAGTCAACGTTAGATGAGGAAAATAACTCTTTGCCTTCCACTCCGGGTTGATGAACTCTTTTAATGGTCACTGCATTGCAAGCTTCCTGGATGTTTAATTCAAATTGCAATGGGAGGATATTTGATTCATCACCACTGCATCTTGCAGATTTGTCAGTTTGTTTTTGCTGTAAAGTAAATTGATTTTCTGTTGCATATTCATTGAACTGCTGACCATTACTGGAATTCTGTGAAGAAATTTGGAAATTTTCATTAACTGAGGAATCATCATTGCCTAGCAGAGATCTTAAATATCCTCCAAGAATTTCTGGAGCAGAGTGCATGTTGGAAACACATGGTACACAGCAGTCTGAACTGCTGGCTGGAACAAGAGAAAGTAACTCCCCAGAAGTTTCTGTTTTATCACTGATTGAAGAATGCAAAGTGGTGGCATTGAAGTTTCCCAATGAACTACAAGCAGAATTCCACTCACCCTGAATTTTGTGCACATTTGCATTTCGAATTTGAGTGTCCTTTTCTGTATGTTTTAAGTAATTTCCATCACTGAGATATTTACTATCCTGAGCATTTTCTCTCCTTTTCTCTGAAAGTATGTTTTGTTTTTTTAAATTATTTTGGAATGAGTCTTCTTTCTGCATTTCTCTTACCCGACCAGCCTTACTCACAGTTCGAATAGTGATGCGTTTTAATTCTATTTCATCTGTAAATTCGTAAACAGACTTATCATACTTTTGCATCTTCTCAGGTAGTTTTGTGTTGGCATCAACTGTTTCAATAACATTGTCTTTTTGGTGATTCAAGCTGTGCCCTATTTTAATTGACGTTGCCCCATTTGCAAGTGTTCGCTGTTTTTTATTTTTAGAAGAGAAGAACATGTAAGACATACCAGCATCTGAACAGATTTTTAATTTCCCATCAGTTTTACCTTGGTTATGATATACCTTACAATTATGAACTGGAGACCAAAATTCCTTAAGTGGTGAAAGTTTTTTGTATTTTTTTACTATTTCATCAGTCAATAAAACATGTCTCTCTGTACAATCTAATCTGCCAATCTTTACATGCATGTTTTTGTGTCCTTTAAAACGATTAACAATTATGTATTTGATAATTACAGGAGGCCCCTTTTTGCCACTTTTTCTTCTTTTTCTAGGGCACCAGTCATCATCCTCCTCCGTTGGAGTATTTGGAAAATGATCCATTTTTCCAAATGTCTTCATCGTCTCCAGCGAATCAATGTCATACAAATAATCATCACTATATCGTATCTGTCGTTTCGCCCTCAGAGTATAATTGGTTTGGTTTGAATACCTATCAGCACTTTTCCTCCAATTTCCTTGATCTTCACATAGGATGGGTGATAAAAAGACTGAATCCACTGAACTCTCAGTATCTTTGCAGTGATCCATAAAAATGCCAGGCCGAGGACACTTTTTACTTTCTAATTCACTCAAAGAGCGATGTTCTGGATTGTCATCTTCCCTTCTCTTTTCCTGAAGAGAAGCAACATTTTTTAAGAGAGGAGTTTCCTCTTTTTTTGTTCCATTACAACAGGAAGTAGGGAAAAATTGAAGCTGCACATCGTCTTGATGAGCATGAGTTTTCTCTTTTATATTGTCCTGAAAAGATTCATATCTTATTTTCAGTGAACAGACATCACTATTTAATGTTGATTCATCAAACAAAAAACTGTCACTGTTTTCCTCACCTATTAAATTAGTTGAAAAGTCATTTACAGTGCAAAGATCTAAAAATTCTTCTTTATTTTCATTTATGAAGGACTCAAAGAAACTCCAGTTCTGACTTGGAATTGGCAGCAACGCTTCATCTCCATGACTGTGAGTATTGGTAGTGGCATCTAATTCATCAACTTTTGTTTCATTGAATTTGTCTTCACATGTTATTCCACTTAGAGAAAAATTTAACATTTGATCAGAAGCAGTGTCTTCAGTCTGAAATACTGAAATATGTGCTTCAGGAATCATAACGGTTTCTTTGTTCAGTTTCATATTATTGCAGATTCGCCATCGAGCTTCAAATTCACAGCACTCTATTTTGTTTGCTTCGTAAGTATCTTCAGCCACCCTTTGAACTTCACAGGGCTTTCTACTAAAGCATGAAAAGTCCTTAGATTCCATTTCAAATTCAGAAAAATAACACTAGTACATGTAAAGGGATATGAAGAGAAACCCACTTAAGGAAGGAGGAAGGAGATAGTGCAAGAAAAATCTTGAAAAGATCATTTTCTTTAGTTGTCATCAAAGTCAAGTTACTGACCATGAAGAGTTATTATCCATCCCTTGAGGAATAAAGTTTCTAAAAAAAACAAAAAGAACAACATTTTATGCACTTTATGTTTTCTAATTTAAACATGCAATTAATATTATTCATTTTTCTAGTACCTTAATTTCATCATTCAACATGCAAATAATGCGCACACATAACATCATGAATTGTGTAAAATATTTTCGTATAACGCACACACGCATATACTTGGTGGGTGTAGAATTCTAATTTCCTACTGACAAAATCAATTTGCATTTAAATGGGACATTAGACAAAGCGCATGCCAGTATGTGCCCCACAGTTAATCTCCCACAATTAACACCCAATCAATCCCCCCCTCCCCCCCTCAAGAGGTGTCAATTACCCAGAGGCATTTGATGTTAATCTCCTCCTTCAGGGACGGATCTGGACAATTAACATTGATAAGGTTCTGTGCCCTAGCCAGAATGCCCTGTTTATAGGAATACCATGGCATTCACTATAAAGAGATATTCCCAAGATCAAAATTTCTTTGCCTCAGAAAATCAACGTGACTGAATGGTAAAATACATTCAAAGATCAGATAAATAGATTTTAATCTGTAATGGAATTAAGGATTTATGCCGAAGAGAACCAAAAATTGATTTGAAGAAAAATAGGATCAGCTCTGTTATTAAATGGAGTTGGCCATTCAGTTATTTTGTGGAATAACTATTATATGGACAGTTGAAATGAAAAAGAAAACAAGATACGCATGTCATTCTTGAACAAAATTAGTCTCCACCTTTAAATTTATCCAAAATCTTGGTTAAATTTATTGTCAAAGTACAGACATAACATCACATACAACCCTGAAATTATTTTTCCTGTGGGCCAGGAAGAATTTCTACGTATTAGTAGTGCAAAAAACAAACTCTACTCAAAAAAAGATACATATACAAAATAGAAAGAAGTGCAAACAAGATGACTGCACAATACAGAAATTAAATATTCAATAATAATGTGCAAAGTAAACAAGTCTGATTGAATTTGTTGTTTAGGAGTCTAATGATGGAGGGGTAGCAACTGTTGCTGAATCTGGCGGTATGAATCTTGTGGCAACTTTCCCTCTTTCCTGATGGCAACAGCAAAAACAGAGCATGTCCTGGGTGGTGCGGATCCTTGATAACTGCTGCAGCTCTCCAACAGCAACATTCCCTGGAGATGTTGTCGATGGTGGGAAGAACTTTGCCTGTGATGTTCTGTGGTGTCCACTACCTTATGCAGGGCTTTCACTCAGAAGTATTCTTGCCCCCATGCCCCTATTACCAGATCATGACGAAGGTGGTCGGCACATTTTCCACTATACATCTGTAGATGTTTGTCAACGTTTTCATTGTCATACCAAACTTTTGCAAACTTACAAAAAAGTAGGAGTTGACATGCTTTCTTCATGATAACATTCATGTGTTGAGTCTAAGAAAGATCCTCTGATGTGGTGATTCTCAGGAATTTAAATTTGATCACTCTCTCCCTCTCTGATCTCCCAATGATCACTGGATCATACACTGCTGGTTTTCTTCTCCTTGGTTTTGGTGACATTGAGTGCGAGGTTGTTGTTGTGTTATTATGCATGTATAATAAAGAACTACATTGCCCAGTAGGCAATGCATGTAGTTTGCACGGAACGGAACAAAAAGTAGACTACGACAGAAGTTGAACGCGCTGTGGATTCAAGCAGCTCAAACAATAAAGTTGCTTAAGCATTAAAACCATGCAGGTTGTTCTTCAAGGAATAAACATAACATGGTGTCAGAACTGAGAGTAAATAAATATGACAATAGTTCCCGTCATGGATAATTTAAGTCCTCCCACAATAATGCAGTTTACCAGCAATCTAACCTATAATTGGAAAAGCTTCAAACAGCGATTCAACATTTAATTAGAGGTTGGTGGAGTGGGAAAGACCGATGAAAAACAGAAAGTCTCTATATTTCCACAAGTGATGTATGAAGATGCCTTGGACATCTATAACTGTTTTTAAATTGATGAGGCAACTTTCAAGTTGGACGCTCCGATTACAAAATTTGAGGAGTATTTTGTCCCAAGCAAAAATATCTCATTTGAAAGTCAATTTTTTCTCCTGTGACCAGAAATAAGGTATTAGCTTCGACCAATACTTAGCCAAGCTTCACACACCGACCAAGTCCTGTGAATATGGAGATTTGAAAAAACTCACTCATTAGAAGCAGAAAAGTTTGCTGAATTCCAGATAATGGGCTTAGAGAACGACTGTTGCGTGAAAAAGATTTGACACTGGAAAAGGCTGTGAATGTATGTAGGGCAGCAGAGACCATATGAGCACATGCTAAAGAGCTGCACAGGATAGACACAACAGTGCATGCAGTGAAACAGAGAAGCAAAGCACTAGGAGTTTCCCAAAGCTACAGCAAAGCAAAGAGATGGGCTGAAACAGCATATTGAGGAAGACATATTGCAAAGATGTGTCCTGCCTTTGGAAAGTCCTGCAATAAATGTGGGAAGAAGAATCATTCTGCAAAGCACGGGCTACCAAGAGAAAGGTGCACAGTGTTGTCACAGAAACTGAGGAATTCTATGTGGATTCACCACAGACCACTGGTGGTAAAAATAGAATCTATCGTTCCAGTGACTGTTAATGAGACAGTAATTCAATTTAAGTTAGAAATCAGAGCCCAGGTGAATCTGTTATCTATGGACGATTACAAGACCCCCACCGTAAAGAGCAAAATTTATCCAGTGAAATTAAAACTGACAGGCTACACTGGAGAATGTTCCAGTAAAAGAGGGCTTGAAACACAAAGTCACAGCTACAGATTGTACAAAGAGTTCAGGTAATATTAGGTCTGTGTCCATATGAAAAGTTCAAAAAGAGTTTTCATAGTGGCTTCACAGACCGAAGATGAACACACAACAATCACGGAAGAGTATGAAGATGTCTTCGAGAGACTGGATATTTACCTCTCTTTCTTTGGCTTGGCTTCGTAGACGAAGATTTATGGAGGGGTAAATGTCCACGTCAGCTGCAGGCTCGTTTGTGGCTGACAAGTCCGATGTTGGACAGGCAGACACAGTTGCAGCGGTTGCAGGGGAAAATTGGTTGGTTGCGGTTGGGTGTTGGGTTTTTCCTCCTTTGTCTTTTGTCAGTGAGGTGGGCTCTGCGGTCTTCTTCAAAGAAGGTTGCTGCCCGCCAAACTGTGAGGCGCCAAGATGCACGGTTTGAGGCAATATCAGCCCACTGGTCAATGTGTCAATATCAGTCAATGTGGCAGGCACCAAGAGATTTGAGGGGGAGGACGTGGAGGGGGAGAACGTGGACAAAATCCACAAGGATGAGACAGTGGCTCCTTTTGTCCATGCATGCAAGAAAGTTCTGTTTCCACTTAGAGAAAAACTTAAACAAGAACTAGCACACTTGGAATAGATGAAAGTCGGGCAGAAAATTGAAGAACTTAGATTGAGTCAGATCACTGGTCATTTTCCTCACTGCAAAAGAAAAATGGAGCATTGCACATATGCCTGGACCCAAGAGACCTCAATAAAGCCATCAAGATAGAGCACTTTAAATTGCCCACATGGGAGGAAATCATGCCCTGGTTTGCAGGTGCCAAGTGGTTTAGCAAACTCAATGCATCGTTGGGGTTTTGGCAGATGAAGCTCAGTGAGGAAAGTTCGAGACTATGAACTTTCAATACTCCAAAAGGAATATACTGCTTTCTTCAGCTACTATATGGGATCTTATCCACATGATCTTTGAAAGTATACCTGGAGTTGAGACTATGATTGATGAAATCATTGTATGGGGGTCCACCAAGAATGAACATGATATGCAACTAAGCCAAGCATTTGACATAACACAGAAGGTCAATTTGAAATTAAATAAAGAGAAATGCGAGTTTGGCGTAAGGACACTGACCTTAATAGGAGATATCATAACTGATCCAAGATAGCAGCCATCAAGAATTTTGTGAGTCCCCAAAACAAAGAGGAGGCGAGACGTTACTTGGGGATGGTGACTTAACGAGCTAAGTTCAGGAATGTTGGCTTTCATAAAGAGGGGATTGGAGTATAGGAACAGAGACGCCCTTCTGCAGTTATACAGGGCCCTGGTGAGACCCCACCTGGAGTATTGCGTCCAGTTCTGGTCTCCAAACTTGAGGAAGGACATACTAGCTATAGAGGGTGTGCAGCGCAGATTTACAAGGTTAGTTCCAGGGATGGCAGGGTTGTCATATGCAGCAAGGCTAGAAAAACTGGACTTGTATCCATTGGAGTTTAGAAGGATGAGGGGGGACATGATTGAGGTATACAAAATCATCAGGGGGATAGACAAGGTGAAGTCTGATTACTTGTTCCCAATGATGGGGGAGACAAGGACGAGAGGGCATAGTTTAAGAATACAGGGTAGGCCCTTTAGGACGGAGATGAGAAAGCATTTTTTTACCCAGAGAAGTGTGAATCTGTGGAATGCTCTGCCACAGAGGGTGGTAGCGGCGGATTCGCTGACTATGTTCAAAAGAGAGTTAGATAAGACTCTTGTGGGTAACGGAGTTAAGGGTTATGGGGATAAGGCTGGAAAGGGGTACTGATGGTAATAATCAGCCATGATCTAAAATGGCGGTGCTGGCCCGACGGGCCAAATGGCCTACTCCAACTCCTATTGTCTATTGTCACCTAGCCTTCAACGCCTTGATAGCAGCATCATATGTAAAGCAGTCCCTGATGATTGCATACCCTTTCGTCCCTACCCGTGAAACATGTGCAGACCTCCTGAGTTCATCGCTGTGGAGATGTCTCTGGTCACGTTCAGGTAAGCCTGGAAGCAATCTAGCCAGTATGTGAACTCCTCAGCCATGTTGGGGGACGGAGCGTCTATCAGTAGTATACGTGGCTTGAGTAGCGCTTCCATCATTAGGGAACAAGCTAATAAAATTGTAATGTGAATAAAAGCTCTCACGACTGGAGGCGAGAACAAACATTTTCATTAGCTTATCACAGTAGTCTTCAGAAGGGTTCTGGGTTTAGGCAGGAAATCTGGCTTATATAAGAGCAGATGGGGCGGAGCCAGCCATGAGCACAACTCATTACCAGTGAATCCCAGTTCACTGCACAGTAACTGTTGCATGCAATGTGATTATATTGTACGATCCTGCATTTGTGAGACTATCATCCTTGCTGTGACTTTCCTTTGAGTATAAATAAAGATCACTCATAATCAACCTATGCTCAGACTTGCTGCTCTTTTGACTTGTAGGACCGGTTTAACCCTCACACTGGGCCAAAGGATCCGTTTCCATACAGTAAACATGAATTATGCTTTTTAAAGAACACATCCCCTCCTTCCATGTTCCTAAGGCTGATGTGGAGAATAAATATAAAGTGTCAAATAAACTTTACATCTTAATAGTTTCTTTCACAAACTGAGTGAAAATCCTATTGCCACACAGCTCATAGGAAGCTGGGCCAAATGTGCAGTTTACTCATTGACTGCAATCCCAATATGTATCCAATGTACAAGTAATCAGTACTATTACATCAATGACTGCAACCTTATTCCAATGCAAAACTCAACGAATTTTTGTTGGAGCCTATGTAGGATTGCATCATTAATAATTTAAAAAAAATCAAATCAAGTGTTACAGTAACATAATGCAAATGAATCTATGATTTTCAATTGATGTCAACCAACTGCCAAACTTTTGGATACTTTTAATTTTTTTTTAATAGTTCCATCTTCTATCAACCTCCAAATATGGTGCGTTAAAATGAAGTACAGTCACGTCAAATACAACTTTTGTTTGTGCCAAAGTAAATTCATATAAAAGTTCACTGTGACCCAGGATTCCATCTGCAGCCACTGCGCCAGTTTTGCTTTAAAACAATGCAAACTGCACCATGTGAATCTCCAGAGAGCCATGCATTTTCCCCTTTCAGTGGCAAACGTAGTACACTTAAAACACCCAAATAAAAGATGATCCGTAGATTTTATACAATGCATGGGGGGGGGGGGGGAGATATCCTAAAAAAAACACGAATAAGCCAAAGTTGCAATCAATGCAAAATTTAGCCACCATCGAAATGTTTGCACGAACAAGAGAGGCAACGATGGATAGAAGCAAGCACCCCCCCCCCAAAAAAAATCCGAATCGTTCGGTAAAACTGACAAGATAAAAACTTGTGCTGACTTTCAGGATTTTGAAGGGGAATAAAAGCTTTGTGAAGCCCCCCCGCCCCCCGCTTGCACACAACGTGCCGGGGCATTGGCGTGGAGCGCAGGGTTGAAAGTTGCGCATGGCTTGTTGCTGTCCCAACAGCGGCCACCGCCGCCTGCCCCAACCTCGACCTGCTGCAAAAGCGGGCCCGACACGGCTCGGCTGCGGCTGGGGAAAGGCGGGCGGGCGGGGGCTGCGGCGGACTCCCCGTACCCAGCCCCGCCGCGGAGATTGGGCTGCAACGACAGCGTTAACAGCGAGGCCAGGGCCACGCTGCTCAGAGACATGGTCAAAACTGCAAGAAAGACACAAAGAGACCACCCGAATCACCCCCCCCCCCCCCCTTCAACTGCGACCCGGGGCTCACCTCCGCTCCAGCGCACGCCTCGCCAGCTCGCACTCCCCCTCCCCCCGCCCTCCCGCGAACCGCCGTTATTTTCAAAATCTGCTCTCCGCCAGCCCGGGCTCAGCCTGGCCGGTAAGCAGGAGGCAGCCCACCCGTGCGTGGGGAGGAAGAAAAGGGTCGCGCTGCATCCCGGGAGTTGGAGTCCTCCTGACGCGGAGCCTTTTGTTGCTTACAATTCCCAGAGTGCAACAGCGCTGCAGGGAGACCGCGTGGCGACTTCGGGCCGTTCCGCGTTTGTCGCTGGAACCGCGCCGGCGGGCGTCACTTCTCCAATTGTTGCCAAAAGTGATGGGTCACCCTTGTAAACATCTCATCATCGCGCAGTTAGATGGTTCTCGCATCTTAACCACAGTTTGGAGGTTTATTATGAAGAGAGCGGTGTGGCTGTGGAGGGACCACTGTCAATACTCTTTGCATGTGTATGGCCTCTTGCGGATTGTACCTGTGGCTCCTCCACCTTGATTCCCCTTGACAATAACCACACCAGCAGTGCGAGTACAAGACAGCTTTAATAAACTAATATGGACACTAAGAGGTCTTGTCTCTCTGCAAGACGAACCTGGAAGGTGAGACTGAAGCTCTGGACTGCTTTATATACAAGGTCACCAGGATGACCCCTGGCGTAATTACATATCACCACACCCCAAATAAAGGCGGCCACTCCCGAGAACAAGCTCAGGTCTTGGGTCAGCAACACGAGACGTCCCTTCTGTTTATGGTAATAAAAGTCTATCAGTCAGGTAACTTCTAGTCTTTGGAGTTATTGATGGCACATCAATTTTATTAGCATATTTTTTTTTGGAGTGGACAACTTGCTGAGACCAGAGAGGCTGAAAATCAACCCAAGACCACCGGAAGTATCTGACAAGTTCGAACTCTGGCTATGCTGCCTCAACATGTATCTACAACCCTCCAACGAGATTGTTCAATTCGATTACAGACAAACTGCACTTATTGTTCTCACAGGTTGGGCAGCATGTTTACCTGATAGTGAGAGAATGCTAGACATTTACTGAAGCAATGGGCATTCTGAAAGGCCCAGGTGAATTGAGTCTACGCCAAGCACGTCCTAGCCATGTGAAAGCAGCAACCAGGGGAGTGGATCGATGATTACCTTCAGATCTTGCAAGACCTCAGACGGGCCTGCGGCTGCAAGGCCACATCAGCAAAAGAGTGCATGCAGGAGTTGATCCGAGATGCCTGTGTAGCAGGCATCAGATCGGATTACATTTTCCAGCGACTGCTAGAACAGGGTGAGCTGAAGCTGCAGAAAGCCATTGAACTAGCTAAAACTCTAGAAGTAACCCTCCGCAACATGGACTCTTTCTCAACCAATAACATGGGCACCGCATGAGTGCTGCCATCTTGGGATGTGGGATCACTGGCTGCCCCATGTCTCAACCTGACAACAGTCGCAGCTGCCAGCAAGTACCCAAAGTGCTACCTCTGTGGCTAGTAGGAGCACCCCAGAAAATGCTGCCTGGCAAAGGCCATCATCTGTTCTGGCTATGGGAAGAAGGGGCATTAAATGAAGATATGCAAATCCAAGCAACCTTCTAACCCAAGCAGTGCTGAGTGTGAGCAGTGGGGACCACCACCATCTTGGACGATGTCACTTCCCACAAACAACAACAGCACCACTTTTGGAGCCAACACCTTGCACTCCGCCATCTTACCAGACCACGAGCCAGTACAGTGGAATAAACAGCAATGCTACTCTGGCTTCAGTCATGCTCGACCAAAGCAGCCCTCATCAGCTCATCAAGTCAATGATGGACATAGAATTAAATGGGCACAAGTCGAGCTGCCTGCTCGATCGCAGGAGCACAGAGAGCTTCATCCACCCCTATACAGTGCAGCGTTACTCCCTCGTGGTGAGTTAGAGAGTCTCCATGGCCTCTAAGTCCCACTCGGCAGACATCCACGGCACCTGCGTAGTTACACTGACCATGCGTGGTGCAGAATACAATAACTCCTCGTACCCGTGGTAATGGGGTTGGACTTTCTGTGCCACCTTAATAGCATCACCGTGGAATATGATGGACCTCATCTTCCCCCTCACTGTCTGCAACCAACAGTTTTTAAACCACCTGCCCTCCCCTCCAAAAGTCCCGCGGGCTCTCCATTCTCTGGATTCCCCCCCTCCCCCAACCTATGTTTGCCAACCTCTCCCCCCAACTGTAAGCCCGTCGCCACCAAGAGCAAGAGATACTGCACTGGGAACAGGACTTTCATCAAATCAGAGGTGAGATGGCTCCTGATCGAGGGGGAACATCGAACCCAGTACCAGCTCAGGTAGTGGTGGTTAAGAGTGGGGAAAAACACTGGTTATCAACTACAGTCAGATCATTAACAGGTTTACACACTGGATGCGTACCCTCTCGCAGAGCCTACATGGTAAACCAAATAGCCCAATATTGGGTATTTTCCACCAGTGACTTAAAGTGAGCATACCCCCAGCTCCTGATCAGTCTGGAGGATTGCCAGTATACCATGTTCGAGGGGGATGACCACCTCTACCACTTTCTGAAGGTCACCTTCGGGGTCACCAATGGAGTCTTCATCTTCCAGAGGGAGATGGACCAAATGCTTGATGAGCACAGCCTACTGGCCACATTCCTCTACTCGAAAATGTCACTATCTGTGGCCATGATCTGCAGGACCATGACGCCAACCTCCGGAAATTCCCCCAGACAGCCAAAAGCTTTAACTTCACCTACAACAAAGAAAAATGTGTATTCTACACATCATGCTTTGCTATACTCGGCTGTCTCATGGAGAATGGAGTTATTGGCTGTTGGAGCTCCCACTTCCCTACAGCCTCAAGACCCTGAAAAGGTGCCTGTTTTTTTTTTCTCCTATTATGCACAGTGGATCCCCAACTATGCAGCTAAGGCACGCCCCTCGTAAAAGCCAACTTCTTTCCCCTGTCAGCAGAGGCCCATGAGGCCTTCAACCACATCCAAGGTTGTATTTCCAAGGCCGTGATGCACTCTGTGGACAAATCCATCCCTTTCCAGGTGCATCTAACTTTGCCCTGGCCGCACACTTAACCAGGTGGGCAAACCCATAGTATTTTTCTCCCGCACCCTCCAAGACCCTGAGATCTGGCACTCCTCCATCGAGAAGGAGGCCCAGGCCATTGTTGAGGTGGTACGGCACTATCTTGCCGGCAAACGATTTACTCTGCTGACTGACCAATGTGCAGTTGCTTTTATGTTCATTAACAAACAGCGGGGTAAAATCAAGAGTGACAAGATTTTGACATGGAGAGTCAAATTCTTCACCTCTAACAATGATATCTTGTAATGGCCCAGACAGCTCAATGAGCCTTTGGATGCCCTGTCCCGAGAGAGTTGCGCCAGTGTGCAGATAGACCATTTACAAGCCCTCCACAATGATCTCTGCCACCCTGGGGTCACAAGGTTCTTCCATTCGTCAAAGCCCCCAACCTACCCTTTTCGGCCGAGGACATCAGGACAATGATCAGAAACTGCCAGGTCTGTATGGAGTACAAAGCACGTTTCTACCAGCCGGACAGGTCGCACCTGATTAAGGCCACCCACCACTTAGAACACTTGATCATGGATTTCAAGGGGCCCCTGCCCTCTTTGAACTGCAATGTGTTCTTCCTCAACGACATTGATGAGTACTTATATTTTCCATTTGCCATTCCCCACCCGGTCATGACAGCTGTCACCTTCATTAAAGCTTTGCATAACTTCTTCACCCTGTTCGGATACCCCTGCTATATTCATAGCGACTGGGGGTCTTCCTTCATGAGTGATGAGCTGCGCCAATATCTGCTGGCCAGAGCTATTGCCAGATGCAGAACCACCAGCTATAACCCCCGAGGGAACGGCTAGGTGGAAAGGGAAAAAGCCACTATCTGGAAGGCTCCTCCTAGCTCTGAGATCAAAAGGCCTTCTCGTCTCCCACTGGCAAAGGGTCCTTCCCAAAGCACTCCATGCAATCAGATCCCACTTGTGCACCATCACCAATGGCACGCCACATGAAGGTTGTTTCCCTTTTCCAGGAAGACCACCTCGGGGCCATGCTTCCAACCTGGTTGACGTCCCCAGGGCCAGTCCTGCTTTGAAAGAATGTGAGAAGTTGTTAGTCCGACCCACTGGTTGAGAGAGTCCACCTTATCCATATCCACGCCACCCCACCCCAAACACCTATGTGGCATACCCAGATTGGTGTGAGGACACTGTGTCTGTCCAGGACCTGCCACGCGTATGAGACATCGGGACTCTAGCTGACCAACCAGTACATTCATCTCCCTCGATCATTCACCACATAACATGTCACCATACCCCAGCCCCCGCCAAAAATGTCTCAGTTCAGTCACCAGACACCCCACCCACCGACAACAACCAGACCATCCAAGAGTCAATAGCTGAGCCACTGTTGGAGCTACAACAATTACTGAACAAACTGAATTTGTGATTGACGTGGAACCTATTTCACCCTGCCCCGTCAAACTTCTTTTAAAAAGGAGGTGAATGTGGTGGAACCACTGTTAATATGTGTATGGCTGGCCAGCCTCTTGCTGATTGTACCTGTGGCTCCTCCCCTTGATTCCCCAAATAAAGGCAGCAATGCCATAACCTCTCCCCCAGAACAAACTCAGGTCTCGAATCAGCAAAATGAGTTGTACCTTCTGTTTATTGTAATAAAAGCCTATCAGTCAGGTAATGTCAAGGCTTTGGAATTATTGATAGTACATTAGCTGTAAATCTGAAAAAAATAATTGAAAATCCTGAAGATAGTAGGTTAGGATACAACTAAAGAAAAAGAACGGACTTTTCAGCTCGGAAACCTTTAATCAGAATAAGAGGATATGCATATTTTTTTCCATGCAAGTTCAGAAGATGTAGCTCCTACCCTCTCACTTTTCATCTTTCAAACACTTCTAGGTAAAGCTGAAGATGTCCATAGCCCCATTCACACTAGCACTTTAACCCAGTAATTAACCACAAATCTACTACTTAACATGTCAGTGTGAACGCTCGTGAAATGGTATGCAGGCATCAGATTGCCCCAGGATGAACCGCCTAGGGATCATCGCAGGTTCATTTTAAATTGGTATAGTGGTTAGCCCAGTGTGAAATGGTCAAGGGGTACGCTGGGTCAAATTAGGATAGTCGCCCCTTTGCTCTATGATGTCAGGTGGTGAGTGTGAAAAGGTGTAGATAACTGGTTAACATTAGTCCAGTATGAATGGCAAAAATGCTATTTTGAACTGGTTCATTGAACTGCCAATTTACCATTAGCCAGTATGAAAAGGGCTGTGAAACATGTTCACATTGGGCGACCTGGTATACCAATCAAAAACAGATCGACATTGATACTAACTCCCTAGGCACCATGCAATCATGGGAACTATCAATAGTCAGTCTCCCCTGCACCCCCCTCCGCCGAAGTCACCGACCCCATCAGTCGCCCCCCCATTAGTCACAACCCACCATCAATCACCACCCCCCAGTCAGTCACCTTCCTCATTGTCAGTTGCCACCCCAACCATTAATCGCACCCCCTTCCAGCAATGACCTGCTGCCACAAATGTTGAATTGGAGTGGCATTCGCAACAACGGCAGTTCATGGCCCACCCACTCTCCCCTCCCATGGCAGAGACCTCTCTCCCCTCCTGATCGTGGCTCTACTCTCCCCCACCGCAGCAGAGACCTCTCTCCTGCTGATCGTGGCATCCCCTGGGGCAGTGACCTCACTCCCCCCGATTGTGGACCCCCCTCTCCCCCCAACTGTGGTAGTGACCTCTTTCCCCCTACCCCCAATCCAGGCCCTGTGGCAGTGACCCCTCTCTTCCCCCGATTGCGGCAAGCACAAGTTTCTCTGTGATGCCAGCTGATAGATTTATGTGTGTTAGTCAGTCTTGTTGATGATCAGGAAGCAGAGGACTAACATAGTGAAAGGAGGTACAATGACAGAAGGAAGCTGGTGACCACCTCAACAATGTGAGCTAAAGTTGAGGAGCTTAATGCATATTTGTGAAAGAGAGTTTTATATGAAATATGGGCACAAATCTGAGTTGAGAAATTGCTTATCCCAATAATGGTATCACTTGAACCACTAATGAAATGGATTATTTATTGTTGTATGTTTCAAAATACAATAAAAAAGCTTCATTTTGTTTGCTACCGAGGCAAGTCATTTCGTACAGCAGCTAGTGCAATAATAATAAATAATGAAGACAGCAATGTATGAAGTGGTATCACAATAAGTCAAATAGTGCAGTGTATAGAAAAAAGTACAAAATCATAGTGCAGGATGTAGAGAAAATTACAGGTTAAAAAAATGCAAGGGCATCTTTTTTTTTTTAAACAGAGTGGACTCTACTTAACAGCAGGAAAGAGACTCCTTGAATCAGAAGGTTCATATTTCCAACTATGTGTATATTCTGCCTGATGAAGTCCTGGTGGTGGTTGGTGGGGGGGAGGGGGGAGGGGGGTGGAGAAGTGAGTATGGCAGGGGTAGGAGGAGTTATTTCCCAAGATATTGGAAGGTATAATTTGAGTTGATGGAGGGGATATTGGTTTCATGATGGCCTGAACTGCATTTACTCTTCTGCAGTTTTTTGTGGTTTTGGCTAGAGCAGTTCCCGTTCCAAGCTGTGATGCGTGTGGATGGAATACTTCCCATGGTGCATCTGTAAAATTTAAGAGATCTTGGGCTCATGCTGAAATTGCTCAGGCTTCTGAAAAAAAAATAAAGATTTGTGTATGCTTTTTTGGTTATCACATTGATGTGGTGGACAAGGACAATTTTTTTGGTGACAAAAACTATTAGCAACTTAAAGCTCTCCACCATCCACACACACAAAACAGAAGTCAATATCCAGATCCTTTGTTTTCATATTGAGGGAAAGGTTGCTAAGATGATAGTATGCTACCAGGCTCCATATCTCTTTCCCATACTGCATCTTCTTGTTTGAGATCTGGCAAAAAACAGTCCTATCATCTGCAAATGTGGACAGAGTAAGTGCAGTGTTTAGCTACACAGTCATGAATGTAGACGGGCAGTAATGAAGGGCTGATCATGTAGTTTGCGGGGTTGGATAATTGTGAAAGAAGTGTGGTCACAAACCCTCACTGTTTATGCTCTACAGCTCAGGATGTTGAGGATCCAGTTTCGGGAGGGGAGTGGTGGTGCTGATACATGTATCTTATAGTTTTGGGATAAGCTTATTTGAGACTGTGGTATTGAAGGCAAAGCAGCAGTTAATGAATAGGAGTTGGGTATAGGTGCCTTTGTTGTCCTGATATTCCAGGGCAGAATGCAGAGCTTCCTATATTCCAAATTGAGGAAAAGGGACAATATTGTTCAATATATTATAAGGTTATATATTTTATTATGAATTGCAATATATTGATGTTGCTGTTTTCACTATTCAATTCGGTGTTCTATTCTCCTCATGTATTGTTTACTATATGTTTAATAAAAAGATTGAAACAAACTTACTGCTCCAGCTGATTTGTAACAATTACATTAGATGTACCTTCCATGATTCTCTTTTTTTTTAAAATTTTTTTTTCTAAAGTTTGCAGTCTTGTCCAGAATTTCTGCAAGAACTCTGTGAGTTCAACCCAGTCCAGACAACAGCACATAATCTTGGTCTCATGCTTTATTGCAATTCCAGGGGATAATTATAGTTTTATAGATGGAATGTTGAACTAACAACCTATTTTCCCTTTCAGCGAGATATGAAAGATCCCTTAACACTAGGTCAAAGTTTAGAGGAGGAGTTCTTGGTCAATATTTACATAAACATTTGAAACAGAAAGGGTATTTTAATGAATGATTTTTTTTTTCTTGATATCACAAAATTCAATAGAATAAAGCTGAAAATTAATTGTTTCTGACCAGAAAAATCAGATATTTTTGCTGGGATTAAGTAATTAATTTAACATCTTAATGATTGAAATTATATTGACCTGCCTAAATAAAATTATCTGTTTATCGTGAAACAAAGAATTTCTGGAAGCAGTTATTAGGTCAGACAGCATAGTTTTGGGTGTGAACTCTTTGTCAAGCAATTCTTTGTTTGCTCAAGATTCCATTGCTCTCTGGGACAAAGATTTTCAACATTTATAATTCTCTAGTTGAAGAGGACATTTTATTTTCATGTTAAATCCTAAATGTCCATTTTCTTTTCTTGAGACCATGATTTTTCAGTCAGTGAACCTCATAAGTTCTAAGTGTAATGGTTTGAATTGAATTCCATGTTGGAATTGATTTTTAATAATTTCATCATGGGAAATTATGTTTCCATCTCCCATGACCGTAACCTCATGTTGCCTAGACTCCACTTTAACTCTCTGAATCTCTCCAATGTTTTCCTTAAATACCTTTTAAAATGTACTACTTTGACCATTGTGTTTTGTGAATTAGTGACAAAATATTGTTTATTATTATTTCTATCACTCTGGGTTGTTTTGCAATACTAATTTATAAACTATTGCAAATATATATGTTAATGGAAGTCCAACATTTCTAATTGTATGAAAATGATATTTACATGCATCTTTTAGTTATCATGGTATAGAAAAGACCATTCAGTTTAAGTGTTACAAGCCAAGAGGACCCCAAAACCCAGCAGCAATAGATATTCACCAAGACAAATGGTTACTGGAACAAAAGTTGCTTTTAATTACCTTTAAACATGAAAGCAGAATCATATTTTAACATCACTATTGACTTAACTAACTTAACCCCCTTCTAACTCTAAACGCACGTTGTCACATTTGTGGCCCGAAATATGAAGTTAATAAAACATCGAACGCAAGTTTTATCAGGTAAACTTCTCAGTGTCTTTATTCTCCAGTTTCCTTTGTTCTCCTGCTTGTGCTCTTATCTCTCTCTCATACCACGTGACTTCCGGTACATCTCATACATATTCATTATCATGACATCCCTCCTTTAATCAGAAATAAACTTTACCTTCACTTACCAATATCCCTCGGAAACCTACAAACATCATAACTAATGGTAATACTATAACTCAACTACATAAAATTTACTTCCTACAGCACTCATACATGCACTTTATGATATAAGATTAAAATACTGTCCCAAAGTTCTTATCAAAACTATGGCACAAAGTCTTCGTATCGTTTGGGCGCTTTCCGGTTTCGTTTCGGCCTGCCTGCGATATTGTCGTCGCTTCTCGGTTGTTCACTCTCAGCGTCGGAAATACTACTCGCCACGGCTTCGGGTGTTTCTGGTGCTCTAGTCACTTCATCAGGAGTGCTGGTAACTGCCTCTGGAACATCATCAGGTCTCTCAGTTTCAGCATCTCGTATTGGCCTTTCAACCTCTTCGCTCGATGTATCTCTGGACTGGTACCTTTTTACACCTGATACATTTCTCTTATACAGGACTCCAGTCGGAGACTTGACTGTCACCATACTGCCACTTCTGGATACGACAGTATAGGGTTGATGGTAATAAGGTGTGTCTAGCTTACCACCAGTTTCATGCCTCACTAGAACATTATCTCCTGGCATGATGTCTGAGTACTTGGCTCCACGTTTCAAATCTGTGTACAGCTTTGCTGCACCTTTCTTTTCAGCATCGTGGTCCCTCATCTCGTCTCGGATTTCCTTTATTTCTAGCATTTTTGTGCGGATTTTTCTCCCAAAAAATGCTTCTGCAGGACTTTCTCCAGTGGTTGCATGAGGCGTTGCTCGATAGACAGCCACATAAGATAGCAATGCTTCTCGCCAATTTTGTCCTTCTGGTGTGCAATCCTCAATCGTTTTTCAATGGACTGATTTTGTATCTCTACTTCTCCGTTGGCTTGCGGCCATTTCGGAGTTACTTTATGATGGTGGATACCTGTGGTCCTCGTGTATTCCGCAAATGTCTCTGAAATGAATTGTGGACTATTGTCAGAGTATAATGTAACAGGTAATCCATATCTTGCGAATATCTCTGCTAATGCTTGTATTGTTTTTTCAGTGGTTGTGGACTTCAACACCACGTACTCATAGTATCTGCTGTAGTAATCTACCACTACCATAATTGATTCACCCGTCGGTAAAGGTCCAAGAAAATCAACAGCTACGTCGATCCATGGTCCTGTCGGGAGTTGCGTACTCCGGATCGGTTCTGGCGGATTACTCCTACTTGTGATTTGACATCCGTGACAAGTTTTAACAAATTTCTCTGCGTCTTTATCACAACCTGGCCACCATACCTTGGTCCTGAGGTTTTGCTTGCTACCAACAATACCTAGGTGTCCTTCATGCGCTCAGGATACGATCTTCGGTCTCAATCTTTGCAGTATCACCAATCTGCAACCTCTTAATACACACTGTCCGATGCAACAAAGTTCGTCTCTAATGGGAATGTAAGCCTTGTGAGTACACTTGTCCGATTGTCCACTCTGTATGCATTCTCTTACTTCCATGAGTTCTGGATCACGTTCGGATTCTCTCTCGACTTCCTTTGTAGTCACAGCTTTCGGTGTCGACTGAATAGCTACGAAGCGTACAAAGCTCTCTGTTTCTGTTCCCAAATCTGACTTGGAATGTGGACCACCATCCTTCACCAATCTGGACAGCGGATCTGCAATGTTTGCTTTCCCTGCAATGTACATTACTTTATATTTGTAGGGTTGTAGTCTGAGTACCCATCTCTCTATTCTGGCACATGGTTTGGATCTAGGTGCATAGATTACCTCTAATGGCTTATGATCTGTGATGAGTTCAAATTCAATACTGTATAAATATGCATGGAACTTCTCACAGGCCCATACAAGTCCGAGTGCTTCTTTCTCTGTCTGAGAGAATCTTCTTTCCACATCTGATAACGATCTACTGGCATAGGCAATGATTCTTGGTCCTCCATCATACATCTGGACCAACACAGCTCCTAAACCAACCGGGCTGGCATCCGCTATGACTTTAGTTGATGCCGCCGGATCGTAATATCCAAGAGTTTTTGCATCTGTCAGGCTTTGCTTCAGCGCTGTGAACGCTTTCTTCTGCTCAGATCCAAAATGAAATGGTACACCTTTCCTGGTTAGTTTCCTTAGTGGTTCTGCCACTGTAGCGAAATTAGGAATGAACTTTGCACAAAAATTGACCAATCCCAGGAAACTCCTCACCTCTGTTGCGTTCTGAGGTGCACGTGCCTCTGCAATAGCTTTCACCTTGGCCTCTGCGGGGTTTAGTCCTTCCCGTGTAAGTCTGTGTTCCATGAAGTCCATTTCTGACACACCGAACTGGCACTTGTTTCCATTCACTGTAAGGCCTGCCTCCTGTAGTCTAGATAGTACACGCCTCAACCGTTTGTCATGCTCTTCCTTCATTGGTGCATGGACTATGATGTCATCAGAAATGTTGGCAACTCCAGGAATGCCTTGAATCACTCGATGGATTTCATACTGGTAGATCTCCGAAGCTGCATTAATTCCAAATGATAGTCTCTTGTAATGATACAATCCACAGTGAGTCACAAATGTTGTTACATCTCGGGAACCTGGATCCAGCTCTAATTGATGATAGCCCCATTTCAGATCAATTTTTGAGAATACCTTGCTGGTAGTTAGTTCTTGAAGTATTTCCTCCACTGTTGGTATAGGGTGTCGTTCTCTAATTATAGCTTCATTGGCCATTCTCATGTCAACACATAGTCTTATGTCACCCTTTGGTTTGGGCACAATCACTACGGGACTGACCCATTGTGTCGAATGTTCCACCGGTTTAATAATGTCTTGTTTGATCAATTCTTTAATTTTGGCTTCGACTTTCCCACGAAGTCCAAACGGAGTTCGGCGCATTGGTTGTGCCTTGGGTTTGACCGTTTCATCTACCGCTAGCTTCAATTGTCGACCTTTCAGCTTTCCTACTCCTTGGAAGACTGCGGGGAATTCTTGCTTCATATCCTCGTATGACTGAATTGAATTGACACAAGCTCCAATATGAAGTATTGCCAGGTCTTGTGCTGTGCTTCTACTCAGCAATGGTTCTCCCCTCTCTTCTATGACCATAAACTCTGCTTCGGTGTACTTATCTCCAGCTTCAACAGTTGCAGTAAAACATCCAATGGTCTGCAATGGCTTGGTTGCTGTGTATGGATACAGTTTCTTGGAACACTTCTTTGAGGTACAGATGATCTTTTTCCTTTTCAACTTCTCCCATAAATGTCGATCAATCACATTACTGTCACTGCCTGAGTCTACAATGACCTGCACTGTCACTCCACCAATGATCACTGGGATCTTCTCATGATGTATATCATTCAACGTAATTTGGTAACAACTCTGTCCCTCCTGGGTATCATCATCGTCACCGTCTATCTGGCGAATGGTATATTTCTTTCCAGGATACTTTCCTTTCCCCCAGGCTTTGCCTTTGGAAGTTGTACTCTTCCTCTTCTGGTCTGCATTGGACTTGCTTTTGCACTTCTTTGCAAAGTGGTCCTTACCTCCACACTTTCTGCAAACTTTGCCTTTGGCCAGGCAATATGGATCTTTTCCAAAGTGACCTCGGTTTCGATAACACTCCACGTCTTGTGTCGATGTATATCTTGGCTGGTTATGGCGATGTGAGAGCCTCTTAATTTGCTAGCTTGAGTTGTCTTTCAGGGACATGGTATGAAATTGCCCTTCAACAGCCTCTAATGCAGCAGCAATGGCTAAAGCATCGGTGAGTTCCAACTCACTCCCTCTTTCCAGTAGACGTCTTCTGAGTTTATCTGATCTGCAGTGCTGTACGACTTGATCCAATAATTGGTTGTCCAAATCAGCTGGCATGTAATTGCATCCAACAGCTAGCTGGCGTAGTCTCGTCACGTACTGAGCAATCGTCTGGCCATCTTCTTGTCTCGTTCTCCGAAACAAATGGCGTTGAAATGTAGCATTCGGTGTCACTACATAGTGTGCATTTAATGCATCTACCGCTTTCCGGTACTCATCTTTTCTTCCAGTATTCAAAAGTGTCTTAAATGTTTCCCAAACTGCGGGTCCCGCAGTGAAAAGAAGTAACGCCCTCCTCTGCGCTTTTTGTTCAACCGTACCGGTATCTAGAAATAGGCCACGACTGTCGGTGTAGGATTCAAATTCTTCCAGCCATGCCTTCCACTTCACTCTTACAGTGCTTGCATCACCTGTTGGGTCAAAATGAGCAATTCCACTATGTGTAAGAAAGTCACTGTCTGCACCAGCCATGAGGAAATATTCCAGCCCCAAAAGTATTGAGTCAAAGAGAAAATTCTTATCACCTTGAAGTTCTCTTTAATCCTCTGTAATCTTCTTTAGTCTTTAATTTTCTTCAAGCTTCTTTCATCCTCGTCGCCACTGTCACATTTGTGGCCCGAAATGTGAAGTTAATAAAACATCGAACGCAAGTTTTATCAGGTAAACTTCTCAGTGTCTTTATTCTCCAGTTTCCTTTGTTCTCCTGCTTGTGCTCTTATCTCTCTCTCTCATACCACGTGACTTCCGGTACATCTCATACATATTCATTATCATGACACACGTGTATGTAATGTGTGCGTACATTCAGAAAAATTCTTTGATTCACAGTCCAATCTCACTTTTCATTCCTCCAAGTTCAGTGGTTGCAGGCAATTCTTATACTGTGCACAGAATTTAACATTTATGAAGTTCACCAGGCTTTGGTGCTTGAAAGGTAAATGATTAACGCTCAGGAATATCCTTGTTGGTTTTCAGAGAGAGATTTGTTGTTCCAGGACATCCATAACTGATTCCTTTTTAATCACCCATTCCAGTGTCTTGCTGACAAAACTTGCCCCCTCAGGGTTCTCCAGATGATAACCTCTTTCTTTCAGGAGACCACAGAGTTCCTTTTTGTTTCTCTTATTCCAAATTAAATGTTAGATAGCCAGCCCTCTCCTCTGGCATGACCCACAAGGACTTTAACCAGGCAGAACCAAGAAATCACAACTCATCTTCCAAATGGGGTTTTCCATAAGCTTGCCAGCTTGTCCTGTTCCAGTCCCAGCTGCTGTTGCTGTCTGTAACACTGTAGAACATCTCACACACACACACACACACACACACACACACACACACAGCCTGTTTGACTCTCTGCGTGCAAAACCACATGACCCTCTTAGAACAGCAAGCTCCCCTCCAGATAGAAGGCAGTTCTGTCACGCTCTTTCATTTGTTGCCTTTTTGTAAGCAACAATCCATTAGTGAAGTCTCTTGGGCACTCTCCAAAGCACTTGCAAAGGCTGTGGAGCCAATATATCTAGCATTGAGAGCTCCAGTATTTCAAATAAGATCTGTTTTAAAGTGTTTGTATGTGACTTACTCTAACAATCCTTTCCCAATTTATCTCCCCAAAACATATCTATATATTCTGTCACATAAGCAACATCCTGGGGAGCAGTTCTGTCCCCCTTTTTCTTATTTCCTAGTACATAACATCTCTTTATGTATGCCCAACAATCTTCCCTGATTCTTACTGCTATCAATCAGTCATCATTTTCAGCTGCCAATGAACCTACCACCATATTTTTCAGATATGGAATGAAACTGGAGCACTTCCAGCACCCTAGATCAGGTTGAACCTTAGTCTCTGAAGCGTGGCACAGCAGCACAAAGAGCTGAACCATTGTATTGCCCTCATCATTCTACGTACAATCTGGCAGCAAAGTTACAATAAAATAGAGAATGATTTTCTGCATGGCAATTCTAAGTGAAAAATCCATTTCTGATCTTCAGCCTTCTGCAATGAGAATTAAAACAAAATACACTTACTGAACTATGCTAAGATTCTTTCCAAAGGCAGGACAATTTTTTTTTTTTTTTTTAGTTGTTGCATCCTCCTTTGGAAAAAGGCGGAATCAGAATTTGTACACGATTTGTTTCCAACATTAAAAGTTGCCCTTTTTGTTTATAAACATTTTGAGGATTAATCTAGTATTGCTGATTTAAATCAGAATGGAATTCCATAAAAGTAAAAAAGACAGTAACTGCAAATTTTCCATTACATTATTCTATATTTAATTTTGTACTTTGCTTGTAAAATAAACTGACGCACACACTTTTCCTATTACAACCAGATGTAAATCTGCAGTTGGCCAAATTTCTCCCCATTCAAATGCCAAACAACCATTTTGTCAGAAATCTGTACTTGAACCAGAACTTCAGTGGAAAGTTAAAGCTGAATAAAAATGAAGCCATGGAAGTTTAAAATGATCATACAAATCCTTATCCATTTAAGTGCAAGTACAGAAGATCCTTTTGTGAGAAACAGCACACTGTTATTCAACTCCATGGTGGTAAATACTTAAATTAGATATTTAGAATTTGTTGAGTTTTATGCTGGTTAACTTTTACTGGACAGCATAGTCTTACATTGATAAAAAATACATGTCAAAATTGTCGCTATTTTTGGAAAAAATTAGTATGGTAGATATTTTTCTTTTGTACTCACCTTCTCTCATTTTTTGTGTGTCTACCTCTCTATTTTATTTAGGATAACCTCTTCTTTACCTTAGTGGCTCAAATATATATTTTTGCTTCTAAATGTGATGATTGTGGGCTGAAGTTCTCCCAGATTCAGGTTTCGTTTGCTATTATGGTTGCATGATGTATTGTTAGAGGTACTAGCTCCAAGTACCTGAAATGTTTAGGGTATATCTTGGCATGGTATTGACATGTTCTTCAATAGTGTGTTGCTCAGCAATGTGTGTACTAAAATGTATTATTTTGCCCATTAAAATTATGCTATAGTTCAAGTACATTTGCTGATATAATTTTAAGAAATTCTGGAGAAGCCTTATGAGTGAATTAGTCTGTGTAGGTAATGGCAAATTAAATATTTCTCTACAAAACAGGATACTGGAGAAGACATTTTAAATATCTCATTAGCAAACATCAGTCAACCAACTGGAAATGAAATTAGAGCCAGAAGCCACAACTTTCCGGCAAATATTCCAAATAAAACCTTGGACAGAATCAGACCATGTGAGATGCCAAGAAGAATATCAAAAGAAGAAAAGTTTTATCTGTGCAGTATGTAATGTATTCAGCATGATGTACAAAAGGGAGTTAAAAAGTAAACTAAATCTTGATGAATACAATTAATTGTTGATTAAATTTTAGTGTTGCCCTCATTGAAAATTACACTAAATGTGGTATAAATTGTGATGTTAGATTAAATTAGCTAAGATGAAGTTTATAAGACATGTCAGAGTGACGTTCTTCATAATTCATTATCCACTAAAGGACCTTTCTACCCCTCACACAAAACACAGATTCTCAACATTCCAAAATAGAGCAAATGCAAATATAAAATGGCCCATGGTAAATTAAGTTGACGTGAATGAATAATGAAATTTGTGTTTGTGTTAAGCAAAACCCTGCTGTGTGCATGTTTACTAGCAATGTAAAGTTCTTACAACAAAATTACAAGTAAAACTGCCAAATGGTATTGACAATAAGTCACATTTCCTTACAATTTTACAAATTACATGGATGCGGTGAGAAAATCCATTTTTGTTGCTCATGGTACATAATGTTGCAACTGGAGACAGTTGCAAGACCTTTCGTAAGATTGACTTTGGTTGTTTCTGGCCTCTTGCAAATATTGTATGGATGCACTGTTTTGCATAAGTTGACATTCATTCCAGAAACACCAGCTGAATAGATGATGCTCAAGTTCATGAGCAGGAAATTTTCAGCAACAATACTTTTTTGATGAGAGTTCCAAGGCAGGGGAGCTGCCACATTGACCCATTCCACTAACATCCCGTACTCATTAAGAACTCCAGTTGAGGAACTCCATTTTTCTCCCTTATTCCTATTTTTCCTTTTGCCCAGTACTTAATAGACTTTTTATTGTTCAAACCTTGCTAAAATGTTCCACAACCTAGCAGTCTTTTGTTAAAGCCATTTACAACTAAGATTAATGATCACTACTGCAAGAAATAAATATCAATTCAATATTTTAAAAGGAAATTTACGTGCAACTCTTGCTTCATATACAAGAAATACCCAAAAACTTGTTCGAAATATGATGGAAAGGCAGCAACAATCTTTGGACGACTTAGCAAAACAGGTAACAATCACAGTCATACATTTTGAAATGCAATAGACTGCAGATGATGGAACCTGGGTAATAAAACCTGCTGGAAGAACTCAGTGGTTAGAAACTGCCTCAGATCAGAGTGGAGAGGGAAGATAGCCAGTACAAAGAAGAGAGGAGAAGGATGAGGCAAGGGGACCGAGAAGAATTGAAGTTCATGGTACCAGGTGGAGGAGGGAGAGGGGTGGAGATGGGAGGTAGAAGCAGGTGGTTGTCAGTGAAAGTGGACAGGTAGAAGAATAGGACAAACAGGGCTAGGTGGGGGTGGGGAGGGTGAAGGTGGAGACAGCTGATGGAGGGTGATAAGCAGCAATGCTAAAGCTTCCGGTCCAGGAATTTTATAAGTAAGAAAATTGATAATCTATTTTGTTAATTTAGGTTAAATTTCTGTGATTAGCAACATGGCAAAGTTGGAGGCTTTCTAAGTGTAGCAACATTTAAACTGAATTTTGTCTAATGTAAAAGAAAGGAATTTTTTTCTCCTTATCATTAGTGAGGTGTGGTCATTTTATAAATCACTGTTGATTACTCAGCTACACTCATGGTAGTTCAGCTGCCAACTAAGTAATTAGGGTGGTTCTAAGCATGATTTTACATAGATGATTTTTTGAGCTGGGAATACTAAAGTACAGTATATCAGATTAGAAAACTGGAAGCCGGAGTTGCAGCTGTCACAAAATTTCCCATCTTTTTTCTTGAAAGGAATATTGGTAATACAATATATTTAAATGGTTGCAATAAATATATGTATATTTTAACAGATGAGTGAGTTGATGAACAGAGTCCATTTTTTAAATTCAGAGCTTCTGAGAACTGATATTCATCAATTTCCTACCAGACCAGTTCAGTCACATGGTGAGTAGTGATTCAAGTTGGCCGGCATTAGTAATGCTCTGAAATTATAGTCGCTATACTGATGTTAGACCACTCTATTTATTGTTGAAATCATAATTGTCCTTGGGCCAATTTATGTCTCAGTATCTTCACAATATTGAACAAATCAGGGATGTAGGAGACTGGAAATTTGGCAGTACATCATTCCATTTGCTTTTTACAATCTGCTTCACTTCTAAGACTTTGAATTTTACCTGTAAGTGACATATGCAATCTTAGTAATAACCCAACAAATGACATGAGCTGCCATGCAGTCATTGTAGATTTGTGTAAGTATGAAGGGTAGAAAAAGGTTCAGCACAGAGGTAAAGTTTATTCAAGAATCACAAAGCAAAAGACTGAAAATGGTGAAAATCAAAGATAAAGGGAATTCATGAAATAATCTGTAGATTATCAATCAATGGAGAAATTGGATTAACATTTCAGATTCATGACCTTTCAGCAGAACTAGGCAGTTACAAAATAGATGTGTTTCTAATTTCAGAGCAAGGGGAGAGGGATGGAGAACACAGAGGGAATGCTGAAGTTCTAAAAATAAGTTTTGGACCTGAAATGCTACTCTGATTCTACCTGATCTTCTGGGTAATTTTAGCATTTACTGTTTTTATTTCAGATATGAAATATCTGCAATATTTTTGGAATGTTTGTGATAGGATGGAGACCGAAAGAAAATAGATGACATGGACAGGTGTTGATTGAAAGAGTAAAAGATTGTTAATAGCAGCCAATTTGAAGGAAGTATGAATAGAGAGAAAGGAATGAGGATCGGCACTGACGACCCACATTTCAACTTGATCCTTCCATCCAAATCATAATAGATCATGAACGAATGGACTCAGTATCCTATTAATCATTCTTCCAATACAAAAGTGACCTTTTTGTCTGTCTGCACCCCATATTCAATCCATGCCTGTATATTACCCCAATGCTGTGAGCTCAAATTTTGTTTTATAACCCTGTGTGTAGCATTTAATCAAAGACCTTTTGAAATGACAATGACATCTTTACTTATTCTGCTAGGTACAACCTCACAAAACTCTACAGACACTTGCAAACATGATTTCGTTTCATAAATTCATGTTAAATCAGTTCATACTTATATCACCCCTTCCTTAATAATAGGTTCCAGCATTTTCCCTATTACATCACATTAACTAGTCTGGAGTTCCCTTTTTCTCACTCTTTACTTTAAATAACAGGTTTCCATTTGATACCCGTTATCTTTACCTAATCTGACATGTATATGACTCCACACCTATCAACCTGCAGTTGACTCTTAATTTCACAGTTTAGGGCAATTGGGGGTGGAAAATGAATGCTGACATTATTAGTGATGGCCACATCCATTGAATTACAAAATAAACATTGTTTCAACAAAATACATTGCTGTTGGCCATTTGGCCAATACCTGTGACATAAATACCATTTAAAGTGCATTCCACATTGTCCTCAATGGTGCGTGTAGAACATCCTTCCACATTGCTCATTATCATGTGAAATTCTTGTGAACTACCATTATCAGTACTTCCTTTCTAGATCAGTGGTACATATCTGACTTTATTGCACTAAAAACATCATGTTCTTCTGACTGGACACAATTGCGTCAAATGTTTTCATGTATACAGTGAGCTGAACTATGTCCAAAAATATTGCCTTACAGCACATAAATTTGCCACCCATCTACACTTACAGTAACCAATTAATTTACCAAACATTTTTTTGGCCTGGTGGGTGGGGGAGAGGGACCATAGTTTCTACAAAAATGCATACATTCACAGGATGAACATTTAAACTCCACACAGACAGCAGGTTGGGATCAATCACAGGAGCTGAGGCATTGTGCCACTGTGCTACCTGAGCATCATTTAGTTTTCTGCACCATTTTTATTTATTAAAAAGAAATCCAAACCAATTTTTACAACCTTTAGAAATAATTCCACATAGTTTCTTTTATAAAACTGTTGTTTTGTGTCATGTCATCTTGGCATAAATCCAGTTACCAGCTATATGGCCATTACATGCATTTTCCTACCTGATTTAGGTTTGGAGAGCCTCATTTTCTAGTTCAAAACATCATATGCAGTAGTGGTTAGGTTTTGGAAGCAACAAGTCACCTGTTCAATGAAGCACAACATCCCACCCAAAGGTTTTCTTGATTAATTTGACAGCTGGCCAATCAATATCTTCAGGTTTCTGATATTCAATGACATTGAGAAAGTTTCTATTATTTTTGAAAGAATGAATCATAATATTGACTTTAAACTCTCACTAATAAATAAAAGCAGGTAAAGATGGAAATAATTAACAAATGTAACTTCCTATTGTACTCTTGGTGCTCAAAGCTCTCTTGAAATTTGCAGATCATGTGCCTGGAATCAAGTGCCATTTCCACAGCTTAAACACAACCAGTGCTGTTCAATAAGTTTGAGATAATGCCAAAGTCCTAGGTTTGTGCATTGATATTTACTAAAAAAATTACTAAGGTTATTATTTAAGAAGTAAGAAAATGTAACTTTGCTGCATTTAAATATAAAAGCAATTGAAAATATTTGTTTACAATTATTTCAGGTTTCGACTGTACTGATATAAAAGACACTGTAGGGTCATTATCCAGAGCACCAAGTGGAATCTACATAATTCAACCAAAGGGTGCTGATTACCCTTTTGAGGTAATTATGAGAACCTAATTCAACTATCTGATGTAGAGCTGGGGCTTTCCTTTGGTTTGGGGCCCAGAAGGGTGTGAAGTTGGGGGGGAAAGCTTGAATAAGTAATCAGACTCCGAGTGAAAGAAGTTGGAATGCAAGCTGGATGACATTGGAATTGAAATAACTCATTTGTAAAGGCCTAAGAAGCTTCTGATACCTCAGTGCATTAAATTCTCAACAGGGAGGAGTCTATATTAGTAGCAAGTAGAAGGAAATAATTCATGAATTTGAGAAGGAACTATCTCTGAGTGGGGAGAACATAGTGTGTGGCAGGTGTAGGGAGAGTAAAGGAAAGGTGATGAATCTACACGGTGAGCTAAGGAAGTTAATGAGTGTAGTAAGATGAAGTAGAAAACCGATAAAGTGCCAAAAGTTAGTAGTAGGTATGAAGATTGGTAAAAGTTCAGAATTCCGCAATAGACCACCAAAAAGAGAAAATAAACTATGAGGTCAAACTAACAATAAATGTAAAATCTGATTATAAAAGCATCTTCAAGTACAATAACAGGCAGACACTAAAAATATGGCCAGTATGACTTTAATCTTTCCTCTTTTTTTCCCTCCTGAGCAGCAGTGTATGTTGTACTACACTCTTTATGCTCTCTTTGTTGTCTTGAAATAAAGATTTTTCCTCATACTTCCTAGTGATAAAGTTTATTTTTTAAGATTCAGCTAATAAATACTCTCTCTTAGATCCTATTGAATCTCGGTAGTCTTTTGGCACTAAATGGATATATTTTCAACTAGTTATGACTTATTTCTCACCAAATTACCTATCCTCAAACTCTAGCTGCATTTGTTTTATGTAGGTTTTCTGTGAAATGGATTTACTGGATAGTGGCTGGACTGTGATTCAAAAACGGATTGATGGAACCATTGAATTTGTGCGAACCTGGGCAGAATATATGGATGGCTTTGGTGATCTTGGTGGTAAGCATTCATGAAGAATAAAACAGTTAAAAGTTGTTATATTTCTTATTCCACCAATCTGTGAAATCAAATTTTAGTAGAGTATAAAAAGTGCAGCCATTTTTATAATGTGAATGTAGGCAAGTAATCATAGATGACTTTCTATTCTATTATTCAAGTCTGATGTTTGAACATTGTGAAATAGATAGTTTTTTTTAAATGCTGTGTTGAGCAAATTACTTTGTTTTTTCTTCCAATTTCTGAGCATTTAAATGTGTTATTCTAAGCAATTTTTCCCCTTCTACTTTTATTAACTGAAAATTGCTTTATTAAAACACTGATTTCAACATTATTAATAGACATATTAATAAACAGTATTTGTTTTGCTTCCTTCTGTCATTCTGATTGTGAGTTTATATTTTCCAGAACTCTCTTCATTGTTTTCTGCAACGTATTTTATCAATTGTCCTTATTTTCCACCACTTATATTTTCTTTCAGCAGGATTTTAAAGAGTTCTGAATTATGTTAGTCCTGTACCTTATGTTCTCCACTTACTTGACCTCACCTTGCAACTCACTTGTCTCAGTGATCACCACTCCCTTTCAGCCATAAGCTCCTAATTACAACACATATTACCCATCTGATCTCCAGAGGAACAGGGCTCTAGCTTTTATTTTTAATTTCTCCATGTTGTGGTATTTTCTACAAAAGCACAGATTGGATGGTTTGTTTACCAACTTCTGTTCTGGCCACAAGTATAATAATGCTCATTTGCACTATTTCCTCTTTCAAATCCTCTCCATATTTTCATATTGACTTGGCTGCTTTTAGTTTAAACTGATATGACAAATTCAAAATGAGTCTTTCTCGTAATGCTAGCATATTCTATTCTACATTGGGAACTAAATTCTAGTTGCCCAGTTTCCCAGTTACATTAACCTAAACTCTGATTCAAATTACAACTAATCATTATATTCAAGGAAATGTTACTGAGTTGTATGTTAACTCAATAAAGCAATTAGGTTGGTTTAGATTCAGCAATGGCATCAGATCTTCCCCATGATTTGTTCTTGCCCATCTTTGTTTTGTGAATAGAACAGTCATTGAGAGATAAAGCACAGAAACAAGCCCTTTGGGCCATTGTGTCTGTACTGACCATCAATGGCCCATTTACACTAATAACATTGATACAGTTTATTCTTCTTGAATTCTCATGAACTCCTTCAATATTCTACTGCTTATCTCCACAGTATGACAACTTATAGTAACTAATTAACAATTCAAGATATCCAGCTTCAAACATCTATATTTCCTATTTTCTTCTTTGATTCTTTTGTATTTTTTTACTTCCAGTGGTTTAATGCTATGCATTCTTCCATGTTTTTGATCTCATTTTGCAAATTCACTTCCTTTTGTATTTTTTTTTTGAATATCTATATCAGATCTTCACATGTTGTTCTCCAATTCATACATCTTCGCAGCTTTAAAAAAATTCTGGAACAAAAACACAACTGTGGAAGAATTCAAGTAGCATCCATGGAGGCAAAAGACATATGTTGACTGGATCAGGTTCCTACATCAGTTCAGATGCAGAGTCTTAACCCGAATGTCAACATATTTGTCTTAGATACATGGATTCTACTTGACTCACTGTGTTTGTCCAGCATTCTGGTTTTTTTTTTTGAAGTAATGATTGAAGTAAAAACACAATACTGGAGAAACTCAGCAGGTCAAACAGTGAACATTATATAGCAAAGAAAAAGATGTATAATCAATGTTTTGGATTTAAGCCCTTCATCATTATGGAATAATAACAGCAGGCATCCAAACTAAATGGTAGGGGTGGAGGTGCAGGGGAAGGAGAATAGTCTCAAAAGTCGAAGGAAACCGATGGATAAGGGAGGGAGGGCAAAGCTGCATGTAGGGGGGGAGGAGGGAATAGAGAGAGAAGGGGGGTGGAGAGCTAAGGGAAAGAAGATGAGGGAAGGAGAAGGAGAGGTAGATTAGCAGAAAGCAGAAGAGGTCGATGTTAATGCCATCTGGTTGGAGAATGCCATCTGGTTGGAGAATGCCATCTGGTTGGAGAATGCCATCTGGTTGGAGAATGCCCAGACAGAAAATCAAGTGTTGCTCCTCCAATTTATGAGTGGTCTTTGTAGGACTGTACGTGAGGCCATGGACAGACATGGGAGTGAGATGCAGAATTGAAATGATTGGCCACTGGGAGATCCCTGTCACTGATGCGAACAAGGTGAAGGTGCTCAGTGAAGCAATCACTGTCACTGAAGCGCCCAGTCTTTCTGATGTAGAGAATACCACAAAGCGAGCACCAGATGCAGTAGATCACTCCCATGGATGCACGTGAAATGTTGCTTCACATGAAAGGCCTGTTTGTTTCACTGGACTGTGGTGAGGGAGGAGGTGTGGGTGCAATTGTGGCTCTTCCTGCCTTCCTGTGGCCTCAAGAGGAGGTGCTGAAAGGGGGGGGGGATTAGTGGGGAAGGATGAGTGCATGAGGGAGTCATAGAAAGAGTGCTTCCTACTGAAGGCAAGGAGGAGAGGAGAAGGTGTGTCTAGTAGTGGGATTATGTAGGTGGTGGAAATTCCAGAGGATAATCTGTTGGATGCAGAAGCTGTTGGGGTGGTAGGTAAGGACAAGGTGAATCTATGTTTGTTACATCTAGGGCAGAGGGACCCACAACAGATAAACAGGAAATAGAGGAGATATGGGTAAGAACTAAGCTGATGGTAGTGGAGGGGAAGCCATGTTTGTGGAAGAAGGCAGACATTTCAGATGATCTGGATTGAAAGACCTCATCTTGGGAACAGATGCAGTTAGATGTAAAAAATTGCAAGAAGGACTGGGTGTGAAGAGTGTCATCAAGTAGTTGTGGGAGTTAATGGGTTTGTAAAATATGCCAGTGAAAAGTTTGTCTCCCAAGAAGGAGAGAGACAGATCAAAAAAGGGGAGATGGAGCAGGCAAATTTGAGATCAGAGTGGAAGTTGGCAGTGAAATGAATGAAGTTGACAAGCTCATGAGGTAGCCCCGATGTAGTTGTCAATGTGGCAGAGGAAGAGTTGAGGGGGTCTTGCCTGTGTAGGCTTGCAGCATTGATTGCTCCACAAAACCCACAAACAGGCAGCATAGCTGGGACCCATGCAGGTACCCATGGTTACTCCTTTGATTTGAAGGAAGTGAGATCATTCAAAGGAGAAGTTGTTAAGAGTAAGAACAAGTTCTGCCAGGCAGAGGAGAGTGGTGGTAGTGGAAGGTGATTGGTTAGGTCCCTTGTCAAGAAAGAAACAAAGAGCTTTGAGACCTTCTGTATGGGTGGGGGGGGGGGGGATGTAGATTTAAGGGGATTGGATGTCCATAGTAAAAATGAGAATGTCCTAGTTCAGAGAATTTGAAGTCATTGAAGATATGGAGGGCGTGAGGTGTTGCAGATGTTGGTGTAGACTGCAGAGGGATTGGACAGGGGAGAAAAGATAAAGTTGAGGTAAATTTATACAGAAACAATGGGTCTGTTTGGATGATTGGGTTTATGACTTGGGTAAAAGGAAGAAGCTGACAGTGCAGAGATGGGAAAGAATGAGATTGGAGGTTGTGGGAGGGAGGTGGCCAGATGTGATGAGGTTGGAGATGGTGGCCTGATGGCTTGATGTGATGTTTTGGGTTTTTTTTTCAGTCCAGATTCTTGAATCTGCAGACACATCTTTTATAAAATTTCCTTTATTCTTCATGTAACAAGTATTTTAACATTTTTTTTTCTTTACCATTAAGGCCTGTGCAGCCTTGTAATACTTTATTATTTTCTTTCAGGCTTTGCAATCATATCATAATCTATCTTTCCAAGTTAGTAATGTCGGCTTCCGGCACTCTGTTTTGTAGTTTTAGGATAAGATTGGTAATTCCATCCCAAACTTACTTTCTCGTTTTAAATAGGAGAGTTCTGGCTGGGACTAAGGAATGTTTTCCACATAGTGAATCAAAAAAACGTGAAGTTCAAACTTCTTGTGATCTTCGAATCAGACGACGAAACTACAGCTTATGCATCTTACGAGGATTTTTATATTGCTGACGAAAGTGATCAGTTCAAGCTACATTTAGGTCACTTTTCTGGAACAGCTGGTATGACTATTTGAGACTGTGAATTCATCCAATAAATTCTGTGCTTATTTCAACAAGTTTCTTGCCATTAGCACATCTCATTTGAGGAATGCAAGTTTAAAGCATAAAACAATTTCTTCATTGAGTTCATAATAAGACTTAGTTGACCACATAAGGGGAGAAATTGAAAAGCTGGACTGAGATTGAAGAGTCTATTTATTTTCCCCACGTTCGCCTAGTACAGTGTACACATAAAATTTGACTGCCCATCTCATTATTATGATTGTAACAATCAGACTGTGCCCAACATGCTATTTATTACATTGGCATATATTCATTGGGTGCTACTGGTAGATGTAACCCAGTACTATTTATCACATGGTCAGGTGCTCGGTGACTAAACCGGCTCCTCCACCAGGCTTGCCTAGTGCAGAGGGTGGCTAGACACCCTGCAGGATGAAAAACAGGACCTGTCAAGGGGGAGACAAACCCTCTTGTAGGGTCAACAGCCATCTGGCAAACGTGTGCCATGATGTGTGGAAATGGCATCCCTTATATTGTGGATTGGTCTGGCCATTCACTGGAACAAAACTTCCCCCATCTGTCTTGGACCTTGCCATGGCACTGGATCCGGGAGGGATGTCGAGAGGGTGACTCTGGAGGTGTGCAACCCTCTACTCGCTTAAATCCATTCATGCACATGCTGTTCCTTTCTGAGGAGTGGGGTATCCTCCTATTAAACCCCACAATTGACTGAAAGGAACCATCATCATCCTTTGGGATGGATAGCCAGATGAAGAAAGAAATACAAACTAGCTGACTCATAAATCATACAGCAGAGAAACACGCCATTCAGCAGACTGCACACTTGTTGACCACAAGCACTCATCTACATTGAACCCATCTTCCCACCTCTGATTGATTTCCTGCCACCCATCTACATTTAGGGTAATTTGGAGCAGCCAATTAATGTACCGGGGGGGGGGGGGAGTTATAGGTTAATTGGGTCTATGTGGTCAGCACGAGCTCGTGGGCTGAAATGGTCTGTTATCATGATGTATGTCTACATTAAAAAAAACCCTTGGTAATTTGGGAGAAATAAGAGCACACAGTGAAAACCCATACATTCATAGGAGTGCACAAACAGATCCCAAAGTAAGGATCAAACTCTGGTTTTAAATCTATGAGGCTATAGCTTCTAACCATTGCTAGTCTCCTAATGTGTTTTCATGTTTTATGCTAAACTGAAGCCCATAAAGGGGAGATGTTCATTGCCTGAAAATATTTTTAATTGATGATGCCATAAGCTTGGGAAGCTTGTTAGATGACAGTGCAGAAGCAACAGCCTAATTTTCATAATGCCTTGTCAGATAAAAAGGGGTTTTCTGTGCATTGTATTCAGTGCTGCAAAAACCATAAGGAACTAATATATTCTACAATAGAACATTACAATATCATCCTTTCCAATGTGGAACTGGAGGACAGAAATATTTCTATATTTGTGGACCCTCCTATCATGTGATGTCTGATGGCAGAGGTCTCATCTTCCATTGCATTACTGATAGAAGCCACCCAGATGCTGAATGTAAATGATGACTTCTGGTATTCAAGCACATCTTTTATCTGAAACTAATTATTCACCAATAAATCTTCAAGTCTGAGGATTTCTTTAAATCATTATGCTGGATTTTTCTTACTGAAGCTAAATACTGGATACATGATGATCAGCATAGGCAGGAAGGGTTGAAGATGTGCTTTGTGTCTCTACTTGTGGCTAATGCATTGATCAACGCAATCCAGTCTGGCAAACAAATATAATTTCATTGATTGATGAGGTTTGATATCAGAAACTGCTTGGCATGCAGAACTACATTTCTGCTAATGGCATTCTAGAACATAGAACACAACAGAACACAATGACCTTGATGTTGAGCCGACCTATATATTTCTACCAAAAAATACTAATCCCTACCTACCTTGTAACCCTTTATTTTTCTTTCATCCATGCGCCAGTTTCAGCATCCATCACCACTCCTGTCCTCCACAATTCTCTGTTTTTTTTTAAAAACATTGCTGAATCCTCCACTAAGCTTTCCTCCCTTCACTTTGTACAGATGTACTCTGGTGTTTGCTATTTCTGCCCTGGGAGGAAAAAAAAATGCTGGCTATCTACCTTATTTATGCCTCTCAGAATCTTGTAGCCTTCTATTAAGTCACTTCTCAACTTTCTTTGCTCCAAAGAGAGAAATCTTAGCTCTGCTAACCTTGCCTCATAGGAATATTTTCCAATCCAGGCAACATTTTGGTAAATCTCCTCTGCACCCTCTCCATAGCTGCCACATCCATCTGATAATGAGATGACTAGAACTGAACACAATATTCTTCATGTGGTCTCATCAGAGACTTGTAAAGTTGCAACATGACCTCTCAACTCAAACTCAATCCCTCTACTAATGAAGCCCAGAATTCCATAGGCCTTCTTCACTATCCTATCAACATGTGCAGCAACTGAGAGATATATGGATTTGGACTTCAAGGTCCCACTATTCCTGTCTCATCCTATCATACTTAGTCCTTCCCAATTATACACTTCCCCATTTTGTCTGCTTTTATCCATAGCTATGCTAAAGCGCAGGAAGTTGTAGTCACTCTCACGGAAATGCACCTCCACTGAGAGATCTGCCACCTGACCAGGGTCATTACCCAATACTGTACTAGACAGGGAAAATATAACAGCAGTGCTTAGACAGGACAGGCCAGAGAGCTCGTCTACAGAAATCATGAGTGGAGCTGAGGAACAGAAAAGGTATGAATACATTGATATGTTTGTGTAATAAACCGCCCAATAGTTAGAGAGAATTGGAGGATCAAATCTGTTGAGAAATAGCAGACTGATGTAAGAAACTGAAAGATGTGATAGTAGGAGATTTTAACTTTCCACATATTGACTGGGGCTCCATAATGTAAAAGGGCTGAATGGCTTGGAGTTTTTCAAATGTGTTCAGGAAATTTAAAAAAAAATCATAGGTACCAATGAAAGGATGTAATACTTGATCACCTATTAGGGAACCAGACAGGTCAGAAGTATGTGTATGCAAACATTTTGTGTCCAATTACCATAATGTCATTAGTTTCAAATTAATTATAGAGAAAGATGGGTCTGATCCTCGAGCTGTGATTCTAAATTGGTTAATTTTGTGGAATTGAGAAAGGCTCTCGGAAGAGTGGATTACGATGTTGTTTTCTGGCAAAGGTATGTTCAGTAAGTGGAAGGCCTTCAAAGGCAAAATTTGGAGAGTGGAGAGTTTGCATGTTCCTGTCAGTATGAAAGGCAAAGTTAACAGGCATAGGGAAACCTTGATTTTTCAAGGGATATTGGTGATCTGGTTAAGAAGAAGAGAGATTGTACCTTCTGGAGAACATTATGGATGTGGGTTTTAAACTATCCAGGTACCAAATTCAGTTGGTGAAGGTCACTTTGGCAGAAGCCAGGAAATGTATAGCAGTCACGTGGAAGTCTGACTCCCAACTAATATTACATGATGGAACATGGAAATGCAGAGTTGCACTCGCCTGGATAAAATTATGTACAATTTAAGAAGGAAATATGACACATTCATTAGAGTGTGGCAACCTTATCTGAAACACATAGGTGCACAGATATAATTTCACCCCTTCACAATAAAGGAAACTGTCCATTCGAGCAGGAAAACAATTTGGATCAAAGAAGTGGGACATTGTGCAGATGACATGCCCTTGTAGACGGAACATTCCTTCTTCTAATATATCCTAATTTCAAAGTATCATCTTCCAAAGCGTGAGCTATGATGTATCGAATTTAGATTTCTTTAATCCAACAAATCAAACTCAGTGGCTGTTACTTTATGTAGTTTTAACTTGTTGATAGAACAGATAAGCCTTTTGCATAGCTTCACATTAAGACTTCCATAATGATGAATAACAAAATAGTTACTGTATGATAGAGATACAAAAGATATATAGAGATACATAAACTTTAAAGAGATACATAAATTCAAAGAAAAATTTCTCATGCTCACACTTCCTTCACATCTTTTTAAATTTATTTTATTTTTTCACACCTCAAAGCATATCTATCAATCAAAATACATACAAACATTTGCCTCTTAAATATACACAGTGGCATTTTCTCCCCTTTTTTCCCCCTACTTTCCCTCTCTCCTTCCCACCCCCCCCCTCCAAACCCATTAAATCTTCAACATACACAATACAATAAAACCGTTAAACAATGTCATCACACAATGAAAATAAACAAGAAAATTGTGTCATCTACTTTTACACACTAGTTCGGTTCATTTAGTCTTCTCATTCTATAATTTTAGGGGGTGGAGGTCCGCGGTAAGCCCTCTCTATTGTGTTCCATGTACGGTTCCCAAATTTGTTCAAATAATGTGACTTTATTTTTTAAATTATATGTTATTTTTTTTCCAATGGAATATATTTATTCATTTCCATGTACCATTGCTGTACTCCCAGGGTCTCTTCTGATTTCCAAGTTGACATTATACATTTTTTTTGCTATAGCTAAGGCTATTATAATAAACCTTTTTTGTGCTTCATCCAGTTTGAGGTCTAATTGTTCATTAAGACATTAAGAAAGATCTCTGGATTTTTTGGTATGTTTCTTTTTGTGATTTTATTTAATACCTGATTTAGATCTTCCCAAAACTTTTTCACTTTCTCACATGCCCAAATTGCAAGTACTGTTGTTCCCATTTCCTTCTTACAGGAAAAAACATCTATCTATTTATTTAACTTTTTGGGCGTGATATATAACCTGTGTAACTAATTATACTGCATCATGCGTAACCTCATGTTTATTATATTCTTCACAGTTCCAGAGCATAACTTTTCCCATATTTCATTTTTTATCTTTATGTTTAAATCTTTTTCCCACTTTTGTTTGTGTTTATAGCTTATTTCATCATTTTCCTTCTCTTGCAGCTTGATGTACATGTTTGTTATAAATCTTTTAATTATCATTAAAACCACCTTGTTTGTTCCATTCTGTTAATCACATATTCAAAGCTGTTTCCTTCTGGTAATCTCAGTCTGCTTCACAATTTGTCCTTTAAGTAGGTTTTCAGTTGGTGGGATGCAAACATTGTACAATGAGTTATTCTATATTTGTACTTCATTTGTTCATATGTTAATAAATTATTTTCCAAAAAACAATTTTCTATTCTTTTAATTCCTTTTCTCTCCCATTCTCTAAAGGAAAGGTTATCTATTGTGAAAGGGATTCATTGATTTTGCGTCAATAATAATTTTGGTAGTTGGTAATTTTCTTTTCCTTTCTACGTGAATCTTCTTCCATAAAGTAAATGGTCCAGTACTGGTGAACTTCTATATTGCACCAGTTTTTCATCCCACTTATAAAGTCTATGTTCTGGTACCTTCACCCATATTTTATTGAGCTCTATCTTGGTCCAATCTGGTTTTTCACTTGTTTGATAAAAATCTGATAGATTTTTATATCTTAACTGTGCTGCTCTATAATAATTTTTCAAGTTTGGTAGCTGCAAACCACCTTGTTTGTTCCATTCTGTTAATTTATCTAGCACTATCCTCGGTTTCCCTCCTTTCCATAAGAATTTCCTTATAATTCTCTTTACTTCATTGAATAATTTTTCTGTTAAGGGAATTGGTAACGATCGAAATAGGTATTGTATCCTTGGGAAGACATTCATTTTAAAGCAATTTACCCTCCCTATCAATGTTAGTGGCAATTCTTTCCAATGTTCTAAGTCATCCTGTAATTTCTTCATTAATGGCTGATAATTTAATTTGTATAGGTGGCCTAAATTATTATCTAATCTAATACCTAGGTATCGGATTACTTGTGTTTGCCATTTAAATGGTGTTTCTTTTAATCTCTGTATAATCTGCATTATTCATTGGCATCGCTTCACTTTTATTTGCATTGATCTTGTACCCTGATATTTCTCCATATTCCTTCAATTTCTTATGTCGTTCTTTTATTGATATTTCTGGTTCTGTTAAGTATACTATGATGTCATCTGCAAATATACTGATTTTATATTCTTTCTCTTTATTTTTATCGCTTTTATTTTATTTCTGTTCTTATCAGTTTGGCCAATGGTTCTATTGCTAAAGCGAACAATGAGGGAGATAGTGGACATCCCTGCCTAGTTGACCTACTTAATTTAAATTGGTTAGATACATATCTATTTACTGTCACCTTCGCCAATGGTCCTTTATATAATGCTTTAATCCAATTAATATATTTTTCTGGTAGGTTGAACCTCTGTAATACTTTGATTAAATAATTCCATTCTACCCTGTCAAAGGCTTTTTCTGCTTCTAAAGCAACAGCCACTGTTGGTATCTTATTTCCTTGTACTGCATGGATTAAGTTAATGAACTTACAAACATTGTTTGTTGTTCATCTTTTTTAATAAATTCAGTTTGATCTTGCTTTACTATTTTTAGTACACAGTCAGCCAATCTGTTTGCTATTAGTTTTGCTATTATCTTATAATCTGAGTTAAGTAGAGATATTGGTCTATATAATGCTGGTGTTAGTGGATCTTTCCCCGTCTTTGGTATTACTGTAATTATTGCTATCTTACATGAATCTGGCAAGTTTTGTGTTTCTTCTATCTGGTTCATTACTTCCAGGAGAGGAGGAATTAATAACTCTTTAAATGTTTTATAGAATTTTATTGGGAGTCCATCCTCTCCAGGTGTTTTATTATTCAACAGCTTTTTTAATATATCTTGTATTTCCTCTATTTCAAATGGTTTTATCAATTTGTTTTGCAACTCTTCTTGCAATTTCAGTAGTTCAATTTTAGCTAAAAACTCATCTATTTTATCTTCTTTCCCTTCATTCTCAGTTCAGTATAATTATTCATAGAATTCCTTAAAGTTTTCATTGATCTCTGTTGGGTTATATGTAATTTGTTTGTCCTTTTTGTTTGATGCCAATACAGTTCTTTAAGCTTGTTCTGTTTTAAGTTGCCAGGCTAATATTTTGTGCATTTTTCTCCTAGCTCATAATACTTCTGCTTTATTTTCATTATGTTCTTCTCCACCTTATACATTTGTAATGTTTCATATTTTTATTTTTTTGTCCACCAATTCTCTTCTTTTTGTTGTATTTTCCCTTGTTGCTTGTTCTTTTTCTGTACTTACTATTTCCCTTTCCAACTGTTCTATTTCCTGATTGTAGTCCTTCTTCATCTTAGTTACATAACTTATTATCTGCCCTCTAATGAAGGCTTTCATTGCATCCCATAATATAAATTTGTTTTTCATTGATTCCGTATTTATTTCAAAGTACATTTTAATTGGGCGCTCAATAAATTCTCTAAATTCCTGTCTTTTAAGTAGCATGGAGTTTAATCTCCATCTATATGTTCTTGGTGGGATGTCCTCCAGTTCTATTTCTAATAACAGGGGTGAATGATCAGATAGCAATCTAGCTTTATATTCCATTTTCCTAACTCTACCTTGGATATTGGCTGACAACAGGAAAAAGTCAATACTTGAGTATGTTTTATGTCTACTCGAATAATATGAGTATTCCTTCTCCTTTGGGTGTTGCCTCCTCCGTATATCCAAAAATTGCATTTCCTGCATTGATTTAACCATAAATTTGGTCACTTTATTCTTTTTGCTAGTCTTTTGTCCAGTTTTATCCGCCTTTGGGTCCAAATTAAGGTTAAAATCCCCTCCTATCAATATATTCTCTTGTGTCTCTACAATCTTCAAAAAAATATCTTGCATAAACTTTTGATCCTCTTCATTAGGTGCATATATATTGACCAAATTCCAGAATTCTGAATATATCTGACACTTTCTCATTACATACCTCCCTGCTGGATCTATTATTATTTCCTCCTCTATTTTCATTGATACATTTTTATTAATTAATATAGCTACATCTCTGGCTTTTGAATTATATGATGCTGCCCTAACATGCCCTACCCTGTCTCTCCTTAATTTATTATGTTTCACTTCAGTTAGATGCGTTTCCTGCATGAATGCTATATCTATTTGTTTTCTTTTTTCAGTAAATTTAGTAGCCTCTTCCTTTTGATTTGGTTATGTATGCCATTAATATTTATAGTCATATAAATGGCCATCTCATATTCTGTTTACACCTCATTTCCACTTCCTCACCTCCACCTTTCCCCTTTTCCCCATTTTCATCTTTCAATTTTCCCTTTTTGAACTCAATCTATGACACTTCTAAAACATAAAATACTTCAACAACTCCCACATCTAAAGTTCCCTAAACCCCAAGTGTCCTCCCCCTCTCTGAGTTGCCGGTTGTCCCTTGCCAGGCAACCACAACTCCCCTCTCCATTCAGATTTGAACCCGCTCGCAAGCGTCAACTGATTTCGCAATGGCTGTTATTCTCTCCCACCCAACCCCCTCCAGAAGACTTTTATCTTCATATTTAACAAATCTTACCCTCTTTTCTTTTTTCCCCTCCCTTTTCCCCTCTCCCTTACTTCCCTTTTCTTTCACTTCTTTAGTTCTTTCTTATACATTATTTTTACATCTTTATATGTATTTTGTCACCGTTCTATGTTCTTGTTACATCTCTTCATCTCTCTTTCTGTCCTGCAGGTGTTCTACAAATTCTTGTGCTTTCTCCGGATCCGAGAACAGTCTGTTTTGCTCTCCCGGGATAAATATTTTAGGGACACCTGTATATCTTAACATAAATTTATAGCCTTTTTTCCATGGGATCGATTTTGCTGTGTTAAACTCCTTCCTCTTCTTTAGCAGTTCAAAACTTATGTCTGGCTAAAAAAATAATTTTTGCCCCTTGTATTCCAATGTTTTTTTGTCTTCTCTAATTTTTTTCCTTGCCCTCTCCAATATATTTTCTCTTGTTGTGTATCTCATAAATTCTTCTAAAATTGATCTTGTTTTTTGTTGTGCCTGTGGTTTCAGGGCTAGTGTTCTGTGTGCCCTTTCTATTTCCATTCTTTCCTGTATTTCTGGCATTCCCAGGACCTTTGGGATCCATTCTTTGATAAATTCTTTCATATTTTTGCCTTCTTCATCTTCCTTTAGGCCCACTATCTTTATATTGTTTCACCTACTATAATTTTCCATTATATCCATCTTCTGAGCTAACAACTCTTGTGACTCTTTAACTTTTTTGTCACTTTCTTCCAATTTTCTTCTTAAGTCATTCATTTTCATTTCTACAGCCGTTTCTTGTTCTTCCACATTTTCTTCTGTACTTTTCATTTTTCTTTTGATTTCACTAAATTCTAATCTCAACCATTCTTTTAATGCTTTCAATTGTTCTTGAAATTTTTATTTATCTATATCTTCTTCTTCTTCTTCTTCTTCTTCTTCTTCTTCTTCTTCTGTGTCTGCACCTGTGTTTGTGTCTTCTACTTCTCTTCCTTGTATCTGTGTCTCTTCTGACTTTCTTGTTGAGCTGCTTGCCTCGGTTGGGTGTTTATTTGCATAGCTTCTTGTTGTTGGTCCTCTTCTTCTAGGCTAGTTATCTGTTGGGCTTCCTGTTGCTGTTTTTCTTTCTTATCACTCCCTTTCCCATTGCTTTCCTCTTCTTCCAGCTGAGAGCCCTGCTGTCGGGCATCTTTCAGCTGGTCGCGCTGTGTAAGTTCACTCCACAGCTGGGCACCCCTCCTGTTGATGTTCTTTTTTTCCTTAGTGTGCGCACTGCGCACTTCTGTTTGGCTCAGAGAGCCATTTTTGCAATCCTGCAGTCGGGAGGTCACAACCCTGCGGGGACACCACTAACTTCGGGGAGCAGGCTCCTCTCTCCATGGTGGCTCCCTGCCTCTTCATGCAGGTAAGGCCTTCTCCTTTCTCTTCTGGCGTCTTTCCTTCTTCTTTTTTTCCCGTTGTTTTTGCTTTTTCCTTCTTGGGTGCCATTTTCTTTCTTTTCTCCACACCTTTATCTTTTATTTGCTGTGTTTTGTGTTTCTTGAACTTTGCGTTTTCTTCACTTTATTTCTTCTTTTCTGGAGAGGGCCGGTATTCTCCTACCGGCCACTACTCCATCACGTGGCTCCTTCCACTTCATTCACATCTTGTAGAATAAGCAATCCATTAGTCTGGGCAGATATTACAACATATTACATCATCATCACTATGGTAACACTACAAACAATACTCTCTTAAAGAGAACAGGACAAAATTAACAAGAATCAAAAATACAAGGTTTTAACCTTTACATTCCAGCCCATAGTTATAATAATAGTCATTAATGGCTAATATATAATAACTACTATTAAAGATGTACAAAATAAATATAGTAAGTAAAATGTTAAAAATCAAAACTTTCAGCTTCTTGAAAAAGACGGATTTTAGTAATAGGTCTATTAAAGTAATCAGTCTTGGTTTTAATCCGCACTTGCCGAACAAATCCTTTCTTGTCTAGAACTGTATCCATAATTTTCCCCAGAAACTAAGAATTTCTTGGTGAAGAATTGTCCATGGTAATTACAATATTGCACATACAAAATTGTGTTTGGCTTTAAACTATTTTTTTTCATTCTTGTAAGGTATCGTTTAATCCATCTTTTCCAAAATAAATTGCACTTGTTTTCATCTCCATCTTGCATAAATATCTTCATTTTTGAAATTTGATATCTCATTATCAAGCACCATTTTCAGACAACAATGAATGATCTCCAATTCAGCATTTGCCAACTCATCAACTGTTGGATAACAGCTCTTCCAAGTCTATAGATTCTCTTTCTTGATATGATGTAAAAACTCAGTTTTTAATCTAAGAATCCATGCTACTGCCCTTTTCAAACAAAACCATGAAGAGTGATAGCAAATTCACTGAGTGATCCGATCATTTTCATTAGATATTTGAATAGTATTTACATCAGTGTTTTGGATTTAACTTCCCGATTTTGAGGCTGCTCTTCTTGAGATCGCAGCTTTTTTTGTGTTAGCTTTTTGAACGTTTGATCCTCGAGAAGCTATAACAGATGGATTATCTGCTGTTTTGACATATTGCCATTGATTAGCATGCAAAACCTTTTCAATTTCATTAACCCTGTTAGTCACAAAGGTATAAAACCTTGTGGTTTATTAATGTATTTAAGCGCTGATGTCCTATCAGTCCAAAACATAGAATTTGCTAACTCCATCTGTAATTCTCTTTTTAACATAATGTCCAGTTTGCTCGCCATAGTAGCGGCAGTCAATTTCATTTGAAGTATGGTGACTGGCTTTAATGGAGCCACTCTGGCTTTCCCCATTACAAATCCACAATGCACTCACTCTTGATTATTTTGTAGTACTAAATAACTGACAGGACCAAAACTACCTTCGCTTGCATCAGCAAAGTAGCAAAACTGAGCAAATGTGGCAATTCCAAAGTCTGTTGGTCAAATATCTGTTGACTTAAAAATTTTCTAACATTTTAAGACTCTCAATCCAATTTATTCAATATATTCTAGTATAATTTTAACCCATCCAAATGTTCTTCTGCACAATTCTTGTAGAATCTTTTTGGCTATTAATACTACCAGTGCCAATATTCCCAAAGGATCGTATATGGAACTTATGATTAATAGAATATCTCTTCTTTTTAAAGGCTGTTCTTTCAAAGCAATTTTGAATTTGTAAACATCTGATTGAACACACCATTGCACTCCTAGAATTTTTTCAACAGGTAGAACTTCACAATCCAAATCAAGATGTTTTAACTCCTTTGCTCCTTCTGTCTCAGGAATAACAGCCAACACATTGCGACTGTTGCTAATCCATTTTGTAAGGAAAATACCTCCTTTATTACAAATCTAACACATGATAAAGATCTGTTGCTTCTTTTTTCTGAAACAACTGAAGTAAGGCAATCATCAACATAGAAATTATTTCTGATGATTATAGTTTGAGAACTAAGTTGCTCTTCATTATCTTCAGCACGTTTCCTGAGAGCAAAGTTTGCACAACTCAATGCTTCAAATAGATGATAAACTGGTATTCAATCATGTTTTAATACCCTTTTTTATTTAAGTACCTTATTTTTATTCAGTTTTTCACAAGAGTTGTTGACCTCACCGGTGTTTGTGGTTTTTTTTTGTCTTTGTATAATTTGTATAATTTTATTCTCAGTTGTATTGGGGCATGGGGGAGGGGGCAGTAGAGAGGAAAAACGGACTCTGTATGTTATACATGTGTTGAAAGAAAGTGTATTGCCTGAATCTATACAAGGCTTTGAAAATCAGAATTAAAATATTTAAGAAGAGAGCGGTGTATAGTAAGTATAGGCAACAAGGACCAAATGAGTCAATTGAAGATTATAGAAAATGTAAGAAAATACTTTAGAAGGAAATCAGGATGGCAAAAAGAAGATATGAGGTTTCTTTGGCAGATAATGTGAAGGTAAATCCAAAAGGTTTCTACTCGTATGTTAAGCATAAAAGGATTAAGGGACAAAATTGGTCCCCTAGAAGATCAGAATGGTCATCTCGCGAGATGGGGGAAATCTTAAACAGATTTTTTTCATCAGTATTTACTCTGGAAACTGGCATGGTGTATAAGGAAGGAAGAGAAACAAGCAGTAGTGGCATGGAACATATAGAGATTAATGGGGAGGAGGTGCTTGCTGCCTTACAATGAATAAAGGTAGATAAATCCCCTGGGCCTGGCATGTTATTCCCTCAGACCTTAAGGGAGACTGGTGTAGAAATTGCAGAGGCCCTGGTAGATATACTTAAAATGTCTTTAGCCACGGGTGAGATGCCGGAGGATTGGAGGATAGCTCATATTGTCCCATTGTTTAATCAAGGCTCCAATAGTAAACCAGGAAATTACAGGCTGATGAGCCTGACATCAGTAGTGGATAAATAATTGGAGGGTGTTCTGAGAGATCGGATATACATATATTTGTACAGCCAAGGGCAAATTAAGGATAGTCAGCATGACTTTGTGCCTGGTAGGTCATGTTTAATTAATCTTTATAGAGTTTTTTGAGGAGGTTACCAAGAAAGTGGATGAAGAAAAGGCTGTGAATGTTGTCTACATAGATTTTGACAAGGTCCCACAAGGGAGGTTAGTTCAGAAGTTTCAGACACTAGATATCCATGAAGAAGTTGTAAACTGGATTGAAATTGGTTGAATGGGAGAAGACAAAGAGTGGTAGTGGATGATTGCTTCTCAGGCTGGAGGCCTGTGATTAGTGGTGTGACTCAAGGATCAGAGCTGTGACCATTGTTTTTTGTTGTCTATATCAATCATCTGGATGATAATGTGGTAAATTGGATCAGCAAGCTTGCTGATGACACTAAGATTGGATAGCGACGAAGACTTGCATAGCTTGTAGAGGAATCTGGACCAACTGGAAAATGGGCTAGAAGATGGCAGATGGAATTTAATACAGAGATGTTGCATTTTGGAAGGACAAACCAAGGTATGACATACATAATAAATGGTAGGGCACTAAGGAGTGCGGAGGAACAAAGGGATCTGGGAATACAATACATAATTCCCTGAAATTGGTGTCACAGGTAGACAGGGTTGTAAAGGAATCTTTTGGCATCTTGGGCTTCATAAATCAAAGTATTGAGTACAAGAGTTGGGTTGTTTTAGTGAGGTTGTATAAGACATTGGTGAGGCCCAATTTGGAGTATTGTGTGCAGTTCTGATTGCCAAGCTACAGGAAAGATATCGTTAAGATTTAGAGTGCAGAGAATATTTACTAGGATGTGGCCGGGTCTTCAGGAATTGAGTTCCAGGGAAAAAATTAAGCAGGTTAAGACTATCCCTTGGAGAGTAGAAGAATGAGGGGAGATTTGATAGAGAAGAGATAAATACAAGAGGACATGGCTTTAGGGTGAAAGGGGAAAGGTTTAGGAGGAACATTGCTGCCATCCGACATGGTAAATACAGGCTCATTCTTAAGTTTAAAAAAAAATTTGATAAATACATGGATGGGAGAGGTCTGGAGGGTTATGGAATGGGTGCAAATCAGTGGGACCAGCTGAATGATGTTTCGGTACAGACTAGAAAAGCTGAATGGCCTGTTTTCTGTGCTGTTGTGTTCTATAGTTCTATATCCAGGAATGGCTTCTTCTCTGGTCGGCTGGTCCACATACTGTGCACAGAATCCTTCTTGACACACCTAACAAATTCAGCCGCATCTATCCCTCTTGCAGTCAGGAAGTGCCAGTCAATATTAAGGAAGTTGAGACTCCCGTAACAACAACCCTGTAATTCCTGCTCCATTCCAAAATCTGACTACTTACCTGTTCCTTAGTATCTCTCAAAAACAAATCAGAGAGCCTTCATTTAAAAAAAAATAGTTGTTTTAGAACCAGTTACAACTTATTTGCCAGTACGAATCCTGTAACAACTCATTTGCCAATATGAATGTTATTCTTTTCAAGCTCTTCTACTCTCAATTGAATTTTAAAACCTTTCAATTAGTTTCTTGATATTGCATGAACAAATACAGTATGTGAATAATTGCATGACTGATAAAATTTAAAATTCAGATAACAAAAGCAATGTTGCATGTTATTTAATTTAAGAGAGGTTGTGTTGCTTGGGTGTTATTCCAATCAAGTTAACCATGTAACTTACCTGGAGCAATCTTTTGTGAGTTGGGGTTGATTTTTAAGAAGAGTGGGATAGACAGCAACCTGAGTTTGAATCTAGTGCTGTCTGTAAGGAGTTTGTACATTCACCCTGTGACCATATGAGTTTCCTCGTGTTATCTAGTTTCCTCCCACTACCTTTGTCTATGGTAGATCATGTTTAACTAATCTTAAGAATTTTTAGAGGAGGTTACCAGGCAGGTTAATGAAGGAAAAGCTGTGGATGCTGCTCAATGGACTTTATTAAGGCCTTTGACAAGGTCTCAAATTGAAGATTAGTCAGGAAGGTTCAGTCTTTCGGTATTCATGATGAAGTAGTAAACTGGATAATGTAGAAGGGTCTTTCAAGTTTATATTGATGTTGATGAATACATCAAATGCATTAACACATTAATTAACCAATTTATTAATATTTATGTATTAATATTTTGGTTAATTAATTAATGTGTTAATGCATTTGATATATTCATTATCATCAATCTAAAGACTCTTACTTCTACAATTCAGCATTGGCTTTAAGGGAGAAGCCAGAGAGTGGTAATGGATGATTACCTTTCAGACTGGAGGCCTGTGACTCAGGGATCAGTCATCTAAATCAGTGATCTGGAGGATAAAGTGGTAAATTGGATCAGCAAGTTTGCAGATGACATAAAGACTGAAGATGTAGTGGACAGTGAAGAAGGCTTTAAAAACTAGAAAAGGGATCTGGACCAGCTGGAAAATGGGACAGAAAATAGCAGATGGAATTTGATACAAACAAGTGTGAGAGGTTGTATTTTGGAAGGACAAACCGGGGAGAGGCATACACAGTAAATGGTAGGGCCCTGAAAAGTGTGGTAGAATAGAGTGATCTGGTATTACAGATACATAATTCCATGAAAGTAGCATCACAGGTAGATAGGGTCATAAAGAGAGCTTTTAGCACATTGGGCTTCTTAAATCAAAGTATTAAGCATAGGAGTTGGGATGTTACGGTTGTATAAGAAATTGGTGAGGCCATATTTGGAGTATTGTGTGCAGTTTTGATCACCTAATTAGAGGAAGGATTATCAATAGGTTTGAAATAATGCAGAGATTTACTAAGGTGTTGCTGGGACTTGAGGAACTGAGTTACATGGTAAGTTTAAATAGGTTAGGGCTTCATTTTCTGGAATGAATAAGAATGACAGGAAATTTGATAATGGTATATAAAATTATGATGGGTATAGATTGAGTAAATACAAGTAGGCTTTTTCCACTGAGGTTAGGTGATATTGAAACCAGAGGTTAAGGGTGAAAGCAAAAAGTTTAAGGGGAAGATGAGGGGGAACTTCCTCAAACAGATAGTCTTCTTCTAGGATGATAATGGCTCCTTTTAATCAGTTTGTGAGGTTTAAATTATGCATCCTGGCGTGGCTGTACAGGTTGATCTTTGACAATTCCCACTCCTCAGAATGGAACAGCATTTGTGTGAATGGATTTTAGGTGAGTAGGTGTTCTGGGTAAACTTGTACCATTGCTGAGCTCCAGACCCACCCTCTCAACATCCCCTCCTGGATCCAGCAGCATGGTGAGGTCCAAGACGGCTGGGGGAAATTTTGTTGCAGTGAATGGCCAGACCATGCTTTAGTGCAAGGGATGCCCTTTCTGAACTTCACGGCACGTTTGCTAGATGGCCATTGAATCTACGAGAAGGTTCGTCCACCCTATGGCAGGTCTTGTTATTCATCCTGCAGGGTGTCTAACCAACCTTTGCACCAGGCAAGCCTGATGGGGGAGCCAGTCTAGTCACCAACCACCCAACCATGTGACAAGTAGTAATGAGTTACATGGCACCAGTAGCACTCAGATGAGGGACCTGACAAAGAATAGTGGGAGTGTTGAATGAGATACCATCTAAAGTGGTGAATGTGGGCTCAATTTTAACCATGAAGTAAAATTTGGACAGGCACATTGATGGGAAGGGTATAGAGGGAATTGAACTGGATGCAGGTTAGTGGGACTAGGCAGAATACAGTTCAATCCAGACTAGAAGAGCTGAATTGCTTGTTTTTGTGCAGTAATGTCCTATGGTCCTATGACAGAGATACTGAATGAACTTTTAATTTTGAATGTAATGTTAAGTAACTTTGATGTGATTTTAATGAGTTAAAATGTTAATAGTTTGAGTATTTTCCAAGTAAAGTTGATAAAAATGCAAAGGGGTTTCTATGAATCATTCTCACTGATTAGAAGAGATTTATTTGTTATTTATTAATCCTTATTAAGAACTCTTTGCATCCAACTTGCATCATAGGTTTCACTTTATTAGTTTAACTACCAACAAAAGACACATCTTGGATGGCTCTCTTTAAACTGAGGAGTGTTGAACAAGGCTTCAGCCCTTTGAATCCATATCAGTTTTATGTAAAAAAGTTACCTGCTTTGCTGTTGTTACCCATATTCTTTGTTATATGTAACAGCCTTGACTCTCTTTTCGATATTATGTCTACTGTATTGACAGAAGACTGGCTCTATAGAAATGAGATGGATTATTCACATGGTACTTTGACTCCTGCACCGAAACTTTGCTGCATGTACTGCTATTGAGGACAAGGATCTACATAGAGTTTCTTTGCCTTGCTAATTATTTAGCTGAACAGCACCAGTAATGACTGTATGTGGCAGAGCTAAAAGATATGATTTATTGATGATGGGGACAAACAAGAAAGACTGCAGATGGTGGAAAACTGGAGCAACACAAAGTACTGAAGGACCTTAGTGGGTCAGGCAGCATCAATGGAAGGCAATAACCAGTCAATGTTTCAGGAGAAACAATTTATCAGGACTCCTATTGACTAGCTGTTTGTGGGGAGATGATTGTATGGATTGGCTGGCCTGCCCTCCTATCCTCCAGCAGGACCATGACGCAAATCTCGCAAAGTTCTTGCCATGTCACTCAACTTGACATACAACAAGGACAAATGCGTGTTCAACACGGAGTGCCTGGCCCTTCTTGGATGCGGCGTGACACATGGTGTCACTGTCTCCGACCCTGACTGCGTGCAACCTCTTCTGGAGTTCCCTGTCCCAAACACCCAGAAGGCATTAAAAAGGTGCTTGGCGTTGTCTCGTATTATACACAATGGGTGCCCAACTTCACCAATAAGGCCCACCCTCTAATTCGGTCAACCACCTTTCCATTATCGGCGGAAGCCCAGACTGCTTTTAATAAAATTTGATGAGACATCACTAAGGCCACGATGCATGCCGTGGAAGAATCCGTCCCCTTTCAGGTGGAAAGCGATGCCTCCGATTTTGCACTGGCTGCCACATTAAACCAGGCAGGCAGGCAGGTAGCATTTTTTTCCTGCACCCTTCACAGTCCCGAACTCTGGCACTCCTCCATTGAGAAGGAGGCGCAAGCGATCTTTGAGGCGCTGCGCCACTGGCGACACTATCTAGTTGGTAAGAGATTTACCCTGTTGATTGACCAGAGGGCAGTGACCTTCATGTTTAGTGGCAAAAAATAGGGTAAAATCAAGAATGACAAGATTCTGAGGTTGAGGATTGAGTTATCCACCTGCAACTATGACATCTTGTACTGGTCGGGTAAGCTCAAAGTTCCTCCGGACGCCCTATCCCGAGGGACGTGCATCAGCACACATCTTGACTGTCTCCAGATCCTGCACAATAGTCTGTGCCACCCCGGAGTCACGAGGTTGTATCACTTTATCAAGTCAAGGAACCTTCCGTACTCCATCGAGGATATCTAGTCCACGACTAGATGCTGTCAGATCTGTGCCAAGTGTAAGCCCCAGTTCTACCGACCAGAAAAGGCACACCTCATGAAGGCCACCCACCCTTTCAAACAACTCAGCATCGATTTCAAGGGCCCCCTCCCGATCACAAATAGGAATGCCTACTTCCTGACGGTGGTGGACAAATTTTCCAGGTTCCCCTTTGCACTCCCGTGCCCGGATATGACCTCAGCTACTGTCATCAAGGCCCTGAGCAGTATCTTCACTCTGTTTAAGTACCCCGACTATATTCATAGTGACCGGGGGCCCTCATTCATGAGTGAGGAGCTGCATTGGTAATTTTTGACCAGAGGCATAGCCTCCAGCAGGACTACCACCTATAACCCCAGAGGCAATGGCCAGGTGGAAAGGGAAAATGGCACCATCTAGAAGGCGGTGCTCCTGGCCCTTAGGTCCAAAAATTTGCCAGTCTCCCGCTGGCAGGATATCTTGCCTGAAGCTCTCCATGCCATCTGTTCATTACTGTGCACCATTACTAACACCACCCCACATGAACACCTCTTTGCTTTCCCTAGGAGGTCGGCGAATGATTCTTCCATCCCTCCCTGGCTGACAACACCAAGGCCGGTTCTCCTTCGGAAGCACATCAGAGGCCATAAGACGAATCCACTGGTTGAAGCAGTCCGCCTCATACATGCAAACCCTCAATATGCATTTGTGAGGTACCCGGACGGTCATGAGGAAACTGTGCCCATATAAGATCTGGCAAGGGCCGGAGAACCCGGGACTGCCTTGCCAGCTGCTGATCACACTATGGACCTGATGGTGCTACATTTGAGCATGGCCCTGGAGTCCGAGCTGCCTATCTTGCCACTGGATGTCTAGGCTTCTACCCTTCATACAGCTGCAGAGGACCACCCAGCACTCCAGGAGTCCACTGCCAGCACCCCAACCCCCACAGTTCCTGTAGCAGATACTTCCCCTTGGGCCCGCTCTCCAGAGGAGCACTGTACGGACACATCGGTTCCCCGGCGATCCGGCAGATAGAGGAGGCCGTCTGTGCGGCTCAACCTCTAGCCGGTGGGGGCATCCGCTTCTTCCGCCACTTTGTTTAATAATTATTAAATACTGCTGAATTGTTGAATTGCTGCTGTTATCGCCCCCAGTTCTGTTGTTTACCGGTGGGTTCTTTTTTTTAAAAAGAGGTGGTGATATGATTGTATGCACTGGCTGGCCTGCCCTCCTGCCTTAGCTCCTCCCTTAGTCCTACCCATGCGACCCCGAGCCATAAAAGTCGAGTCCCCTCTCCTTCCTGCTCATTTTCCTAACCTGGATCTGGGCCAGCAGTCTCTAGCTCAATAAAGCTTATCATTCCCCTCAGTCTTCTGTCTGTATCATTATTGGGGCTACCAATAGTGCTCCACAATGTTGATTATGGGATTGCTTAATTTTCTTCCTGGTAAGATGCTCTTGCTGTTTTGTAAACTTTTAGTTTTATATTCTGACACCTAAAAATTGGCAACCCATTTTATGTAAGTGTGGTGATTCCACATTTTCCAATAAAGCAGGATAAATTTGTGGATTTGATAGTGATAAGCAAAGTAGGATTATGCCAGCCAATGAAATTACAGATTGTTGCAGACTACAATTTTCTGCTACAGAAGATCTGCAATGCCTCATGGGTATCCTGCTTTGAGCAGCACGATTTGTTTCAGATCCACTCTTGAATTTGTTAAATTTATTACAAAATTATGCTTATATAGGTTCATGGCATTCATCGGGTAGTGAAGCATCACAGCTGTTTTATTCAGCAAATGGATTCATTTGGGAATGTAATCAGTTTTTAATATGAGTAAACAGTATAATGTATTGAAATTCTGAATGATTATGATAATGAGAAAGGATATTGATTGTTAATTCTTAATCAAGATGTAAATTCTTTGGAAACAATATTGGTTAATATTAGTTAGACTCCATTAGTTATATACAATATAATATTGGTTCAACAGTTCAGATGGCCTAATGTTTTTCCTATTAGATCATTACAGCACAGAAAATAGGTCCTTCTATTATTCTACCTAGTTCCACTAACCTGCACCTAAACCATTGCCCTCCATACCACTCCCATCCTTGATCCAGCTCAAATTTCTGTTAAATGTGAAAATTAACCCTGTATTTCTTATTCCTTATGTTCCTTATACTACATCTATTCTTGATCAGATATTGTGGATTTATGTGCTTTAAGTCAAGTTTATTGTTATCTGATTGTACAAGTACAACCTGACAAAACAGTGTTCTCTGGTCCTCGGTGCAAAACACACAGACATACAACTAGACATAACACACATACAGACAAACAATACATATGCAGGACAAGAATTCATATATGCAAATAAATAATTAAATATTGTTCCATGAATATGAAAGTCTTGGATCGTTAGTGTGATCAGTTCCTTTGGTCGTTCAGCATTCTCACTGCCCGGTGAAGAAGTTGTTCCCCAGCCTAGTGATACTGGTGCAGAGTGGAAGGGATCCTCAATGATTTGCATGCCTTCTTCAGACAACGATCTCATGGATAACAGTGAGAAGGGTTGGGAAGAGTGAGACTCTATTCTTATGCCACTCTTATGGTCCTGCGGATTGATCTCCGATCCATTTCTCTCCAGTAACCATATCACACTGTGATGCAGCTGGCCAGGACACTCTTGATAGGGCTCCTATAGAAGGCTGACATAATGGTGCAGGTAGCTTTGCCCACTTCAGTCTTCTCAGGAAATGCAGTCACTGTTGCACTTTCCAGTCATGTGAGGGGATGTTGAGGGTCCAAGGAACTCTCCACTCTCTCTACTACATAAATATTGATGTGTAATGAAGGGTTGTCATTCCTGGAGTCCCAAATTCCTTTGTCTTGTCCACATTGAGACTCAGTTTGTTATTCTTACACCATTTTATGATATTTTCCACCTCGACACTGTAGTGTGACTCCTCATTGTTGCTGACGAGGCCAACTTCTGTTGTGTCTTCTTGTACACTTTTATCAGGGATATTACCCCTAGTATACAAAATGGGTGGTTTGGTGATGGGAAGATTAATGTGCTGATGTTCAAAAGATACGTTTGAGGTTGCTTTTCATTATAAAATATAGCAATTTGAGGAAAATAATACATCAAACAACTAACAAAACTGAAATGCTTACTGATAGTTTCTTGTTCAATCAGTAATAGAGACCATATGCGGTGAATGTCTGCCAAGCTGCCTGTCTGGCGAGCCTTGCAGTACTAACATTGGCTGTGCATTATCTCGACTGTTAAGGACACTCCCCTTGGATATAACTATATATGCATCTATTGTCTTTCATTATTGTACCATGAGTTTCTGCTAATAAAAGCCATGATTATTGTTTGACCACATCGTCTTTGTCTTCTTCATCAACTGGAACTTCAATTTTATTAGCAAAAATGGATGCAGCACTCAAGCCAGAGCGGCTGATAATCGACCAGTCTGCCCTGAGGGTCAGAGAAATTTTCAACCACTGGATTGCTTGTTTCGATTACTACATGGCTTGAAACAACATGGTCAATGAGGCGATACAGTGGGGCCACCTGAACTTTCTGCTGGGTGAGGTCCCTTTCGCTGTAACGCAAGGAGCTATCACTCTGACTATAGCCTGGGAACATCTGACTGGCTACTATACAGTGCCATGGAATGTGGTGCTTGTTCGACACCAGTTGCTGACTAGACACCAGAAACCTGGGGAAAGTTATGCTGCCTATGCACTGGCTCTCGACTCGATGGTAAATTAATATGTTGTCAGGGCAGTCAATGTGCAACAACACCGCAATGCCTTGAAGCTGGATGCTTTAGTCAACAGGATTGACTCCAGTTACATCCGACAGAGACTGCTGGAGAAGGAGCCCTTAACCTACGATCGGGCAGTCACTCTAGCCAAAACACTGAGAAGTGCCATGCAGTCCAGTGAAATGCTAGAAACCAAAAAGAAAATATCCAGGAGTGCTGGAACCCCAAAGGAAAAAAAAAGGTGAACTCCTGAAAAATGCTATTTCTGTGATAAGAGCTGGCACCCCAGACAGAAGTGCCTGGCTCGATTTGCTACCTGCAGCTATTGTGGGATACTCGGCCACTTTGCTAAAGCGTGTAAGGCAAAAAGTACTCCCACTGAGAAGAAGAGAAACACCAAGAAAATGCATCCTGGAGCTGCAGGAATAGAAGACAACTGTGAAAAGGGGGGATCTTCAGACAAGCAGGCTGAATCGACTTCAATAATGGCGAGGTGAGATCCCCTGTGATAGCTGAATTGACTCCAAAGCTTGGGGAATGTTACGGACGGGAACGGTCGACTATGAAGGGGGAGGTGAATGGTGAGACTCTTAATTGTCTAATAGACTCGGGGAGTGCTGACAGCTACATCCTCGAGAGACTTGCCAGAGCCTTAAATTTGCGGAGATATCCAGTGAACCGAAAGATGGCTGGTAGTGAAATTACAAAACCTGTACAGGACAAGTGTAAAGTTACTTTAAATTTGCAGGGATATTGCCTGACTGATGTGTGGCTCTTTATTATGCCAGAGCTTTGCACGCCTGTGGTACTGGGGTTAGATATTCAATCCCAGATGAAGAGTGTAGTGTTAAATTTCGGTGGGCCACTACCCACACTTACCATCCCCCATGATAGTTACTGCGTTCTGTCCACATTAAAGATCAAAGCTCCCTCCATTTTCAGTGATTTATCCCCTGAGTGTCAGCCAATTGCCCACTAAGAGCTGTTCTTGCAGCAAACAGAATCATGAGTTTATCAAAGCTGAGACCCAGAGATTGCTTAAAGAGGGAGTAATTGAACACAGCAAGAGTCCGTGGCAAGCCCAGGTGGTAGTTATGAAAAATCACACTAAGAAACAAGTGGCTATTGACTACAGCCAGACAATCAACCATTACACTAACCTGGATGCCTACCCCCTGCCACGCATCAAGGAAATGATTAATCAGATAGCGCAATACAAAGTGTACTCCACTATCGACCTCAAAGCAGCTTACCACCAAATCCCCATTAAAAAAAAACAACCCTATACTGCCTTTGAGGCTGATGGGGGGTTATACCAGTTTAAAAGTGTACTTTTTGGAGTCAATAATGGTGTGTTCAATGCGACAGAGCTACCCATTCTGGGCTACATTGTCTGCAAGAGTGAAATCAGCCCCGACCGCGAAAGAATGGCCCCCCCTTAAGTTACCACCCCCAAACTCAGCAAAAGCCCTTAAAAGGTGTATGGGATTATTTTCCTACTACTTCAAATGGGTTTGGGACTACGCCACAAAGGCATACCCTCTGTTTGACACTAAATCTTTTCCTCTCTCTCCAATGGCCTTGAAGGTTTTCAAGAGAATTAAAACTGATATTGCCAAAGCTGCACTCTTGTCCATTGACGAGGATGTCCCATTCCAAGTTGAAACTGATGCCTCAGATTGTGCCTTGGCAGGAACCCTTAATTAAAAGGGCAGACCTGTGGTATTCTTCTCCCGCACATTATGCAGACCTGAACTTAAACATCCTGCCATTGAAAAAGAAGCCCAGGCTATTATTGAAGCTGTTCACTACTGGAGACACTTTCCAGCCGGCAGAAAATTTACTCTTGTCACTGATCTGAAATCTGTAGCCTGCATGTTCAGTACTAAACACAAAAGTAAAATCAAGAACGATAAGATGGCACGCTGGTGAATAGATCTCTCAACTTATAATTATGAGATCCAGTACAGACCGCGCAGGTTAAATGATACCTCTGACACATTGTCATGATCTGCTGCTGGTGCTCAGCGGGAAGGGCTAAATAAGATCCACAGCAGACTGTACCACCCAGGAGTCATGAGATTCTTCCACTACATAAGGGCTATCAACCTTCCTTATTCTCTGGAAGAAGTTAGGAAACTGACTAAAAGCTGTCCTGTTTGCACAGAATGCAAACTGCAATACTTCAAAGCTCCAGAGATCACTCTCATCAAGGCAACCCGACCTTTTGAGAGGATTAGTTTAGATTTTAAAGGGCCGTTACCTTCCAACAACAAAAATGTATAGTTCCTTACTGTAAATGACGAATATTCCAGGTTTCCCTTTGCGATACCCTGCCCTGACACCTCGTCAGTGTCTGTCATTAAGTCACTTAGCATTTTTGGTTTTCCCAATTACATTCATACCGATAGAGGCTCAGCATTCATGAGCGCTGAACTGTGGCAAGCCCTGCTAAGAAAGGGGATTGCCACCAGCCCTGCCAAGAGCTACAACCCGCAGGGCAATGGGCAGGTTGAAAGGGCTAATGCTACAGTCTGGAATACTGTTAATCTTGCTTTAAAAACACATGGTTACCCTGTTTCCTGGTGGCAGGAGGTGCTGCCTGAGGCACTACATTCTATTCGGTCTTTATTGTGTACTGCAACAAATCAAACACCTCATGAATGTATATTTGCATTTCCTAGGAAATCAGGAACTGTGATGGACTGGCCAGCCTGTTTATCTGAGCCTGGAACCGTGCTGCTGAAGAGCCACACTCGGGCATGTAAAACAGATCCCCTAGTCCAACCAGTTCAGCTACTGCATACTAACCCCAACTACGCTCATGTTAAATTCCCAGACGGGAATACTGACACTGTACCCCTAAGAGATCTGGCCTCACCTGGTTTGCCCCTTCCTTGCACCCCTACTCAGAGTGAGCCTGAGAGTTTGGACTCACCCCCCCCCACCCCCCCACCAGCCTGTGACCCCCTAGTAAGCTTTCAGATGGCCATGCTGAGGCTCCACTGTCTCACGCTGGCGATTCTGGAGCGGGTCCAGAAGCCAGTCCTTCCCACACTACAGACCCAGGACCTGTACCAGTTCCCAAGTTTGCAAAGGAGCCATCTGTTTTGAGACAAAGCAGCAGAATTTGTAAACAACCTGATAGGCTGACCTATTCATAAAACATCTCATTATATTTTGATTGCTTGCTAGATACTGGTGTATTTTGGCTGTTAGAGTATCTCAAGGCCAAATATGTTATCAATGTATTGCTTGCCTCAGTCTTTCCTAGCAGCTGTCCTTTTGATTTTAACCCTTCTTCTGCCGGTGGAAGACTGTGGTGAATGTCTGCCAAGCTGCCCGTCTCCCCTCTGGCGAGTCTTGCTGTATTAACATTGACTGACCATTATCTCTACTGTTAACGACACTCCCCTTGGATATAACTGTATATGCATCTATTGTCTTTCATTATGGTACCATTAGTTTCTGCTAATAAAAGCCATGATTATTGTTTGGCCACATTGTCTTTGTCTACTTCATCAACTGGCACTTCACCATGTAGAGTGGTGTTTACTTAGGACAGAGTCACAAATCTATGCAGACAAATTTTAAATAAATGCCATTTCTAATATATCTATGTTACCACTTTTATTTATAATATATTAATTTACTTACTAAGCTAAAGTGCATATTTATAAATGGTAATCAATATTAACAAGCACATATCAAAATACTGTTATTTTAGAACTAATATTTAATCGTTAATATTTATGGTACAAGTCTAAAAATAGTTAAATTTTTACACCAAAGTTTCAACCTTGTAGAACGCTAATGATATATTTTAATGTTATGCAGGAGATGCATTTCGAGGTTCTGGAACACAGGATGATGAGAATGGAATGCCCTTCAGTACTTTTGACCGTGACAATGATGGTTGTAATCCGCAATGTAATATACAAGGACATTTGGTTGACAGCTGCAGTGTTCACCACAATAACACTGGCTGGTGGTTCAACCAGTGTGGCCTGGCCAACTTGAATGAAGCTCACTTTGTGACAGAAAAATCATTTATTTCCTATATTCGCTGGGAGACATGGAAACTAAATGGGGCACCAATCAGAATCAAGTCAGTTTCCATGAACCTCTTGCGATCTCGTAATTACCATTTGTAAGGATGCCTCTGTTTAAGATTCAGAAATGGAAAAGTTAATAGCAAAAAATACTGTTACACTCTTCAGCAAATTTATCTTGCTTTTGATGCCAATTAGAAATGACTGCTTTATTAAGATTCATATATTTTTCACTTTGTAAAGTAATAATAGTTCTACTAATTATATTTATGCATCACACATCAATATATTCAATTAATTTTTATTTGGCAATATTGTAAGAAATTTATTGATATTAACAATTTCACAGGAGGGGATTTTGAATCCAAATCTGAATGTTTTATGAAACGAGGAACGATTATATAACTCAAAATCTGTTTCTGGGTTGAATCTTAACTCTCCAAAATGAGCGGATACATTCAGAAAATTGCAGGTTTGAAATGAGTCACAAGTTATGCAAATATAGGAGCAGAAATTGAACTACAAATCCACTGTATTCTAAATTTAATAAAGGGACAAAACAAAGGTGATTTATCTGCTTTGAAAGTGATTTTGCGATTTACTACTATAATTGAATGCCTGTCTACATTTTAACACAACATTTGAAAGATGGTGAGGAGCTGTATCCAAGATGTGCAAGTCTTTATGGCAATATTCCTGACCAGGAGGAGTAAAGTTTGAGTTCCAAAATGAACACAATTTTACACTGTAAAATATCACCACCTTTTCTCAATATATTTACTTTCCCTCCCCTGAGGTCCAACCATCATTGGACCTTTTTGAATTTCTATATAACCTGCATCCTCCATTATCTACTTCCAACTGGAATTGGGAAACCCACAATGGGCACTCCTATACAATCCACCGATATGGTGAGGACTCCAATAGATTTTGACCACCCTCATCAAAAATTGCAGATTACTGCCCTCTTTTTTGTTCCCCAAATTGCACTGCTGCATTTCCACAAAATCAGAATCACAAGTTAAGAAATTCATTGTTCAGTGCAAACATTCACATAAACCACCTTACAAAAAAGTAAATAAAAAAAATAGTGCAAGAAAAGTCAAAGTAAGGCAGCATCTTTGGTTTATTGAACATACAGGAATCTGATGGCAATGAGAAAAAGCTGTCCTTGTGCCGCTGAGTGCTTGTCTTTAGGTTCCTGTACATTTTTTCTGATGATAGCAGAGTGAAGAGGGCATGGCCTGGGTGGTGAGGGTGCTTGAGGATAGAGGCTGCTTTTTTAAGACACAGCCACTTGGAGATGTCCTCAATGGAGTGGCCTGGTGCCTGTGATGTCGCAGGCCAAGTTAACAACCATCTAGATTTTTTTTCTTGTCCTAAGCATTGACATTTCCATACCAGACATGGATGCAACCAGCCAGAATGCTCTCCACAGAACACCTATAGAAGTTTTTGAGAGTCTTCAGTGGCATGGCAAATCTCCTCAAACACCTCACCAAGTATAGCGGCTGGTGAGCATTCTTTGTAATTGCATCAACATGGAGACTCCAGGACAGATCTTCGGAGATGTTGACACCCAGGAATTTGAAGTTTTTGACCCTCTCCACTACTGAGCCCTCAATAAGGACTGGATCTTGCTCTCCTGACTTCCTCCTGGAATCCACAATCATCTCCTTCATTTTGTAAACATTGAGGGCAAAGTTGCTGGTCCATCTCCCTCCTGTACATTTCCTCATTGCTGTTTGTGATTCTGCCGACAACTGTGGTATCATCGGCATATTTGTAGATGGCATTGGAATCCTGCTGGCCACACAGACATAGGAGTATAAAGAGTAGACCAGTGGGATAAATACAAATCCTGAGGATATTGTTTCCAATTCATACTGACTGTGGTCTTCTGCTGAGGAAGTCAAGGATCCAGTTGCAGAAGAGGGTGCAGAGGCCCAGGCTTTGGAGCTTCTTGACAAGCACTGGGGAAATAATGGTGTTGAAAGCTGAGCTGTAGTCTAGAAAGAGCAACCATATGTATGAGTTGTTGTTTTTGAGGTGATCCAGAGTGTAGTGGAGAGCCAGTGATAGTGCATCTGTTCTGGAGTGAATATGATGATAGGCAAATTGTAGTTGGCCTAGACCACTGCTTGGGTACATGATAATTCTGGCTATGACCAACCTCTCATCACAGTAGATGTTAGTGCTACAGAAAGATAGTCATTGAGGCAGCTCACTCTGCTCTCCTTGGGCACCAGGTTGAATGATGCCCTTTTGAAACAGCTGGGAACTTCTGACCACAGAAATGAGATGTTGAAAATGTCTGTGAATACTCCGGATGGTTGGTTGGCACAGATTTTCAGTACCATGTCAGTACACCATCAGGTTCTGACACCTTGCATGGTTTCACCCTCATGAACGATGCTCTTATGTTGGCCTCAGAGACAGATATAATAGGTTCCTCAGCCTTTGCAGGGATCCTCATAGGCACTGGTGGGTTTCCATCTCAAAATGGGCATAGAAGGTGTTCAGCTCATTGAGCAGTGAAGCATCACATCCATCTATGGTGTTCACCCTCATTTTGTAGGCTGTAATGGTCTTCACTCCCTGCCATAGCTGGCATATATCTGTCTCTATCTCTAGCTTCCTTCGGAATTGCCATGTTGTTTCAGAGATAGCCTTCTTGCTCTCTGGACTGCTTGTGGAGATCTGGATCCCCAGCCTTAAACAAACTTGATATTGCCCCCAACAGGTTGTGAATCGTCTGATTTATCCAAGGCTTCTGGTTGGAGAACACCCTCTATGTGGGCACACAATTGTCCATACAAGTCTTGTTGAAGTTGGTGACGCCTGTTGCATATTCATTCAAGTTTAAGGATGAACTCTTGAATATGTTCTCATCCACCAACTCAAGGCAGTCCTGCAGTTGCTCCACTGCCTCCCTAGACCATACTTTCATAATTTTCACTATTGGTGCTATGGTCCTCAGTCTCTGCTTGTATGCCAGAAGTACAGCCAAGTGATGAGACTTGACAAAGTGTAGTCATGGTATAGCTCGGTAGGCAATCTTCATGGTGGTGTAGCCAAGGTTGAGTGTGTTGGCTCCTCTGGTCTTGCATGTGGTGTGTTGGTGGTATTTTGTTGGAATCTCCTTCAGGTTGGCCTGATTGAAGTCCCCTACAATGATTGGGAAGGCATCGGGATGTGCTGTCTTATGGATGCTAATCAGAGTGCTCAGTCCCTCCTGTGCTAGCCTGGCATAAGCCTGGTGTGGAATGTACACTATGACCAGGATGATGGCAGTGAACTCCCTTGGCAGGTAAAATTGGGGTGGGGGGGAGGCGCACTTGATTGCATATGTTCCAGGTCAGGGGAGCAGGACTGGGAACTTCATTAATGCTAACTTCTGTGCATAGTACAAGAATTACCTGCAACCAGTGACTGTGATCCAAAGAACTTTTCTAATCTTAAATATACATTACACAAACCTGTGCTTAGTATTAGAGGGGGGTTAAGTTAGGTAGGTTAAGTAATAAGTTATAGTTTAATTCTGTTTTCTTCAATTATAATTAAAAACTACTTTTATTTTGTGGTGCATATCTATTGCTGCTGGTGTTTGGGGTCCTTTGGGGTCGTAACCATTTTGCCTGTGATATCCAGGACTGTGTCCATTACCTTTTACAGGTCTTTACACTCGGGGTACTGGTGTCCCCATACCAGACTGTGATGCAGATGGTCAGCATAATTTCTACTATATATCTGTAGAAGTTTGCCAAGTTTTTGATGTCTTACCAAACTTCCGCAAACTCCTGAGGAAGGAGAGGTGCTGACTTGCACCCTTCATGATAACATTAATGTGTTGGGTCCAGGAAAGGCCCTCTGAGATATTGACTCCAGAAATTTAAATTTGTGCACCCTCTCTACCTCTGATTCCTCAATGATCACTGGATCGTACACGTCTGGTTTTCCCTTTCTAAAGTCTACATGAATGTCATTCACCGTTGAATAAATTTAGTAGGTGTTAATCAACATTTTGCAATGATAGCCTGATGTGTGAATAGTCAGGATTTTATATTTTTTTCATCTTATAACACCAATATTGATTTTACATGTCAGATGTGCTGGGATACTGATTAAAAAAAAAACCATTGTTAATTTGTTATTAACAGGATATTTTAGGACAATGTTGATTAGAAATGAAAACTAAGAGCCTGGAGTCTCTTACATAGAGTAGAAATGGGTGATGGAGTTAATGAATATTATTAAAGGCATGATATATATTTCCATTTATCAGTGAAATTAAAATATTTTATCAATATTAGATGATTAGAATTAAATTTGATAAAACATTCAGTAGAAAGATCATATTCTTCTTTGGCTTGGCTTCGCGGACGAAGATTTATGGAGGGGGTAAAAAGTCCACGTCAGCTGCAGGCTCGTTTGTGGCTGACAAGTCCGATGCGGGACAGGCAGACACGATTGCAGCGGTTGCAGGGGAAAATTGGTGGGTTGGGGTTGGGTGTTGGGTTTTTCCTCCTTTGCCTTTTGTCAGTGAGGTAGGCTCTGCGGTCTTCTTCAAAGGAGGTTGCTGCCCGCCAAACTGTGAGGCGCCAAGATGCACGGTTTGAGGCGATATCAGCCCACTGGCGGTGGTCAATGTGGCAGGCACCAAGAGATTTCTTTAGGCAGTCCTTGTACCTTTTCTTTGGTGCACCTCTGTCACGGTGGCCAGTGGAGAGCTCGCCATATAACACGATCTTGGGAAGGCGATGGTCCTCCATTCTGGAGACGTGACCCATCCAGCGCAGCTGGATCTTCAGCAGCGTGGACTCGATGCTGTCGACCTCTGCCATCTCGAGTACTTCGACGTTAGGGATGTAAGCGCTCCAATGGATGTTGAGGATGGAGCGGAGACAACGCTGGTGGAAGCGTTCTAGGAGCCGTAGGTGGTGCCGGTAGAGGACCCATGATTCGGAGCCGAACAGGAGTGTGGGTATGACAACGGCTCTGTATACGCTTATCTTTGTGAGGTTTTTCAGTTGGTTGTTTTTCCAGACTCTTTTGTGTAGTCTTCCAAAGGCGCTATTTGCCTTGGCGAGTCTGTTGTCTATCTCATTGTCGATCCTTGCATCTGATGAAATGGTGCAGCCGAGATAGGTAAACTGGTTGACCGTTTTGAGTTTTGTGTGCCCGATGGAGATGTGGGGGGGCTGGTAATCATGGTGGGGAGCTGGCTGATGGAGGACCTCAGTTTTCTTCAGGCTGACTTCCAGGCCAAACATTTTGGCAGTTTCCGCAAAGCAGGACGTCAAGCGCTGAAGAGCTGGCTCTGGAATGGGCAACTAAAGCGGCATCGTCTGCAAAGAGTAGTTCACGCACAAGTTTCTCTTGTGTCTTGGTGTGAGCTTGCAGGCGCCTCAGATTGAAGAGACTGCCATCCGTGCGGTACCGGATGTAAACAGCGTCTTCATTGTTGGGGTCTTTCATGGCTTGGTTCAGCATCATGCTGAAGAAGATTGAAAAGAGGGTTGGTGCGAGAACACAGCCTTGCTTCACGCCATTGTTAATGGAGAAGGGTTCAGAGAGCTCATTGCTGTATCTGACCCGACCTTGTTGGTTTTCGTGCAGTTGGATAATCATGTTGAGGAACTTTGGGGGACATCCGATGCGCTCTAGTATTTGCCAAAGCCCTTTCCTGCTCACGGTGTCGAAGGCTTTGGTGAGGTCAACAAAGGTGATGTAGAGTCCTTTGTTTTGTTCTCTGCATTTTTCTTGGAGCTGTCTGAGGGCAAAGACCATGTCAGTAGTTCCTCTGTTTGCGCGAAAGCCGCACTGTGATTCTGGGAGAATATTCTCGGCGACACTAGGTATTATTCTATTTAGTAGAATCCTAGCGAAGATTTTGCCTGCAATGGAGAGCAACGTGATTCCCCTGTAGTTTGAGCAGTCTGATTTCTCGCCTTTGTTTTTGTACATAAAGAAGAGATGAACTTAAAATCACAGGCATATTTAAGGGAAATGGGAAAATAAAGAAATGCAGAAGAAGGGATGGAAAGTTCTGTTGATCAGCTCATAAAATGAAGAGTGGGTGGGGAAAGATGGAAAATAAACACCAGCACTGACCACATGGGTCAAAATCTGTGTAAACATTCCATGTATTCTATCATGAATGTGTATTCATGTCTTTCAGTACATTTTACTCTCTTTTGTGAGAAATTCTTTCTATTTTTGAGATATCTATGCCAATGCCAACATTTGCACCATGAGCAATTCCATTCTTCTCCTGGACTGGTTTTGCAACTTCCTGTTTTTCTCTTCTATGAACCTGAATTCACATATCATCTTGCACAAAGACACATTACTCTGAGAAGCTCTGCCGTCTGATTCACCAGCACAAGGCTAAAGACTACAATATTCATTTTCAAATTTCTCAGTGGACTCACCTATCCCTCTCCTCTCTTTCTAAACTTCAGTCTGAAACTTTATGAGATGTCTATCTCACTTTAGCTTTGGCCCTTGTAGTCTCTCCACAATTGTTAACCTTGTCTACTGTAACCTTATCTTCAACAATCTACTGCCTAAACTCTGAAATTCTCTTTTCATTGTTTTAAAATCCAGGAACTTCTAAAAATCTACCTCTGGAAGAGGGCTCTGACTTCATCATCCTCTACTATGCTTTCCTTACAAATATATGTATTGTTTCTTCAAGCCAATCATGAGGCTGCTTTCCACTGTATTTTCTTTCTGCAATGAAATGACTTGTCCAGTAGAACCAGCTGAGAAGTTGAAGATAATGTAAAGGCCAGTGGATGTAAATGCATTAGCAGAATTTTTAAAAGTATTTTTTTTAATGGTGAATCCCTTCAGGAATGTATGTACAGTAAAAAACTAAAATAGTACTGATAAATTGCTGCATATCATGTTGAAGATGAGAATTCAAAGACCTTTAAACAATGTAATTCCATTTATTTTGTCATGCCATGATGCCAAATTAAACTAATTAGATCTACCTGCTCAAAATCTTTATCCCCTGCCTATTCATGTGTCATGAATATTTTACCATTAACTATGATCTGTTGTAAAGATATGGCAGATAGGCTACTTTGGCTGATATATATCTCTACATTTACAACAAAGTTCCTCCCATACTCTTTATTAATTTCCACTTTCTGTGCCAAACAGAACAAACCATCTGATATATTGGTCACAGCAGCATCTCCGTTCTTAATAAATTCAGACAAATTAGAGCCATATTGTCAAATCTTATGCTCCTAAACATTTTCTTTAAACCACGGATGCAGCATTTTAAAACCCAGCTGTTATGGTTAATATCCTTTTTCTCGAGATCAAGCTCTGACTGAGGTCAAGATTGTTGCTGCATGCATTATAAAGCCAGATTCACAGAAGTCTGGGTGTGGCTAACTCATTATTGGTAGAAGTTTTAAATTATTGCTTTCTTGTTAAAAACTGGAAATACAGATGACATTATCAACAGGAGATTGTACATTTTTACAGATTCTAAAAAGAACATGTTTATTTTGCTTGTTATAAAATAGAAGTACTGAATCATGAAACCATGAAGTAAATGTTGGATTCATGTTAAAAAATAAATACCAACCACATAAAGCTTTGATATGAATTTAAAATGTCATTCCACGTGACAGAAAAGTATAAGGAAATGGTGTTTTTTTCAGACAAATTTCAGACACATTTTTTGTATTTGAAAATTGTGCACTTCTAGATTACCAAGTTAAATATTAGCATTTCAGCCAACAAATGTGGCCAAGATTTCATTGAAATAATACTGATTTCCTGCATGGCAGTTTAAGCTAAATATGTTAGCATCTGTCAGTACCAAAGGAATGAGACTAAAAATAGTTTTTCTTTAATTCAGTGTAAAAACATAGTCAGCCATTTGAAAACAGAAACAAAAAGTTAATTGATTTAACAAAAAGCTTTAGCTGTTTTATTAGTCCACTGCGCAGACCTTTAAAATCATTTTCAAGACAGATTTTAAAAGTATATTTTAATACACAAAAGTGGTAGAGAAACTCAGCAGGTCAAGCAACATAAAAACAGGCAATCAAAGTTTCAGTATGAGCAAAAAAGCAGACAGGCGCCTGAATAAAAATGTGGGGAGAGGAGGGAAGAAGGGGCAGGAGGAGGAGCACAGGCCAGCAACCAAGAAGTCATGGGTGGGAGAGGAGAGAAAAAAAAGCTGATAAGTGAGAAGGGATGGGGGAGTAGCACTCTGAATGGAGAGGGAAGGGAGACGGAGAGGGACCATCACATCATTCCTTACCGGCATCTCCTCTATTTCCCGGACATCTTCCCTGGCCCTCTCTGCCCCTAGATACAAGGTCCTCCGATCCCCCCCCCCCCCCCCCCAGTCTCCTTATCCAACAAATTATCCTCTGCAATTCCTGCTTCCTAGCATATGATTCTACCACCAGGCACATTTTCCCCACTCTCCACTTTCTGCCTATCATCAGCTCCCCATCCATGCCCAGGATAAGCCCTATATGGCCTTTGTGGCTGTCAGACACCTTTATCACTTCTGTTGGGTCCCTTTTGGGGTCACAAATGGAGTCTCCATGTTCCAGAGGGAGATGGATTGTATGGTTGACTGACATACTCTAAGAGCAACATTTACATACCTGGACCACACCATCTGCAGCCACAACCAGCAGGACCAAGATGGAGAAGTTCCTCTGGATGGAAGAGGCATTAAATCTCACCTACAATGGGGAGAAGTGCGTGTTCAGCACCACCTGCCTCACCATCGTGGAACATGATGTCATCGGACCTGACCCCAAATGTATGTGCTCTCTGATGGAACTTCCCCTTTCCCACATGCTCAAAGCCCTGCGCAGGTGCTGGGGCTCTTTTCTTCCTATTCCCAGTGTGTCCCCCGGTTCTCAGATAAGGTCCGCCCACTGCCCCATGCCACCACTTTTTCCTTCTGAGCACAAGCAGCCTTCACCTGCATCAAAAAGAATATTGCCAACACCACAATGTATGCCATAGACAAAAACCCCCCAGTGCAGGTGGAGTGCAATGCCTTTGACCTCCACCGCAAACCAAGGGGGCAGACCCATGGCCTTTTCTCCCCAACCTTTCACAACTCAAAGGTTGGCACTCCTCCATTAAAAAGGAGGCCCAGGTGATTGTGGTGTCACTACCTGGCAGGCATGAGGTTCACCCTCCTCACAGACCAGTGCGCAGTGGCATTCATTAACAGCACCACCCATAGAAGCAAGATCAAAAACGACAAGATCTTGCACTGGAGAGTCAAGCTGGCCACAATCAGCTACGACATTCAATAGAGGCCAGGGAAACTCAATTACTCCCATGATGCCCTGCCCTGGACCTGCGCCAGTGCACAGTCCAACCAACTTTAGGTGCTGCACGACACCCTTTGTCACATGGGCATCATGCATCTGTACCATTTTGTGAAATCCCAGAATCTATCCTTCACGGTCCAGGAAGTCCAGACCATGACTGAGTCCTGCAGGTCTATGCAGAGTGCAAACCATGCTTCTTCCATCCAGCACAGACTTGTGTAATAAAGGCCATTTGGCCTTTCAAGCAACTCAGCATAGACTTTAAGGGACCACTGCCTTCCACAAACAAAAAACGTCTATTTCCTCTCAGTTATAGATGAATACTGCCTTTTTCCATTCAGCATCCCTTGCCCCAATATCTCCACCACCTCCGTTATCAAGGCTCTGGTGCAGATTTTTACTATGTGTGGATACCTGGCATTCATTCATGGTGACCAGAGGTCTAGCTTCAAGAGTGAGGATCTGCACTAGTACCTGGCAATGCAAGGCATTGCATCTGGACTGGCTACAATCCCAGGGGTAACAGACAGGTTGAAAGTGAGAATGGCCCTTAGGTCGAAAGGATGGTCCACCAACTACTGGCAGGAAGCCTTTCTCAAGGTGCTCCACACCATATGGTCACTCTTATGTATGGCTACCATCCAGACCCCACAAGAACGTCTCTTTTCCTTCCCAAAGAAATCGGCGACGAGTCTCACTTCCGGCATGGCTGATGTCTTCGGGACCAGTCCTCCTCAGTAAATACATGAGGACTCACACATCCAAACCCCTGGTAAAGCAGGTGCATCTCCTCCACGCCAACCCACATTACACCTACGTGGTGTACCGCCTCGACTTGGGACCTGGCACTGACAGGAGCCCAGCCCCTCCATTCCAGGCACCCCTGGCATCTCTAGAACCCTCCTGGAACCAATATCCTCCCCCTGCCCACTATCAACCACAGGATTCTGCTGGCTGCAGGCCCAACTCAGACTTACACCCCCTCACTGCCATGCACCACCCTGCCCCAAACACTCCTGGCCAAGCCAACCTTCAGGCGGCCCTGACCTCACCGACCATTGACCAGGAGCCTGTCCTGTGACAGTCCCAAAGGCAACCATAACCATCAGGTTGCCTGAATATGTAAATCTGTAAATATGTTTTTCTCTCCCAACTACTCTGTATCTAGCGGACACTCGGCATGAAGATGGTGGTGGACACGGTTTCCCACTCATTTTAAGAAGGGGGTGAATGTAGTGATACAACCACTGGACTGTCTGCATTTCTGTCTGCCTACTGCAAGGGACAACTCACTGTACCTGCAGGAAGATAACCTGGGAGACCGGCTCCACCTACTCCCTGAGTTATATAGTCAGGATAATGTAACTGTGTAAGAATTCACCCTTCTCACTGTAGTAACTGTAGTCAACCACTGTGGGGCGTATGTATATGTATAGAGTACGTGTAAACTGTTTCCTGAGATGGTGGAAGGCATCAATAAGTAGTTTCTTCTGTTATTTGAATCTTGCATCTCTAAGTTATTTAAAAAGCCTCCCAAGTAACACAGAGACACAACACCTTGCCAATCACTGGCCGCATATAAAGGGTTACCCCGGCCCTTGTGTAGGCAGTAGAGCACATGGATCCAGAAGAGATATTGAACCTTGTGTGCAAGTTTTAAGCTAATTAAAGCCTATAATACAGCCTTTATTGTTCGAGCTTGTTTGTTTGCACTGCAGCACATCATAGGGTCTCAGTGATATGACAGCTAAGGGTTAGTTGGTACTGAGGCCACATTGCATATCACCAGTCTGATTGAATCCATGTATTTATAACTAGTTAGTAGAGGTGTGGAAAGGGAGTGATTGGAAGGAGTAAAAGGTGAGCCTAGGTGGGTGAGCAAATTAAGCACAATTTGGCCTAATGGTTTATTCATACAAAATCTTCTTCAAAAATAATTTCTATCCCATCCCACTTTTTTATTTCTGAATTACAAGCGTGTCTGTCCATCTTACACATAGGAATTTCAAAAGCATGAGAGTGAAAAATGAAAGCAAATTGAAAATCTATTACTAACAGGCCACAGTTCAGATTCTGACCCTGACATTGTGTAATTTAGAGGTTATCAGAGATTCTGGGCTGGGAGAACTGGGGTCAAGACTATGATCAGACTGCCTACAGAAAAAGACTATTATGTATTCAAGGGATAGGAATTAGTTGGATGAAAGATTTGTAGGTGGTAACTATCAAGATTTCACCGGCAGTGATAGAGCTGCACTATTCCCTTCAAGACGCCCATATAGACCCCTTCAACAAATGAGGCAATTGTCCATTTGCTATTTCATTTTGAAATTAAACTTCAATTCAATAGGATCCTTCCATGACACAACCAGAATTTGATGCTGCACCTCATTACTGTGTACTGTGGAAAGTAACTGTTAAATTGTCGTCAGGGAAATACAGTAATGTTTTTCAGTGGAAAAGAGACATCTAGTGGAGTGTGTAATAAACAGGAAGAAATCAGATAATGTAATACTGATGGAATTTCATGCCCATTATTGACAACACCCATTATGCTGATTCATGCTACCTGAATTATTTGAAAATCCTGAGAAGATGAAATTGGCAAATTTGAACTCTACTTTTATCCTTGAGTAATGTCACCAATGATATCCTTAAGGTAGCCAAATGAGACAAAGACCAATGCCACTTGCTGATTTAGCATTATGAACTTCAGCGAGGAATATCAAAGCATATTAAAGGAATACTTGGAATGCAAGTATTCCATCTAAATCTTAAAATTAAACTTTAATTTAATTTAAAGGACTCTGACTATGTTTTGTAATGATCTGTGAGATTGAGTTTTATGAATTCTGCATTTAAGAATGAACCATTTATCTCAGCACGACATTTAATCTGGGAGAAAAGTGAGAGTGAAAGCATATCAGATTTCATTGATTGCTACTTGACCTTTGAAATTGGCCCTTTCCCCAAATATTAATCTAATTGCATTAAATTAAGAATACAATTTGAACAACATTTGCAAGACTAGCAAATGAAAGGCCCACCTTGATTCGATGGCTGAATTCTACATGGAGATATTGTGTCAGCCATGTATGCAAAGCAGACAGGGTGAAGCAAATGCAGACTAGCATTTGAAGTGGTCACGAAGTTGCATGGAGATCAGACTAAGAGCATTAAATGACGAACGACTTCTTGTATGTTTGCCTTTTTCTACATATGCCTGAAACATAATTCTATATTCTGTTGTAAAGAGGCAGCAATATTCAGTAGATAAACATGATGTTCATGTATGAAGATGCTTTGTAAGTTATGCTTTTAAAAAGCTTACATTATAAAGACGAAATGCCAGAATTGTATGGATCTTTGAAATAAGATCCAAAGCTTATGATTGTGTGAAATGTCAATGTAGAAGTTGCAAATTATTGCTCTGTACTTCATGAAGTCTCAAGGTGGTCCCTGATGGTAGAACCAAATACATTTCTCTCCTCCACCAGCTCGTATTGACTTACACCTGCTGTAACCGTTATTGGTAGTGGTACATCACATTCATTTTCTTCTTTGCAGTTGTCATCTTAATTTTCTGTTTTCCCTAAACACCCACCACCTCCCTCATCTGGATGGTTTTTCTCAATGAAGATTTCTGCTCAGCTGCAATACTAAAATAAAAACACAAAAACCCGGGAACACCAGCAGGTCAGGCAGCGTGTTGAAAGGGAAACCGAGTCAATGTTTCAGATCAAGCAGGTCATCAGAGTATTAACATTGTACTCTCAGCAGCATGTCATGATTGAAGAGGAATGCATGGAATTTTGCAGTCAGTAAAACCTCATTATAAGGAGGCTAATTATGATCCATATATTTTGGGTGTTACTTCAGTGGTCCTCTGCAGAAGTGGCTGGAGAATACAGAGGATTGAGGAGCCCACTGAAGAAGAAAAGCTCTTACCCTCCAATCTATGCTCTGTCATATTTCACCCCTGAAAGATGCCAGATTGCTGTGAAAGAAGGTGTTTCTGAGCTGCCAAGGTACATAACATTAACAATGAGAGTGACTGCAAAGTCTTGACTTGCAGGCGAGAAACCCACGCAAGCTGTGGGCTGCAGGAGACTGGCTCAGAACTGGGATTTGAGAGGATTCTGAGGGCAGAGGGTTCCTGAAGGACCCTGGGCACTGAAGGGTTCCTCATCACGTTGGAGGTTTGAATCTGGGCTTGGATTGCTGATGGTTTGAACTGGAGTTGTGTGGCTGCAGAGGATGCGGGAGCACTGGGGAGTGAATCCATGAACACTCAGTGACTCTGGGGGTACTCTCTTTTGCTTCTCTTTCTCTGATTGTAAAGGGTGCCGGCAATGCCAATGGCAAATCTTTGTATGCCATTTTGTGTAATGTTACATTTCTGTTTTATTACATGACAATAAAAAGTATCTGAAGTCGAGCAATTTGTGAAGATCTTCTGGGGAGCATAAAGTACTTCATAAATTTAGTCTTGAGAAAGGAAGGGGTTAAAAGCTAGTGAAAGTAGAAAACAGATTTTGCAGCATTCAAGTAAGGTAAGGCAATTCAAAAGGACCAATTAGCACGACCAACTATAGGAATTTACTTTGAACCAATCATCGAGCAGGTCTGATGAGAGGCTGCCAATCTTGTGTAGCAATGGAATTTGTACTTAGTAGTAATGGTATAGGGTAAAAATGTATAGTGTAAACTTTTGATTGGGCCAAATGTAACTCCGCCCAAGTCTGAAGAAGACAAAGAAAAAGCTTTGTACCGCGAGGTCAGTTTCTCTGGCAGCTTTCATAGAGAGAGCATCTCTGTGTGTCTCTGTGCAGATAACTCACAATTCTGCAGAATAAAATAGTCTGACCAGACTAAGTTTTGGTAACATCATTTCCAAAAGACGACGGAATGTACTGGAATCCACAGTCTACTTTGGCCTGAATTTTGGAGAAGTCAGTAAAGTCAGCCTATCAACATGGTCACTCTGCTTTATCTTTTTCTTTGGTGCTCTTCCCAGTATGAGAGATGGAAAAGATTAATGATAGTTACAGAAAGTGATCCTGAAAATGGGGCAGAAGCATGACTGTTACCTTGGATTCAATTTGCAGAGCTGCAGAACCAATAGCATTTTGAAAACGTGAGTGGCAATATAATGACAATTGTGTTTTGGAATAATGCAGCTGGGTTTCATGTTGCAACACTGAGAAACAGTGTGAAATGATTGGACATAAGGGATGAGACCATAAGACATACTGGGAGAATTAAACCATTTAGCCCATCAAGTCTGCTTCACCATATATTTTTCCTTTCGACCTAATTCTCCTGCCGTCTTCCATAAACTTTGGCACCCTTACTAATTCCTTTAAATATACCCAATGACCTGGCCTCCACAGCTCTATGTGGAATGAATTCCACAGATTCATCACCATATGATTGAAGAATTTTCTTCTCATCTCTTTGCTCTCTGATCCTAGACTCTCCCACTACTGGAAATCATTTCAATATTCAGTACAATTCAATGAGATCTCATGCATCCTTCTAAACTCCAGTGAGTACAGGACCTGAGCCATCAAATTCTTCTCATATGATAATTCTCTCATCCTCAGGCCCTCTCCAATGCCTGGAGATTCTTCCTTAGATATGGGGCCTAAAACAGTTCACAATATCCAAATCTGATCTGACCAATGCTTTATAAAGCCTCAAAATTACATCCTTGCTTTTATCTTGTAGTCCTTTCAAAATAATTGCTAATATTGCATTTGCATTCATTTGTACTGACTTAACCTGCAACCTTTAGCGAATCCTGAATGAGCTCTCCCAAGTCCCTTTGTACTTTCACTTTCTGGATTTTTTTCCCCCTATTTAGGAAATTGTCTAATTCTTTATTCCTTCTGCCAATATGCAGGGTCATCCACTTCTCTAAGTTGTATTCCATCTGCCACTTTTTGCCCATTCTTCCAACTTGTCAAAGTCCCTCTGCGGACTCCCTGTTTCCACTACATTACCAGCCCCTCCACTTGTCTTTGTATCTTCCACAAACTTGGCTGGAAAAGCCATAAATTCGGTCATATATTATGTAAAGTAGCAAACCCAACACCAACCCTCTATTCCCACACTTTGCCTTCTGCCAGTCAGCCCATCATCTAATCCTTCCTGATGGAAGTAAAACACGAAATTCTGCAGACACCGTGATTGAAGTAAAAACAGAATGCTGGAGAAACTCAGCAGGTCAGTGTACTTTATATAGCAATGATAATGATACATACGTTGGTTATGTATTTTTATTTTTGTTATAGAAAATACACTGACTTGCTGAGTTTCTCCAACATTGTGCTTTTACCCTTCCTGCTGGTATAATTTTCAGAAATGATCATTTTCACATTTCACTTTGCTTATCCATGTTTCAATCAGAAGTCCTAAATGTGATCAAATTTCGAGACCTAATCAGTTGCAGTGAAGAGGAAAGATGCATTTAAGTAGAATCTAGATGAGTTTAAGTGATGAAAGAATATGTTGGGTTAAAGCCCGCCCTCTGTTGGACATCATGACACCCAAGTCATGATGTCACTCTTCCATATATAACACTGTGGGTCAGTAGCCATGTTAGTCTAATAGAAGTAAAGGTTGAGAAAGCCTCACGTCTCCTACTCTTAATTGTATGAGTGCATACACAACAGTGGCGATGAGGATGGGATTCGAACACACGCGTGCTTCTGTTGTGGGAAGTTCAACCACCGACCAGAAAAATGTTTCTTCAAAAATTCTAAATGCAACCATTGCAAAACAGAAGGACATATCAAAGCAAAGTGTTTGCTTCTAAAGCCCAGGTGGCCTGCAAATAAGCAGGCAGCTAAAGTCAAAACAATTGCAGAGAGAGAGAGAGAGAGAGAGAGAGAGAGAGAGAGGCAGCCTAGCAACAAAGATGATAACAGCCCAACGGCTGACCTTCAAGATCCTGAAAAATCAGCTCCTGAGATATTACACATCCAAGGAATAAACAGAGGAAACACAGCAATCTTTATACAACTAAAAATAAACAGACAGCCCCTGAAGATGGAGTTAGACACAGGGGCAGAGGTGTCCCTAACACCGTTACATGTAAAAGAATGCTTGCTACCACGCCTCCCAGTAAAAACAACTGAAATAACTCTCTGTTACAGGAGACAGAATCAAAGTTTTTGGAAAATGTACGGTCCAAGTACAATACACTCTCTCTCTCCATCGTAGATACCCAGGGACCAGCACTTTTCGTTAGAAAATGGCTGCAACACATTCCCCTAGACTGGCTGGAAATCGGTTCAATACTAAATGTAAGCCACACGGACACGGCCCAGCCAAAACTCAACCAGATCCTTAACAACCATGCAGTGGTTTTCCAACAAGAATTAGGGAAAGTCAAAGGTTTTCAAGCCAAACTGCAATTAAAAGATAATGCAGAATTCTTCAAAGCCAGAACAGTTCCATTTGCAATTAAAGGGAAAATTGAGGCTGAATTAAACAGACTACAGCAGGCTAATATATGATTACAAAAGGACAAATGTGTCTTCATGTGCAATCAGTAACATATCTTGGATTAACAATTGAGAATGAGGGGGTGCGAATGAATACAGCAAGAACAGAAACTGTTCGCAAGGCCCCATACCTAACCAACAAATCGGAATTATAGTCACAATCCAAATCATATCCCTAATATGTCTACACTATGCAGTCCACTGAACCAATTACTCAAGAAAGATCAAACATGGTATTGGAACATAGAAACTAAAAACACAGTCGATCAACTAAAGGAAATACTAACATCAACAAATAAGCTGCTGATTCTCTATGATCCTAGTAAAGAAGTTACATTAGCCAGTGGGACTAGGAGCGGTACTATCCCAAATCACAGAAAAATGTGTGTGACCAGTAGCGTATGCTTCGTGAACATTAATCACAAGCGAATGCAATTATGCCCAACTAGAAAAAGAAGGATTGGCAATAATTTTTGCTATAAAAAAATTCCACCAATATCTTTACAGAAGAAAATTCACACTGATCACAGACAACAAGCCTCTTGGTTTAATCCTGGGGCCACACAAAGGTATACCAGTATTAACTGCGGCTAGAATTCAAATGTGGGCCATGCTACTAGCAGCGTATAACTATGATATAAAACACAAACCTGGAATACTCAACAGCCAATGCAGATGCCTTACCACACATGCCACTACCCGACACAGAACAACGAGAAGCCATCAACCAAGAACAACTTCAATGACTGCCCATCACAGCCCAGATGATCGCAAAGGAAACTTGAAAAGAAGCAACATTAATCAAGATGCTATACTTCACCTTTAATGGGTGGCCTGAATCTGAAGACATCCCAGAAGATTTAAAACCTTACCACACACGCCGTTATGAACTATCAGTCAAAGAAGGATGTTTACTATGGCGTACCCGTACAATTATTCCAGCCAAATGACAAACTACCATGTTATCAGAACTGCAGCACAATCATCCGGGAATGGAATGAATGAAGGCACTGGCCCGGATGCATGTCAGGTGGCCCTCCATAGACAGAGGCATTGAAACAACAGTTAAGAGAATGCAAAGTATGTCAGACAATGCAGCCAAAAATGTCGCAAGCCAAAGCTAACCCACAGAAATGGCCATCCAAACCCTGACATCAGATTGTAGACTTCACTGGCCCATTCATGGGTGAGACTTTCCTACTAGCTGTGGATGCATACTCCAAATGGCCAGTAGTTTCACAACAGAAAAACACCAAAGCAGATCCCAGGATTGACTGTCTATGAGCTGTCCTTGCCACTTACGGATTACTTCATGAATTAGTTATGGACAATGGGCCTCAATTCACATCAGAACATTTTCTTTAAATTTATACTCGACAAGAGTATCAGGACATATTTTGTCCGCACCCTATCACCCAAGAACTAATGGGGAGGCAGAATGTTTTATACAAACATTCAAAATAGCAATGAAACCCATGAAATTTCTAAATGCTTCCTGGACACATAAAATCGCAGATTTCTTATTGGAGTACAGAAACATGCTGCATTCTACCACAAAATACACCCCAGCAGAACTAATGTTTGGCTGCAACCTGCAGTCCAGGCTGCCCACAGTTCATCAAGATCTGGGTCTCCGATTGCAAAAAAAACCAGCATTGCCACAAAACCTCACCTAGAACATTGGAAATGGGTGAGAGAGTTCTGGTACAAGATTATAGAGAGTATAAAGACCCATGGGTGGTAGGAGTAATCTTACAAAAATTGAGCCCCTGCTCATACTCTTTTCTAGTGGGTGACAGCGACACATTGACCAATTACAGGCATTGAATGACACTAAGGTCCATGAACTGATTCATGAACTGGAGGAGGTGAAACCAGAACTGTCGTGGCCTGCCCCAACAATCTCACCCCTCAAGCTGAGTGGGGGGGTGGGGGCGGGCGGGGGGCAGGGGGCAGAGATGGTCGCAGAGCCAAGGAGTCCAGTAACTGAGACATTCAGCCAGGAGGGCAGCGAAAACGGTCAGTCGCCGCTGAAGGTCAGTGAAGGCGGGCAGTCGCTGACGATTCGACCATTGACCCAACTATCTACAGGACCCGAGCAAAGACAGACACAGCAAACAATGCCAAGGTGGTTCAAAAAAGAATGAAGGCCATCTGAATGCTTTAAGGACTATTATGGGAGACAGATTATTATTAAATGCTTTCCCTTTTATAATTATAATTACTCATGAGATGTATTCTAATTCTCACTGTAGTCCTGGGCCCGATGTAATCTTATTAGTTTGAAAGGGCCTGGTCAGCATTTATTGCATGGGGCGGGGAAGAGTGTTGGGTATAAGCCCGCCTTCTACTGGACATCATGACACCCACATCATGATGTCACCCTTCCATATATATAAAACCCTGTGTGTCAGTAGCTATACTAGTCTAATAGAATTAAAGGATGAGAAAGCATCAAGTCTCCAAATCTTAATTGTGTAAGTGCATGCACAACAGAATAGAGATGCAAATGAGGTGAACAAAGCCTTAAAGAGTCAGAGTTGTATCGCACAGAAACAGGCTCTTCAGCTAATTGGTTCATGTACTGTATATATAAATTCTACTTGCCAGACTTAACTCCATAATAATTGCTCATTCAAATACCTGTGCAGTTACCTCTTAAGTATGTCACTGTTCCTGTCACCACAACTTTATTTGGCAGTGAATTCCAAAAACCAACACTCCAAACATTCTAAAATTTTACTCCATTTTGTTCCAGGTTATATAACATTATATATAAATATGTTTATAAAAGAGATAGATTGTGGGGGTTTAGTGTAGGTCACTTCAGTAACAGATACTTACACTTCACATCTCATTTAAAGTGCAAGAGCTTTGCTGAAGCTCGACATTCAGGCACCAGTGGCTTTACAAAAGACAATGAAACTGCTTTGGAAAGAACTTCAGAGGTAGGTGCAAATGGAACAAAGTATGGGCTCAAGTGTTGAGAAAGATGTTTCAAGGATTGGATTTTGAGCCTTGGGAGGGATTCTGGTTTTTAAAAGCAGAGAGAGAGAGAGAGGAAAGAAAACAGGATTCTTCTCTTGGAGAGAGAGAGAGAGAGAGAGAGAGAGAGAGAGAACTAAGTTCTGAGGTAACTTCTTGAGGCTGCAACAAGGCTTGTTGAAAACCCAATTTTGAGGATGGGTTGTGAGTTCTGAGTTCAGCCTGTTGAAAATGGCTGGCTAGAGTGTTTCTCCTGAAAAAAGGGGAGCAAGAGGAACTCTGTGGTGACCTGGAAGAGGAGGTTATCATTTGGAAAACCCATAATGGGACAAGTTTCTTCAGCACGACACTGAATGACTGATTAGTGGAAATCAGTTTGTGTGTGTCCAACGAGCAACAAATATCTATCTGAAACCAACATGAAGCTTTTTGAGTGGTAACAATTTAATTTTAAGCACCAGAGCCTGGCGAAAATTCATAAATGTTAAATTCTCTGCACAGTATAAAAATTGCCTGATACCAGTGAACTTGGAGAAGTGAGAAGTGAATGATTGGATTATTAAAGCAAGAACTTTCCTGAACATTTACACAATACATACACTTCGAATTAGGAGGGGGTTAAGTTAGGTTAGTTAATAGTGATAAGTTAAAGTTTGATCCTGTTTTTTATGTTTAAAGAAAATTAAAAGCAACTTTTGTTTAAGTAACCATTTGTCTTGGTGAATTTCTATTGTTGCTGGGTTTTGGAATCCTCTGGGCTTGTAGCACTTTAATCATCTTCCCTCTCACCTTAAACTTGCCCTCTAGTTTTAAATATTCTGAGCACAGAAAATAGACCTCAGCAATCTGGCTTGGATATTCCTTTCAGAATTTTTATATGCCTCTATCATGTCACCTCAGAGAAAATGGACCTAACCTTTCCAAAATATCCTAATAACTGAAGTCCTCCAAATCCAGACAAAATTCTTGGGCTATTTTTTGTAGGTGTTTAGGTTAATCACATTGTTCCTGCAGTCTGGTTACCAAAATTGCACCAAAACTCCAAATGAGGCTTGATCAATATTTTGTATAACTGTAGCATGACATCTCAACTCAGCTGAATAAAGACAAGCATGCTTAGATGCTTTCTTCACCCTATTCAACAACACTCACCAGAGTTCTGCCATCTACTATACAGGTATATGTCCTGGCTTGGTTTAACTTCCCAACATGCATCACTTTACACTTGTCTGAATTAAATTCCATCCGCTTTCCTTAGCTCACTTTTCTAATTAATCAATATCCTAATGAGTTCTAAAAAATCATGATCTTCTGAGAAAACATTACAGTGAGTCCTTATCTTAAAATATTGACCCCTTAAATTCTCGCAGTAGAGATGCATGCTCTCCACATTCATCTTGTGGCCATCCCTCATGAACGTGTATGTTTTAATTGCTGAATAGCCTGACAGGGGTCATAGTGTATGTATTATTACAGAGTTAAATAGGATTGTCATCAAAATTATTTTTTTTCAGATATTTACAAATGCATCAGGTTTAACTAAACTAAATTCTTGAGGCCTGGAATTATCAAATTGTTTTAATTTATGAATTTTCACATGTAGTCATCATTTTACTGCATGGATAAAGGCCTTTCGGTCCAAATCCTCCATGCTGACTGTGGTGATACGACCACCAGCCTACTGTAGGGGTGGTCCTGTACCTGCAGGAAGACCACTTAAGGGGCTGACACCACCTGGCAGTCTGTCAATCAGCCGACCAGAATATAGACCAGAGCCCACCCTCCTGAGCCAGTCACATAGGGAGCCACCAAGGCGTGAACTGGTGTTCAGACTTTTACTGGAATAAAGCCTGCTTCACAGTCTTTTCGAGTTTTGTGCTTGCTCGCTGCGACTTCAGGGCACCACACTGACTAAGTATTCTTTTTCTTCCCTATTTTAAACCAAGGAATTTTGTATTGGGAGCAAGTTATTTTCTCTCACGAGAGACTAAGAAAGAGAAAAAAAAATAGAGCAAATGGGTTAGTAGTAATAACTAGTGTCAAATTTATGTCATATTAAAAAATGAAAGTGCAAATGAACTAGGGTCATTTTGCAGCAGAATTATTCGCACAATGTATTTACCAGGTACCTTCAAGTTTTTTTTTTTCTCCAGATTCGAGATCCGACGAAATGCCCCAAATTCAAGAGGTAGTTTAAAGTAAATTAAATCCCCACTCGCGAGAAGGGGAAGCGTCTTTGACGATTGGTCACCTATTGGCGACTGCCCATTGGATATGTGCTGTATCAATCATTTCTCGAGCAGAGAAATCCTTCAAGCCGTTCCGATACTTGTCTGCTGTCGGACAGACCTCGCGAGTGACCCACTTGCCCCCTTTCCTCCAACAAACCAGAGGGGCGCAGAAAGCGTCTCCACTCGGTCGCCTGCTTTCACTGGCGTCCCGTTGGATACAAATATAAAGGCCTGTCAGAGAGGGGAAAAAATGCAGTCATTATTGCAATTCCTTTTGCGTGCATTCCAAACATACTTGCTTTAAAAAAAAAAGGAAAGTAAATACTGGATACTATAAATACAGCTTTCTTTTCCTTAATGGTAGTGTAAGTCGCACACATGATCGAATCTCCTCAGAGAGCTGAGGGTGACGTTTAGGCTGGAAGCAGCGTTCCTGCCACAGAGTCTGCGCTCTTGGTGGTGGGGGGAGCTGCAGAGGGTGGTAACCTGCTGGCTGGGTGTGTTTTTGTTGACATGTATTCGCCCGCTGCAGCTCCTTCTTGTTCCCAGTTGTAGGCATCGGGTGTCCGTCTCTAGTTCAATCCACAGTCGGCGACCTGTATGAGGTCTGTCACACTATTACTACTACTTCTGGTGGCTGCCCGCATCGGGCTGGAGGGAGTGGGGGGTCACTGTTGAGTTGAACTTCATCTGTTCTTTTTGCAGGGTCTGCCTGATCGTGGGGTTTGAGTCGCGGTCAGCGAGCGGGGTAGGAATCCGGCGGCGCCGCCTCCAAGGAGTTGGTATGTTCTCCCCGTGATCCGTGCGGGCTTTCCCCCGGGCGCCCTCCACCAAAAGCGGGGCGGCAGTCCGCTTCTGCCCGTGATATGGCTTATCGGTTTAAAAAAACAACAACCCAGGAAGTGTAAGAAGGGAATCACCTTTATCCACTATGTGACACGGTTGTGAAAGTTTTGAAGACGCCACGAGTCTTCTAAAGGATGTCAGTTTCTATCTCTGTTTCACTCCGTGGTGTCTAGTGCTTGTGGGCGCCGTCAGGGTGTCGTTAGTTTATCCTTTTGTGCCACTTGCAGAAATTGACAGACCGTAGGAAACGTCATGGACAGAACCTAATAGCCTGAACACGCCTGAGATTGATGTGTGAAGCTCAGCAGGCTCCGGCCTGGTCAGTACTTGGAAGGGAGACCAGGCGCTGCAGGTTCCTGTGAGGGACGCTGGACAAAGTGGCGACTCCGTCTGCCTTGCGGGAGACAGAAGTTCGAGTTTCATGTCTGTTACATTCTAAATGTAGCCTTACGTTCCAGTAATGGAACCTTTACCTTTATATGTACCTTGGGCACGTTGTCCAGGTTGTGCGAAGCTGGGGTAATTCTTTACACATTGGAAATAAAATGTGTGCGGACTCAGTCATGAAGAAAGAAAAGGAACCTACAGCCCGTGGTTTACCTGTATCTGAAAGTTGTGGCGAACCGCGCAGCGGTGAATTTAATATGAAGACTTGTAACATAGCAATTTATGGAGATCTTTAAGTTGTTTAACCATTGCATTAGCTTTGAGAAAACAATTTACAATAAACCATCCCATTGGAAAAAATATAAATCTGTGTTTTCAAGACCTGAAGGTATTGAGTTCCCTTAATATTGTTTTGTTGCCTGGAGAAGAGACCACTGAAACAGATTCTATTTTTTTGGTAGTGGTGGTGGGGGTGGGGGGTTGCAGGCAGTATTTTTCTTTTATTGTTTGAACCTAATTATGATTTTAATCTGGTTGATTCTCTACTCTTAAAGCCCTTGGTATAAGAAGAAAGGCAGCATCTAGTTGTTCAGTCTGTGTATATTGACCTTGGATTTATTAAGGGTAAAAAAATTCCTTTGTCATGTAATACAGAAAATGTAATAATGTTACATGAAATTTCTTTCTGCCTGCTGTATGCAGAGTTGTCATGAGTAATGTCAGCAGCCCTGACAGTAAGAGAGAAAGATGCAAGAGAGAGTCCCTTCAGAGATGTTGAGTGTTTGTGGATACACCTCCAGCATTCTTGCAGCCTCTGCAACTACACAGATCCACCCCTCACCTCACCCCACCCCACTTCGATGCAATGGCAGCTCAAGCCCCACTTCCAAAATTCAGACATGATCAGGAAGCCCTCATCCCCCCCTCCCCCAGGAGCCCTTCTTGCCCTCACCCCCCCCCCGGAGCCCTTCTTGCCCTCACCCCCCCCCCGGAGCCCTTCTTGCCCTCACCCCCCCCCCCAGGAGCCCTTCTTGTCCTCACCCCCCCAGGAGCCCTTCTTGTCCTCACCCCCCCAGGAGCCCTTCTTGCCCTCACCCCCCCCAGGAGCCCTTCTTGCCCTCACCCCCCCCAGGAGCCCTTCTTGCCCTCACCCCCCCCAGGAGCCCTTCTTGCCCTCACCCCCCCCAGGAGCCCTTCTTGCCCTCACCCCCCCCAGGAGCCCTTCTTGCCCTCACCCCCCCCAGGAGCCCTTCTTGCCCTCACCCCCCCCAGGAGCCCTTCTTGCCCTCAATCCCCCCCCCCCCCTCTACAGGAGCCCTTCTTGCCATCAGTACTCTTACTGTTTAAAACCTGCATGGAGCCTCTTCCCACTCTCCAGAGTCCACAGCAGTGGCACTGCCACATTTTTTTATTAACTTCCACTTGCAAGTTCTAAATGGTACAAAAAAGAGGGCTTAATTTCAGGATAAAAGGGGTCAATTTAAAAACAGATGTGGAAAAATGTCTTTAGTCAGATGGTTGTGAGTCTTTGAAACTTGTTGCCACAGGTGACTATGGAAGCAAAGATTGACAGATATTTGATTAGGGCATCAAGGGTTATGGGGAGTGGGACTGAATGAGTGGATGTATCAGCTCATGATGAGAATGGCAGAGCAGAATTGATAGGCCTACTTTTGCTTCTATAATCTTGTAAAAATAACTGAAGTTGCAGGATGCAAATATAAAATGATCCTTCTGTTATGGCAGTGTCTCCACCAGGAAAATTAGTTTGCATTTAAATCATTGAGTTGTCTTCTTCTTTGGCTTGGCTTCGCGGACGAAGATTTATGGAGGGGGTAAAGAGTCCACGTCAGCTGCAGGCTCGTTTGTGGCTGACAAGTCCGATGCGGGACAGGCAGACACGGTTGCAGCGGAAAATTGGTTGGTTGGGGTTGGGTGTTGGGTTTTTCCTCCTTTGCCTTTTGTCAGTGAGGTGGGCTCTGCGGTCTTCTTCAAAGGAGGTTGCTGCCCGCCAAACTGTGAGGCGCCAAGATGCACGGTTTGAGGCGTTATCAGCCCACTGGCGGTGGTCAATGTGGCAGGCACCAAGAGATTTCTTTAGGCAGTCCTTGTACCTTTTCTTTAGTGCACCTCTGTCACGGTGGCCAGTGGAGAGCTCGCCATATAACACGATCTTGGGAAGGCGATGGTCCTCCATTCTGGAGACGTGACCCATCCAGCGCAGCTGGATCTTCAGCAGCGTGGACTCGATGCTGTCGACCTCTGCCATCTCGAGTACTTCGACGTTAGGAATCATGGGTCCTCTACCGGCACCACCTACGGCTCCTAGAACGCTTCCACCAGCGTTGTCTCCGCTCCATCCTCAACATCCATTGGAGCGCTTTCATTGAGTTGTATAACATGGAAATAAGGCTATTTGGCTTAATGTCCATGTTGACCATGTTGCCTACCTGAGTTAGTCCTGTTTGCCTTGATTTGCTCGTAACCCTCTAAACCTTCCCTATCTATATATTTTAAACATTGTAATTGTTTCTGTCTCTATCAATTCCAGTGGCAGTTCCTTCCATGTATCCACCACCCTCTGAGCAGGAACTGTGTGCTCCTCAGACTCCTTTTAAATCATTCTGCTCTCACCATAATCTATACCCTTTGGGTTTAGACTCCTCTACCTTGGCAAAAAGACTGATTATTGAACTTGTCCGTGTTCCTCATTGGTTTATGTACCTGCAGTTCAAGTTTGTTATCATTTGACTGAACACTCAGCCTGTGTTTACCTGTATCTGAAAGTTTTGGTTAACTGCACATCAGTGAATTTAATGTGAAGACTCTCAGAATCCCATGAGTAAATTTCCTGCCACTGATGTTAGTCTCATCAACATGCAGTTTCCTGGCTTGGCTTGCAGGTCTTTTGGGACCTCTCTTGTGGCTAATGAAGATACACATTTCTCTGCCAGCACTTAGTGATTTCATGCTTGTTTCCTGCACTGTCCTAGGATTCATCCCTCTTTGCTTAAAGATCACTAGCACATCTTTTGTAATGTGAGTTTGTTTCAAGACATCACTATTCACTTCCTTCAATTGCCCATCTTCCATGATCTCTCTACAGTAAAGGCAGACAAGAAATGTTCATTTAAGACCTTGCTCACCTTCATGGCTCCACATTTGGATAACCACATTGATCTTTCAGGGGATCCATTTTCTCCCGAGTTATGCTTTTGGCTCTTGAAATGTGTAGAGAATCTCTTGGGATTCTTTGCCTTATCTGCCAAAACTATCTCATGCCATTTTTTTCTCCCTTATTTCCATCTTAAATATACAGCTTTTTTGTGCTCCTCAAGAAATTTGTTTAATCCCTGCTGCCTGTAGCTAACAAATGTCCCCCCCCCTTTCTCCTGAACAGAGCTTCAATAACCCACATCATCCAGAGTTTGCTAATCCTGCTAGCCTTGCCTTTCATTCTAACAGAAATGTAATGGCTTTGAACTTTACCTACCTCATTTTTTTTTAAAGCTTCCTTCATGCCAAATGTCCCTTTACCTGCAAAACAAAACTTTCCCAGTCATCTTTTGGGAGTTCCTGTCTAATGACATCAAAATCAATCTTGCCACAATTTGAGGCTTTAATGTGGATCAGTCTTATCTTTTTTTTTCCAAACCTATTTATAAACTAATAGAATTATGGTCACTGATCCCAAAGTACTCTCATTAACATTTCAGTCACTTGCCTTGTTTTCCAATAAAAGGTCCAAGAGGGGCCTTAGCTCTTGCCACTTTGGCAGTTCCAGTCAATATGATGAAAATTTTAAATTTCCAACGGTTATCACACTATTAATTTTGCAGCTATTTGTGATCTTTAACAAGGTATTTCATGGGGGAGTAGATTGATTCAAAGAGGGTGGAAGCAAGAAACGAACTTGACAAAGAGTCAGGAATTATTGTCATGAACGATTCATGAAATTTGTTGGTTTGCAGCAGCATCATGGGTCAAACATACAGATTATAACCATCTTATGACATTACTATATAAAAAAAAATAACAATAAGAGGGCACGAAAAGTAAGGTAGTGTCTTTGGTTCATTGATTATTCAGGAATCTGATGGGAGCGAGGAATAAATTGTCCTTGTGCCATTGATTGCTTGTCTTTTTAGGCTCTTGTACCTCCCCCCATGGTAGCAGATTGAAGAGGACATGCCCTGGGTGGTTGGGGTCTTTGAGGATAGAGGCTGCTTTTTTTTTAAGACACTGCCTCATGTTGATGTCCTCGATGGAGTGAAATCTGGTGCCTGTAATATCACAGGCCAAGTTAACAACCCTCGAGAGTTTATTCTTGTCTTGAGAGTTGGCGCCTCCATACCAGCCAGCGATGTAACCAACCAGAATGCTCTCCATGGTACAGCTGTAGAAGTTTACGAGAGTCTTCGGTGACATACCAAACCGCCTCAGACACCTCTCAAGGTATTGCTGCTGGCAGTCCACCTTTGTGATTGCATCAATCTGGAGGCCCCAGGACAGATTTTCGGAGATGTTGACACCCAGGAATTTGAAGTTCTTGACCCTCTCGTACAGAGGAGGGACATTGAGAAGGAAATTTAGAATATGGAATAAGGTAGTTACCATTTATATTTTTACACAGCTGCTGCGTCCCAGGAAATTATTCCCATTTCCCTGGAGTGCGCTCATTCCTGTTCTGGAATTTTACCTCCTCCACCCCTAGTAATTTTCCCAGATCGCCTGCAGTCTAAACTGAACTACAGGTGATCCGTGAACAATGGGCTAATGAATAGGACGTCCAGCCTACATAAATACCCCACTTCAGGTATTCTGTCTAAACCCGTGGTGTGATATGGATATTTGGAGTTTTGGTTGTTCCTGTGTGAATGGCCACTCCCAGAAGGTAGGGAGACACTTCAGAAGGGAAAAAATCATGCAAGTTCTATGTTTTTTTTTTTTAAAAACCCATAATTGATTGGAAGAAGTAATGAATGGTTGAGTTCTAGAGATGCCAAACTGGAAGTGATTTACTTAATTAGAAGGCATATCTGAAAGGACTCTTTTTCATCCTCTTATTGCTCGGCTTATTTCCTGCACTTCTGGCAGGCAAAAGTTCATTAATTTTGTGTGTTTTACATGACAATAAAGGAATCTTGAAGGCTATAAAAGGTAATTGGCACGGCTTTAAATTAAAGGACCAGAAATCGAGGATTGGATTTGCAGGAGCACAAGGATGAATGTAGTAGAGCAGTGGTTCCCAACCTTTTTCTTTGCACTCACATACCACTTTAAGTAATCCCTATACCATCAGTGCTCTGTGATTAGTAAGGGATTGCTTAAGGTGGGATGTGAATGGGAAGGAAAGGTTAAGAAATACTGCTCTAGATCCAATTGTTACTGAAATATTTTGTTTGAGAAAAATTGTCATTGGCCCATTTTCTTTGGAGTTCTGAAACTGTGCACATAATGAGTCAATTAGGTATGATTACAACAGTGGTTTTCAACCTTTTTCTTTCCATCCACATCCCACCTTAAGCAATCCCTTACTAATCACAGAGCACCTATGGCATAAGGAATACTTAAAGTGGTATGTGAGTGGAAAGAAAAAGGTTGAGAACCTCTGTTGTAGAGTTGCATGTAGTTGTACACGAAGAGCATTCAAACAAGGCATGTAGGTAATGAATTGGCTGAGGCAAGGACCAAAAGCTTCAGCAAAACGTTGGTTGAGGTATGGGTATGAGGCTCATTGTGGAAGTCAATGGTCAATTTGTGATATAGAAAAGATGGTTTGGTAGCTTCAGTTGAAGTTTATCTAACAATGTTTGGAGGATGGGGTGGGTTGGGTTGGGAAGGTAAAGAAGTTGTAGTAGAAGACCAAGGAAGTTTTGGTCTTCCTAGTATTTAACTGGAGAAGTTTGCACTTCATGAAAGCTTGCTATTGAATGAATATTGATTCTTTATTTGAGTGAGAATTTTAAACCTGGACATTAGTGTGAATCTGGAGAATGGCTCATGGTAAAGTTTATGGGGGACAGCTTCATGGTATTGTGGTATTAATGGAGTGAAGCATGAAAGTCTGCAGATGCTGAAATTTTAGTTAAAAACACAAATGGTGGAGTAACTTGGCCAGTCTCACAACTTCCATAGGAAGTAAATATTATATTACTGATATTTTGGGGCTGAGCCCTTCAAGCTATATGCAAAAATCAGGCAGACATCTTAATTAAAGATGAGAGAGAAAGGGGGAAGAATGGGAGGGAGAGAAGTCCAGACCAACAGCCAAAAGGAGTTGATTGGACTTGAGAGGAAAGGTGACAATTGATTTTGGCTCTGTGAAAGGAGGTGGAGGGAAAGGGAAGAGAAAGAGAGATAGAATTTGAGGGAAGAAGATGGGAAGAGGGTGAATGGGGGGGGAGTTCTTAACAGAAACCAGAGAAGTCTATGTTAATGCCATCTGGCTGGAGGTGCCCAGATGGAAGGTGAGGTATGGTTCCTCAACAATACCTCTTCTTCCTTCAGGGCATGCTCCAACTGGGTGGCATTAACATCCACTTCTCCAATTTCTGTTAAGAAACTTCCACATCTCCTTCCCTCTAGTTCTGTCTCTCTCTAGGCCTTTTTATAGTGGGGGAAAAAGGGAATGTAAAGGCCGATATTCTTAGTCTTTGCATCGCTTCACTTGCCTTCATAAAAGCTCTGAGAGAGGATTCAGCAGGTGAATTCTGATCCATCTAGAGGTAACACTCAAAGGTGGAGCGAGTTCCCTCCACCTCCTCGATAAAGGCAATACCACTGAAAGCAGCTGCAAAGGGGTGGGCTGATGATGTCACAACGACACCCAGGTGCGAATTTTAAAACACTCTGTGTGTTCACATACAGGGCAATAGCAACTGCAATTTGTCTCTAAAGGATCATTATTCATATGAGAGATGGCTAAAGCTTTCTGTTCTTTTGTGTGGGAGGGAATGTCTATTAATTTTTCATTTGCTGGTGCGCATGTTTGACGTCATGGGTGGTGCTTCTGCACCACTTGCCCTGCCTCCTTCAGCTCCTGACTCTGCTCTCCATAAAGTCAATGCTGGACCTACATAATAGACCACCATTATAAAAGGTAAATTCACCATTTTTTTTCTTGAGCTGGCTTTAAAAAGGCAGCATAACAAGGCCTAATCTCTTCCCTCTCCCTCTGACTCCTTTCACAGAGCCAGAATCAATTGCCAACTTTCCTCTTATCAGATCCATTTAACACCTTTTGGCTGTTGGTCATCCCTCCACCCCCCCCCCCCCCCCCCCCCCACCACCTTTCTCTCTAGTCTTTAATTAAGATGCCTGGGCTTTTTTTTTTAACTTGTGTTCAGGCCCAAATCTTATTAACATATATTTACTTCCTATAGACACTGTGAGACTGGCTGTTTCTCCAGTATCATGTTATTAATGCCTTCTACTTTATAAGTGGCAGAAACTGTAATTAGCAAAACCTATAATTAACAGTTGTTCATTTATGTTCATAAATCTGTACAAAACCTTCACTTTTATAAAGTATATGTATAGTATGCTTGATCATGTTTTCATTTAAACAAGACTAGTAGTTTAAATTGTAATATTATGTAATCTCCCATAATTAAAATGTATATTAAAAAGGAAGTCTTTGAGTAAGTTTCAAGCTTTTCTCCACCCTTTAGTTTCTGTAAAAGAATTACACTGCATCATATGTGGGCTGAGTAAACTTGAAATTCATGAGGGATTGGTGTAATTCATCGGACCAGATATGAGTACGACTGATGCCATATAGCAATTCCAAAAGTTCTGGAAATAATTGAATAGGATATTAAGTACATATATATTCTTTGATTAGACAGATGGTATTACATTTGTAGATTTTGAAAAATAGTAAGCATGTCTATTGTCTGAAGGAAACTGCTGTTTGCCTTTAAGTTTTATATTTCATTGAATTTTCAATTTTGGGGGACAGTGGAGGAGTTGAGCAACTTTGTGTCTGTGTTCATGGTAGGGACACAAAGAAATTACTAGAAATATCAAAGAATGAAGATTTTAACAAGAAAAAGGGACTGAATGAAATGTATAACTTCGACTTTAGAAATTGTAGCCAATGTGTTGTATCATAGTTTTTTTTTTAAATGGGTCTTGCCCCGAATTCAAGCAACTGGCCACTTCAAACAACCAGCAAAAAAAAATCCAGAAAATAAATAGGTAAAAAAAATGCATGTTTAAAATTGGCACCCTATAGCGATTAGTTTGTCAATCCATGCAACATACAATCTCAAGCTACTGGAAAATTCACTTATCCAGAATCTACCAATCTCAATAGGTTTTAGATCGTGGGGGCTTTTACTGCAATTTGGAAGTCTTCCAATCAATGTGTGGGTGCTACTATTTAAGAAAGGAAGGAAAGGAAAACTGAGAGCTACCAACATCTTAGTCTAAAGTCAGTATTAGGAAAGATGCTGAAGACTATAAATCAAGGATGTGAAAACAAAGCACAGTGAAAAATAATAGCAATGGAGTGGAATAATGAAATCTCAAATTTGACTAACCTACTGAAGTTCTTGAAGAATGTGATTAGTGGAATGATGTTGTATATTTGGATTTTTCTTTTAAAGCTTTTGATAAGGCATCTCAGGAGGTTGGTGAACACATTCAAAGTTCATACAGTTAATAAACTGACATGGATTGAAAATTGGTTTACAGATAGAAATTGAATAATCCCATTCAATTATTTCCTGACTTTTGAGAATTGCTAGTATATGGTTCTGAAGAGAATAATGCTTGACCCCCCCCCCCCCCAGATATTTTCATTCTTTATCAGTGAACTGACGGTAGCAGTGATGGGGAGAACAAGGAAGCTCCATGCAGTGTCTGGGATTGAACCCAGTTTAGGTGCTGTAATGCAGATGATCTTCTAGATATGGTATTCTGCCTTGTGCCATGTGTTCATGAGAAGTTCCAGTATTTTGCTTGTAATATTTTGGATTTCTATGCCAAATAATTTTAGTATTCATCATCCCCCCCGACCCCACTTATCTGCAGGGTATATGTTCCCCAGTCAATGCCTGAAACTGCAGATAGTACCAAATCCTATATATACCGTTTCTTATCCTATACATACATACCTATGATGAAGTTTAATTTATAAATTAGACATAATAAGAGGTTAACAACAATAACTTTTAATGAAATAGAACAATTATAACAATATTTTTTAAAAAAGGGTTACTTGAACATGAGCACAGTGATACTGCGACAGTCAATCTGAATACGATCTGCACTACATTTTCAGACCGCGGGTAACTGAAACTGCAGAACGTGAAACCATGGATGAGTGGGGACAACTGTACTTCAAGTTACTTCTACTCTTCCTTGAGCCAAACCCATTTGAGGATTAAAAATGTACTTCAGTTTTTAATGTAGTGTCCACAGATAATGTACATTTTTTGCACATTATTTGTACATTTTGAAAAATTTCTAAGTAGTAAGCTCATGCACAGTTACATAATATTTTGATTGTCATAGTCTTTTTATTTTCAATTGTCTGCCTGTGAAGAAGCAGAGATCAGTTTAATTTTTTTGCATTGAATCAATGGACTGGAGGAGAGAGATTGACCGAGTGCAGTGAAGGGAAGACATTTAAAAACCTGCAATGGTGAGCTAGCAGTGCTGCTTGTGGACTTTGAGATTTAGATGTAGGAGCTGGAAAATTACATGGAAAGAGCCACAGGAAAGTTCATTGTGAATTACACCCATGCAGTGACTTCCAGGGTTACAAATGACTTAACTTGTGGAAATCCATTTTCATGCAAATTTTCTCATACATTTTAAAAACCATTCTCAAACTTGTAGTGATAATAAATTGTTCATAATATTTGCTATTGACTAAATGTATTTATTCTATTTGTTTAATTATGAGAAGAGTAGGGTGATGGTTGATTGAATTATAGCAAGTGTAGGTGAAGGCTTTCTGGGGGGGGAAAAAAATATTTCTGATGAGGAGAAATTGGCGTATGAAAAATTCTCAAGAATGGAACTCTTGCATACTCTGGGTTGCCTGTATAATATGATTTCTACAACTAATCTTGTGATAAACTGAAGGAGCATTCCTTGGAGGCTCAGTGGGTCTTCATAGTCAACCAATATTTTTTCATAATCTATCTTCCAGGTGGAAAGGTGACTCCTCCCACACCACTTAATTAGAGCCTTGCAGGGGAAGTCACTTGATACTCTAGGGTTACGACATGAAATCTAACCCTACTAGGAAAAAAAATGTTTAACTAAGTGATTAAAAGTTGTCTAAAGTACATTTAAACATCTAAACTATACTATAATACGTTTTCAAAAAAGGAGAAAAAAACTACTGCAACCTTACCTGGAGCCCATCAAGAAGAGAAAACAAGGAAAGAAAGGGGCTTATGTTGGAAAGAAGCAGAGAACTAGTGATCCTCTTGAAGGCCTCTCTTTCGTCGTTGCTCTCCCGCAATGACTGAAAGATAACGCTGAAGAAGGGGAAACAGGAAATGATGCGGCACATATGTGCGAACAATAGAGGCCTTCAGCAATGCTGACGGAAGAAGACTCGGGCTCACAGATATCGGGCAGCGAAGACGATGAAGATCTAGAAGGAGAAGAGGTAAAGAGGAAAGAAAACTACTAGAACTGTAGAAACTAGATTTAAATCTAAGGTTAAGGACATATCAAATAATGAACTGTGGGCAAATCTAAAGGGGGAAATAAGTAAAATGCTTGAAGCTGTTAATGAAGAAAAAAATTAAATAACTTGCAAGGTTCAATGAAAAGAATGCAAGAAGATGTGCAGCAAGAGGAAGATAGAATAACTATTGTAGAAAACATTACTACGGCTTTAAATATGAGTCTTGAAGAAAATGTGGAAAAGCAAAATATGATAGGCTTCTCCTGGAATTACATCCTGAAATGCTGGATGCTGAACATTTTGACCATTCTAAAGAGAATGAAAGAGCACACAGGGCTCTCAGATCCAAACTGCCTCCAAATCAAAATCCACAATCTATATTAATTAAATTTCTCCAGTACCAAGGTAAAGAGAAGATTTTGTCTCTGGTAGCTGCAAAGATGAAATCAACAGGAGGCCCACTTGAGTATCAAGGTTCTAAAATTCTATTTTATCCTGATATGTGCATACTTATTAAAAAGAAGAGAATTCAGCCTGGTTAAGAAGACATTATGGGGTGGGGGAAAGGATATAGGTTTGTTCTGCATCATCCTGTGACTTTGAAGATCTTCATACCGGGAGATGGAAAAAGTTATTTTCAAGGTATGCAGAAGCAGATGAATTCGCTCAAAGTTTTCCATTTGTTGAGAGGGAGTGAAGATTTATGAATGCTTTCATTCTGATGGACTCTTTTTGGTAGTTTGCTACTATGAAGTGTAAATGATGACATCTTATTGACCACTTTTTTCTTTACTACTGATTTTTTTTGGTGCATTGTATGTTTTTTTTTCCCTTTTAATGAAGTTTAGATTCAATATTTAAAGGATTTTAAGTAAAAATACCGGTGGGGGGGAGGGAGAAGGAAGGTGGATCTGACTTCTATTGTATCATGTGGATAGTTGTGACTCCAGTCATGGCCCATGAAATAGAGAGAGGTGATGTTGGATTATATAATTACAACACCTATGGGAGGGGGAATCTTTTTGATTTTTTTATATATATATATATATATATATATATATATATATATAATATGTATGTATTTTTGAAAATATTCTTATTTTCTATCTTTTTATCTTGATTGTTGGAGGAGTATAGTGTAAGTATGCTGGGTTGAGAGTCATAGGAGGAAAATTTACAGGCGGAGGTGGAAGAAGAGTTAACTAGTAGGATGAGTAATTCAGTTAAATTTGTAAATTATAATGTAAATGCTTTAAATAGACCCATGAAGAGGAAGGATATTAACCTATCTTAAGAAAATAGGTGTAGGTAGAGCCTTTTTGCAAGAAATTCACTTAACTGAAAAAACATTTGAAATTAAAGAGAGATTAGATATGTAGTTGATTCTTTTAATTCTAAGGTAAGAAGGTGTGGCTATTTTAGTTAAAAAAATATTCCAATTAAAATACAAATGCTGTGACAGATCCTGCTGGAATATATATGATGGTACACTGTTAAATATTTTCAGAATTTAGAACTACAAAAGGAGTAGTAAGAGCCAAAGCAGCAAAGACAACTTTGATTTTAATGAAAGAATTATATTTGATAGATGCTTGGAAAAATGTTCATTCCAATGAAAGAGACTTTTTTTATTCAAACATACATGATTTTTATTTCTAGAATTGACTTATTCTTAACATCTGCATAAATACAGGGCAGGATATTGGATGTTGAAAACAAAACAAGGATATTATCAGATCATTCACTAATGTTCATGTCTATAATAATGCCAGACAAAGAAAAATCCATATATAGATGGAAATTGAATTCAACATTATTAAAAAGGAATTTTGTGATTTTTTGTTATTATTAGAAGGCATATTCAGTTATTTTGTGATACAAATCTGAATTTGATGAATGATAAATTTGTAATATGGGATGCCATGAAATCTTATGAGAGAAAATTATAAGTTTAACTACAAAAATTAAGATTGTTGTATGAAAGAAGTAGATCAGTTGGAGCAAGAAATAAAAAAAATTGGAAAAAGAGGCAAAGCTCAGAAGATAATCGTAGGCAATTGATTAATAAAAAAATTACAATATAATATATTACAACTTACAGAACTGAAAAATTGATTACAAAATCAAAACATATTATGAATTGGGTGAAAAAGCACATAAAATACTTGCATGGCAATTTAAATCTGAGCAATCTTCAAGAATAATTAATGCAATTAAAAATTATTTGAATGTTATTCGTTATAAATCTTGAAATAAATGAAACTTTCAAAAACTTTTATTCTAAACTATATAGCTCAGCATCTTTAAAAGACAATAACGAAATAGATATTTATTGAGAATAAATCTATCTACATTAGACTTAGAAGAACAAATAGTAATAAGTGCACAAATTATGCAATTAGAGATAATTCAGTTATCTTCAATTTGAGAAATGCTGGTGCTTCACAAGGTGCCGTCAGCAGTTGTTCCAGCTCCATTAGCTCCTCCTGACTAGGGAAAGTAGCCAATCCTTCTATCTTCATTGCAGTGGTAGTGGACGTAACGTTGAACATGATGATGTAAATATCGAAGGTACCTCTGTTTCCAAAAATTACCTTCGACGGGGTCTGTTCCAGCTAACCTATGCCATCTCAACATCTGTGATGGTTCTTTTTCTATGTTTTTATACTTTTTTTTTTCAATTTGTATTTTTTTTCTTTTTGGTTGGGAGGGGGTGTATACAATCATGTATGCAATCAATTTGTTCTCTTTCTAATATCTGTATATAATGTATTTACTGCATGTATGGAGTATTAAGTAAAAATATTTTAAAAACATCTGTGATGATTGCCTAGTATTTGGGCAATATGGATCTCCCTAGATGGCTGAAGACACTGAAGAATAGCAGCCTTGAGCATGTTGCATCGGAGATGACCTTTTAGATCCACTAAGACATCCTGCACTTCACAGGCTATATGCTCTAGAAGATGCAGCACAAGTAAACCATATTTTGTATTCTGACTTGTCACGCTGAGGGCAGAGTAGTGTGCTTTGAGGATTGTGAACCTGCTAGTGCATTTTTAATGAAAGTGGGGGGGGGGGGGGGAATTTTCCAGTTTGACCTCCCTGCTCCTGTAAGGGGTTTATCCTCATCATTTTCAATTTTAAACCAGAAGGCACGGTGAACTCACAGGGTCTCCACTCGTAACACCACTGATTTACCCCCGCTTACAAACAATTGAAGAATAATCACACGTTTCCTTCAGCACACAATGGAGTTGACTTTTTTTTAATCTCTTCAGACACAACATTACATTCTTCTTCTCCCCATATACCCAAACCCCTCTGACCTCTCCTTGGCTCACCAACATGGGTGATCCTGAAGCTTTCACTCTCCTCCTGTGTCTGAGATCCATCACCTGTACACTGACACTTGGCTCACCCGCGCATGCAGGTAGCTTCGCTTGTGTCATCAGTGGTGACTGGCTCTGCTCCCGATGTAGGTAAGTACATGACAGGCATCTTGTCAGCCAGTTTTGTCATTTTTCTATTCAATTTTATTTTGGAATATACATGCCCGACACCATCCTGATTTCTCATAGAAACTCCAGCCTTTGCTCTGCCGTGCTCCCAGCCAGGGACCCTTTTGAATCAACTTTGGCCAATTCTTCTCTCATGCCTCTGTAATCCTCTTTATTCCACTGGTATACTGACACATCTGATTTTACTTTTTGCCTTTTAATCTGCAGCACAATTCTATGATCACTGCCTCCAAAGGGTTCCCTTACCTTCAGCTCCCTTGTCAACCCTGGTTCTTTGCACAATACCTTATCCAGAATTGCCATTTCCTTGGTTGGTTCAGCCACAAACTGTTCTATGAAGCTCTCCTGAATGCATTTTAAAAGTTCCTTCTCTTGGCATCCAGCACCAACCTGGTTTTTCCAATCAACCTGCATATTTAAATCCCCCATGACTATTGTAATATTGCCATTTTTGTATGCCTTCTTTATCTCTCTGAGTTCATGTCATTTCCTGGCTACTGTATACGACTTCCATCAGGATCTTTTTACCCTTATAATTTCTTAATTCTACCCACAGGGATACAATAATGTCTGATCCAATGTCTCCTCTCTTGAACGATTTAGTTCCATTTTGAGCAGCAGAGCCACCCCCCACCCCGACTACTTTCCTGTTCTTCCGATATACTGTGTATCCATGGATATTTAGTTCCCAGCTATAATCTTCTTTCAGCCATGACTCTGTGATGGTCACTTCCAGCTGTTTTACAAAGTCATCAACCTTGCACTAGGGACTTTTAAATACAAAACCTTCAATGCTGTATTGATCACCCTTTTAAATTTTGTTTCCAAAGAACCCCAGTTAAATCCATAATCTTGCGCTTAAAATTTTGCCTGATTGATTGCTTATCCTTCTTCACAATCTCGTTATCTTCTACTTCTGTGTGATCTACCCTATCCTTCTGAGTCCTATCCCCCAGTCTAACTAGTTTGAACCCTTCCCAACAAACCTGGTGCCAGGATATTGGCCCACGTCCCAATTAAGTGCAACCTGTCCTTGTACAGGTCAAACCTTCTCCAAAATACACAAATCTGAACCCCTGCACCAACTCATGACTTCTTATTTCTATCCTCACTTGCATGTGGCACTGATAGCAATCTAGAGTTTACCACTCGAGTTCCTGCTTTTTAATTTCCTTCCAAACTCCATTATTCCTCTTCAGAACCTCACCCTTTTTCCCATCTGTCATTGGTGCCAACGTGGACCTCAGGATCTGGCTGCTCACCTTCCTGCTTGAATGCTGTGGACTCTATCTAAGATGTCCCTGACATTTGGCAGGCCACATACCATCCGGGAGTCTCAATCTTGTCCACAGAACCGCCTATCCCCCTGACTATCGCATCACCATCACTGCAGCTCACATCTTCTACCTCCCCCCCCCCCCCCCCCCCACCCTTCTGAGACATAAGACTGGACTTTGTGCCAGAAAACTGACCACTACAACTATTTCCTGGTAAAACGTACCTCCCAACAGTATCTAAAACAGTATACTTGTAATAATATTACTATGCGACTGTGCAGTGTCCATTCAATAAATATTTCAATGTTATACCATATAGCATACCATTGTTATTCTACTAGTAATCTAGAAGTCTTGTTGAACAGTCCAGAGTCTAGATTTCAATCCCATGGAAGCAGCTATGGAATTTGTTACTTGGAATTTTAAGAAAAACAAGTAATTAATGAAAATGACCAGAAAATTACTGATTGTGGTTTTAAAGTCATATGTTTCATTAGTGTGCTTTCAGGAGGGAAATCTATCTTTCTTGCTGGTCTGTCTTGTATGAATTTTTGATACTATCTAGTTAGCTATTCATTTCAATAATAACTAGGAATGAACTTGAGTGGAATTTCAGGTCTCAAAAAAGTACGTAATTACAAATTGTGCAGTGATAGAAATGCCCTGCTAGTGCTTGGATTTGGGTGGCAAGGAAATAACCTTGCAAGAGTAAAGATGTAGTATTTTCAAATTTAAAGTTTCACTTTTAATATGAACAATTCATTTTAATATGAACAAATTATTATAGAAATCTGTGCCTTCAATGTAGGTAACAGAAATACCCAATTTTATCCAGGAAAGATGCAAAAGCATCTCTAACCTGAACAAAATATGAAAGCAAAATAAGTTGCGTCTTAATTTTAAATGTCACTTTTTTCTGAATAGAATTAGTATTAGGATTTTTACATTTCATTAGGAAATGAGTGGGAGATTTTGGGTTGCACTTTGCAACCTGTGCAAGACTAAACTTGAATTTCTTTGCAATTCTTGTTCCATGAAAGGGCTGTGGCAGTCTCCTCCATGCTGTGTGTAGTTTATTCCATGAAATGCTTTCATTCCAGCACATTTTTTTTGATTACCAGCTCAGTTGTGAAGTTGATTCCTGCATCAGTTGGGGAATACTCCTGGAGGATTTCAAGAGCAGGTAAAAAAACTCATAGATGCATTATTGGAACTGTTGGAGATGATCTTGATGTAATCTGGGAGTTTGGGTTGACATTAACTGCCATTCTATTATTTTGCGATTGTCATGGTAAACAAAAATATCTGCAAATGCTGTGATCTTGTGTAGTTCACCAAAGTACTGAAGAAACTTGGCAGGTCAAGCAGCGTCCATAGAAAGTTGGTGTTTTGGGCTTAAGCCCCTTTTCACTCCTGAAAAGTTTTACTTTTTGTGGATGCTGTGTGACTTTGAGTTTTCCATTTGCTGAAGGATTGTTGATGAATTGTGGATTAGAATGTGTGAATTCTTGCAATGCGTAGACTATGCCACATGATTATTGAAAAAAAATGATGTTCAGAAGGACTTTGCTGAAATCAACATTAGTGACCAGCAGACAATTTGGAAGGCAGGTTGTCTATAGCAAGTGAATTCACAAACAAGACGTAATAATGCAATCCAGGAGTATTGAAAGTAAGCATGATTGTTGCCATTTTGTCTAAAATGGTTCTTGAGAGGGAGGGGTTACTTTTTGCAGGCAAAATTGAATAGTCTACACTTTTATTCTGCAGTTTGGAAGAATTGCAGAAAATCTCTGAAATTTGCAGCATGTTTTTACTGAGCTTGACCGGGATGTTTCCTCTGACTGTGGTGGTGAAAGCAGGGGTGTATGACCTCAAAATAAAGGACAGATGAGAGATTTCTTCAGCCAGACAGAATTAAATGTTTGGCAATCTCTGCCCAAGGGAGCTTGTGGAGGTTGTCTCTGAATGAATTTGAAGCTATGATCTGATTTTTTTTTTTGTTTTAGAAATTTAAGGAAATCCAGGGATGTAATGCTAGTTCAGGAAATTGGAGCTGGAATAAAATATCATTGTGAGCATGCACGATGTAGCAGGCACGTAGACAACAAAGTGGCCATCTTCTAGAAGTGCTTTTACTTTAACTTTCACATCAATTAAAAAAAAATCTTTCTTTGCTTTTATTGTTATTTTGTATAATATATTTGTAATTGTAAAAAAATGTTTTAATCCATTCCAACTGTTAAATTCTCTCCACTTTAAAATAGAAAAGGCTCAATTTCAAAGCTAACAGATGTGCACAAAGCCTCTGGGTGCAGATTTTGGGGACTTTGTCACCAGTTGCCACACTTATGACTACTGGCTATCGAAGCTAAGGTCTCAACATTGGAAAGCCATGTAAGTGCACAGGGAGTAGAGGTGGCAGGTTACGTTGAACACAATCTATAGTTCTGCATTTGTGATTAAAAAAAAAATCAAAAAAAAAATCATCCACATTCTGCCCCCCAACCTCTATCCCAGTTCCTGAATTGAAATCTGATAAGAAATTGGTATGGCTCGTGACATTTTATTTCTCTACAACATCAAAGTTTAAAAAAAAATATTTGACTTGGTTGGGAAAGGTTTAGAACAATATGGATCAAGGGCAGGCAAATGAGGGTAGCTTGGTCGGCATGGAAAAGTTAGGATGAGTGGCCTGTTCTGCGCTGCATTTCATAATCTCTTTTAAATTAAGTTCCAGTTTATACATGAACACATTGTTTAAAAAAGAAAATTATTCCATTTATTCTGTGCACTGCACTGTTGTCTAATCACATCCTTTATTGATTCACCTTAAACATGGGTAGTGAGAGGAAGTGCAAGACTAATTTAGGAAACACTATGGGAAGTTTCTCTGCACCCTGAAGTAATTGAGGCTCAAGGAGATCTTGGTAACTTTAATCATTTTAAATCAACACTAACCTCCAATTTACTTTCTATAAATGGAAATACTCTCATATTCATGATTTAACATTCATCCTTGACCTTTAATTAATTTGAGGATAATAATGTAAAAATATGCCCATTATGATCAGGCTACCATTAATATTTTGATCCAATTTGATATGGATTTGATGCACAGATATTATTTAGCAAAATATTTCCCCTTGCTCCCTCTCCTGGAGATACTGATATGTTGCTAGGATAAAGATTCAACTGCTTTGAAACCTTGCATAAATGGCCATTATTCATATAAAGCTCATTAGGTGGCATAGTTAACTGTTCTGGATCAGTGATGTTTCAGAAGTATTGAGTTAAGTAAAGTTATGTGGGGTGGGTGGTTAGGCCAGTCAGAAATAAGGCACACTTGCTGCAGGAAAAATGCTTGTCTTATGAAACAAAGAAACAAGCTACATTTTGTGAAGGGTATAAATACTAATGGAGCCATTACCCCCGGTTCTGTTTGAGAAAATGAGAGCAGTGATTGCGATCTGAAATTCATCTCTGCATTGAGTCTGGAAAGTATCCAATCAAAGATGAGGTTCTGATCCTTGAACATTCATCTCGACAGAAGGCTAGGGATAAAGTGGTTAGACTGGAAGTAAGTTGGAAACATAAAATGATGAATACTGTCAGAGTTGCATTAGTAAACTGAATATAGTCATCTCAAATGATGATACTTCGATTAGATTTTTTTTGATATAGAAAGATTACTAGTTTGCATGAAGGGGTAATTGTGGCTCTAGACAGTTGAAAGGCTGGAAGTGGAAGCGGAGGTATTGCTTTTTGGAAAGATGTCGGAGGGAAACTTTGCGTTTGAAGAGTGATTTGAATGTTGCATAAGTTACTTGTACAGTACCTTCCAAACACTTACCACGAAGAAAAATGATAGAGTTAGCAAATGGGAGCACTACAAGCCACAGAATAACCTCTGCTAGATCTGAAGCCAGTGGATCTGGACTGAAAGAATATGTCTATCTGTGGAAAGTACAGAGTTAATTTAGGCCACAAACGAAAGATTTCATGAAGACTCCAGCACCAGGAATAGTTTGATCTTATGGTTATCAAATCAGATGCAGGTTTCATTTTGTTACAAAGCCAGTGAAGAATTTACCAGATGTTTTCCCTGATCTACTTGCAATTTATTTTTCCTTCTCTTCGCCTGAGAGATGGAGGAAGTTGGATTGCCTGATATTGAATTCTGTGTGATACACCTCATGTTTGAATATGCTGGTTGGCCAAAATCCATTTCCAAGAATAACATGAGGTTGGTTTATTGAGAGGAAAATTGAACATTTTTTTTAAATTTTGGGGATAATCTTGGCACAATAAATGTAGGAAAGAGACATTTACAGTGAACTGTAACTAAAATGGAGACGTGAGTAGAATTGGGTGTTCTTTGTGGCTTTTTCAGTTTTCCTCCAAATCTACATGTGGCCACGATGTAGATGGGGCAATTTTAGTTTGCCATAACTTTGTTGTTAAACTTTGATTTGCAAAATTGCATTTCAAATTCTGATACCCTGTATTACTCAATTAAAACAAAAACATTTGCAGTGCGTTTAGCATCTATTTTTATTCTATATCATTTACTCTTAATTAAAGGGGACTTTAAGTGTGTAGAAATGAAAGATAACTACAGACTATCATCTGGTTTGGAACAATTGTATATCAATATGTCAAGGAAATGTTGCACAGAATTTGCACGCAGTTCTCTATGGGGGAAGCCAAAACTGATAGGTAATGGGGACAGTGGACCATTGCCTCATAGTGCCATGGACCCAGGTTTAACCCTGACCCCAATGTAATCCACATAGAATTGCATGTACTCCTGAGATGGTGAGGGTTTCTGCCAGACGCTCGACTTGTACAGCTTTATGACTGATCTTACTATGAGTACAGAAGTGGGTCCTTCAGCTCAACTCTTCCACTACCAACAATTATGCCTTTCTGATGTAGCCCCATTTGCCCATGTTTCACCCATTTCCCTCTTTCCAATTATTTTTGAGCAATTTAATTGTATCTATCACCCCTTATAGCAGCTCATTCCATATAGCCAACACCCTACCCTCTAAGTGAAGAATATATCTCTCAGATTCCCTTTAAATTCCCCCACTCCTTCATCTTTAAAGCAACACCCTCTTTTTGAACTCCTTAGCCTTGTGGGGGGGGGGGGGAATGTGACATATCTGTACCCCATAATGTTATAAACCTCCAAGATTAATCCTCCATCTCCTTTGTTCCACTAACACTTTGTCTCCTACCACCAAGCCAGAAGGAGCTGCCGGAGCTGCTGCAATGGTAGCATTGCCACTGATGTGGACCCATGGAGAGCAGGCAGCAGAGATGAACATATGATGTATAATTCAAAATCCTGTGACTGCAGGATCTGGGCCCAAGATAAGCCTTGTGTTCAACAATGGCCTCAAGGGGTTTGCAGAATCCAGGGGAGTAGCAGACTGGCGCAAGGCACCAGTAATGGGGAAGAGCATCTCACCCCCATTAAAAAGAAGCAAAGATGGTGAGCACAATGGTGGACCAGCTAGGGGCTCTGCGGCTGAAGGACACACACATGCAGCAAACTATTGGTGATTTGTGGGCAAGAAACCTAGGCAGTCACTGTTGGTGACTTGAGGTCATTGGACCTGCACTACACTGGGATGCTGGAGACTGGCCCAGGAGAACCAGGTATCAGAACTGGGATTTGAGAGGATGCTGAGGGCAAGGAGGGCTCGAGAAGGGCCATGTGCATGAAGTCTTTCTCATTGTGCTGGATGTTTGAATCTGGGCTCCGATTGCTGATGGCTTGAACTGAACTGGAATTTTATGCAGCTGCGGAGGCTGTGGGAGTGCTCGAGGAGAATCCATGGACTCTGGGATGGACTGTCTTTTGCTTCACTTTCTCTGATTGTAAGGGGCACCAGGCAATGCTAATGGAAAATCTTTGTCTGCCTTATGACAGACTAAAGGCAATTTTGTGTAATGTTACAATTCTGTTTTATTATGTGACAATAAATATTATCAGATCTAAACTCGTGATTTAACCTTTCAGATGTACCTACCATGTAAGAGGTCTTCCTTTCATCCCTGTTGACTCCCCTGACTTCTTGCATCCTCTTAATCACCTCTTCTATGCATTTAGATAAATTTGTGAGACATTACCTCCTCTCACACAAAGCCATTTTGGCTATCCCTCATTAGACCGTGCCTTCTGACCTTTCTACAAAGTGCTCACAGAAAGTTCACTACTGGGTTTTGTTTACTTAAGACAACAGCTTGACCAAGAAGGATAATTCCTGTTGTTTGCTGAAGAAAGTGAGAGAGTCACATGGGCTTTCTAGCTGTTGGTATTGGGAGAGAGCGAGGGGAAAAAAAAAGCCTGGTGAACAGTATGCATGTTAAATTCTACGCACAGTATAAGACTTTCCTGCAACCAGAGAACTTGGAAGAAGGAGAAGTCAGATTGAACTGTGAACCAAAGATCTTTTAAATTTACACACACATCAAACATGTGTGCTTAGAATTAGAAGGGGGTTTACTTGGGTTAGTTAAATTAATAGAGATAAGTTAGTTTGATTCTGTTTTCATGTTTAAAGATGCTTAAAAACAACTTTTGTTTAAGTAACCATTTGTCGTGGTGAATATCTATTGCTGCTGGGTTTTGGGGTCCTTTGGGTTCGTAACACCTTTTTTTAAAAAAGAGGACTACATTTGCCATTCTCCAATCCTCTAGCACCTGCCCTATAGCTAAGGAGAACGGAAGTATAATTGCCAGAGCCCAGCAATCTCTTCGCTTCCTTCCCATAGCAACCTGGGGTATATCTTGTCTGGTCCTGATGACTTGTCAATATAAATATTTTTTTTTAAAAATCCAACAATTCCTTTTAATCTCAACATGGTCCCATTAGCAATATTTTCCTCTTGTCCTGTACAAATTTTCTGGTTTGTTAAGTATGTAACCGTTTTTCTTGGGGTAACTATTATTATTTATCCTTCCTTTTACCCCCTTTTTATTTGGGATGGTACATCAGAAATAATTCATAACAAGTTCCTTCCTTTGCCAATGCACCAGAAACTGATAACTTCTCCAAATCCTCTGCTGTTGCTTTCTGGAAGGATTAATCTGGTTTCTGCAAAACTTCCTGTTTATATTTCAGTCATGAAAACAAATTAACATACTCAATTTTATTGTACAGGTACACCATCCTTTATCCGGAATCCTTGGGGGACAGTGTGTTCCGAATTTCAGATTTTTCTGGATTTCAGAAAGCCCACCCGAATTGTGCTGCTGTATTGGCCGGCCACCTCCCCCGACTGCTGGTCCCCATTTGCCAGATTTTGGAGCTTTCCAGATTTTAGATGTCCAGATAAAGGATTGTGCACCTATACAACTTCCCTTTGTTTCTCTCATCTTGCTTCTTGCATTTGCAGCAGTATTTGCATTGGGTAGAGCCTTGGTCTCCTGTTTGCCCAGAGAAATCTTGTAAGATTCTTGTCCAGTTTGCTTGATGATATTCTATTGGGGAAAATAAACTGGGGTCATGTAGAAGTCATGCTCATCTCTGCTGAGATGGATGAGGAAATCTGGGGTTGATGCTTTTTATACCAGGACAATGGATTGTAGTTAATTCAAACTTTTAATTTATAAATTGTATTTTGGTAGATATCTGAATCCTCAAATGAAAAGTAGGTATTAGAAAAATGAGTAAAAATGTTTGATTTAATCAATTTGCCAATTTAATTACTTTTCTTCTTGTACTTTTCAGTCATAATCGTGAGTTGAAAGGGGTGAATTATATGGCTGCTCAAGGCAAGTTCACTTTTCGTCAATGAATATATTTATATCTACTAAAGAAATGGAGACTTTGCATTTTGGCAATAAAAACATAAATAGAGACTGCTTTTGCCAAAACATTTTTTGATTGTTCATCACATGCTAAACTGTAGTTTTCTTTCAAAGAGGCTTTAAATTGTAAAATAAAATGGGCAGTGATTTAATTTCACTTTGTGCTGACCTGGTCATGTTGGAAAGTATAAAACAAACTAGGATGAATCCTGAGCCAATTGGGGGTGAATTGTATCATACTGATAGTCAATTAACAGACTGGAGTAAGCTGTGTGTATTGTAACCATATCATCTCTTTTGACCAAGTGCAAGAAGTGACCAGTATTGTGCTAAACAGGACAGAATGCAGATGCTATAATTGTTGTAAACACATTGAAATGTGGGAGGAAGTCAGCTAGTCTTTTCAACATCTATAGGAGACAGATATATTTGTAGCGGAAGCTACAAGAAATGAAACATGCAGCCACCTCGTTGGGAGGGTTTCAACAACTGTTTATTTTAAACTTCTCGCTCGCCCTTTTAAGAGTAGCGTGAGCTCCCCCCCCTGTGTGGGCGATCATGTCATCATGCTCACCTGAGGCGTGCGCTCCGTTCAAATCACGCGGCACAGAGGTCCCCTGACTGTGCCATTTACTCGCGGCTGCCCTGCCGGTGCGGCGGTACAAGCAGGGCCGGTTCGCCACGAGTATGTGCGCTGCCATAAATCCCCACCCCCCCCCCCCCCCGAACCAGCTTGCTCATCTCGTTGCCTGGGCGGCCGGCCTCGACATTTCGGTTGGGCTGTCTCTACCGTCTAGGCTGAGGTCCAGGTGCGCCGCCTTGAGGCGGTCGACCGTGAACAGTTCTCCCTTGCCTCCAATGTCTAAGGTGAGCGTCTTGCCTGATTGCTGCAGGACTTTGTAGGGGCCTTCGTAAAGGGGCTGAAGGGGCGCGGCGTGTGGACCGTGCTGGATGAAAATGTACTCGGCTGTGTCCAGCTCTTTGGGCAAACGGGACGGCTGACTGCTGTGGTGGGACGGAAGCGGGGTGGGGGGCTAGTGAGGTGAGGTTACCCCACAAATCTGCTAACAAGGTCGGATTTTTGGCTGCGGAGCCGGTGCTGGGCCAAAGAACTCCCCGGGTAGCGATAGCGGCGCGCCGTAAAACAACTCTGTGGATGATACCTGAAGGTCCTCCGGAACTGTTCTGATGTCAAGCAGAACCCAGGGCAACTCGTCCGTCCAACTGGGATCGGTGAGGCGAGCCATAAGGGCCGACTTTAGGTGTCGGTGGAAACGCTGCACTAGGCCGTTGGCTTGGGGCTGAACTGCGGTGGTATGTTGGAGCTTGACCCCAAAGAGGCTTGCCAACTGTGCCCAGAGGGCGAATGTAAATTAAGCATCTGCGCCGGGACCCCGAACCTGGCGATCCAGTGGGTGAGTAGGTTCCTGGCACAGGTCTCAGCAGAAGTGTCTTTCGGTGGAATGGCTTCCAGCCACCTTGTCGCGCAGTTGATCACTCTCAACAATAGCGGGCATCCCTGGACACTGGCAGGGGGCCCACGATGTCGACATGTATGTGTTGGAATCTTTTGGCCGTGGAGTCGAACTGCTGTACCGGGGTTTTTGCATGACGGCGGACCTTGGAGGTCTGGCACTGCATGCAGTTCCTCACCATTTGGACTACCTGCTTCTTGAGGCAATGCCACACGAAACGCATCGCCACCATGTGCACCAAGGTCTTGACTGAGGGATGAGCCAAATTATGGACCATGCTGAAAGCCTGTGACCTCCACTGCGGCGGAACTACTGGGTGCGGCAAGCCAGTGGAATCATCGCCGAGCAGCGTGTCGGTGCTGCCCGGCAACTTGAGGTCCCGAAGCTGGAGCCCTGTGATGGCGGTGCAGAGGGCTTGTGTTTCCGCATCCTCCCTCTGTGCCTGCGCTAGCTGAGCATAGTTCAGGCCGGAGGCATGGCTGTGGATGGTGGGCCGTGAAAGCACGTCTGCCACGATATTTTCCTTACCCGCTCGATGTCGGTGGTGAACTCCGACACATAGGATGGGTGCTGCTGCTGACGAGCTGACCAAGAATCTTTTGCCACAGCGAGGGCCTGAGTGAGTGGTTTGTGGTCGATGAACATGATGAATGGTCTGCCTTCCAGGAAATATCAGAAATGCCTGATGGCCAGGTACAGGACCAAGAGTTCCCTGTCAAAGGCACTGTACTTTAGTTCCTGGGGGGTGGAGGTGCCTGCTGAAAAAGGCAAGCGGCCGCCACTAGCCATAGACCCACTGCCCCAGAACACCCCCACCGGCTGTAGCCAACGCATCCACTGAGAGCGCGGTATGAGTGTCCGGCTGCGGGTGGGCTAGTAGCGTGGTGCTTGCCAGGGCGTCTTTCATTGTGGGGAAAGTGCTCTTGGCCTCTTCCATCCATGCTGGGGCTTTGTCTTTCATGGCGATCAGCACGACTAATGGCCGCATGATGCAGGAAGCCCCCGGGATGAACCGGTGATAGAAGTTCACCATGCTGACAAGGATGTGGGCTTCGGGAACTGGCGGACGGCTTTGACTTTCTCCGGTGTCAGGGCAGCTGCGGCTCCCGAGATGGTATGGCCCAGGAACTGCAGGGACTGCTTACGGAACTGGCACTTGGCTACGTTGACCGTGAGACCGAAATCTGCCAGGCGGGTGAACAGTGCGCCGAGATGGACTTTGTGCTCGTGGTGGTCCCGATTGGCAATGAGCATGTCATCGAGATAGATGAACACTAAGTCCAAGTCTCTGCCCACCGTGTCAAACAGGCGTTGGAAGATTTGGGCTGTGTTTTTGAGGCTGAAAGGCATCATCAAGAACTTGAAAGCTGAACGGGGTGACGATTGCGGTCTTGCTGATGTTGAAAGGGTGGACCAGGATTTGGTGGTAGCCCTGTACCAGGTCGACCTTCGAGAAAACCTGGGGTTCATGTAAGTTGGCCGAAAAGTCCTGAATATGCGGGATGGGATATCGGTCTGTTGTGGTCTCATCATTAACGCGATGGTAGTCTCCGCAAAGGTGCCAACCCCGGGAAGTCTTGGGGATCATGAGGAGGGGGTAGGCCCAAGGGCTATCTGATTTACAGACTATTCCTAGTTCCTGCAGTCAGGAGAATTCCTCTTTAGCCATCTGCATTTCTCGGGGTTCAACTGCCTGGCTTTAGCATGTAGAGGGGGGTCCTGGGTTGATATGTGGTGGCAGACTCCATGTTGGGGCATGGCAGAAATGAACTGTGGCTGCAGTATGGAGGGGAACTTGTCGAGAATACAGGAGTACTCATCCTTGGAGGAGCTGATGCAAACTATTCCTGGGTCGCATGCGTCTGTGGCATCAAGGCAGACTGATTGGAAGGTGCGGGCATTAACCAACCACTTGACTTGATGTCCACTAACAGGCTGTGCACCTGGAGAAAATCAGCCCCCATGCCTACCGAGGCCAACATGAACTTCCAGCGAAACTTGTCCTTTCCAATCTGGATCTGTGCTCTGTGAGTGCCAAAATTCCTAATGGAGGATGCATTGGCCACATAGGGTAGGACCCTGTGCATGGGTCTCGAGGACTGTTGGGGGGAGCACGCTCAGCTCCGGTATCTCCTAGGAACCGTCGGCCAGAGGATTTGTCGGTCACTGGCTGTTTGCGTGGCCAGCCTCTGCCGCCATTAACGGCAGCTGGCTAAGTAGTTTCCCTGAAAGGTACAGGGCTGCTTCCACTTAAGGGCTTGAGCCCCTCAGCGTTGATGGTAGAAACACCAGGTGGGGTGGTTCTCTTCCGGCTTGTGCTTGGGGGGCTGCTTGCAGTCAACTGAGCCCTGAGTGGGTGACCTGGCTGAGAGCGGCCTCGTTTTCTCACTTTGTCTGCCAGAGGATGTCTTCGTGGGCCGTGACTTGTCGTGGATCAGAAGTCCTTATCTTCCAGCAGGAGTTGTATGTCCTCAGGCATTTGCTTGAGGCAAATTTGCCGGAACAGGAAATGGGCTTTGTGGTCCTCTGTTAATGCCAGTATCTCGTCCATGAGGGCAGATGGGGTTCTGTCTCCCAACCCAACCAGGTGTAGGAGTCTGGAGGCGCACTGCTGTGGGGAGAGGCCTAAGGTTCCAAGGAGGAGGTTCTTGAGGATGAGGTATTTACCTTCCTCCGGTGGGTTGTGAATGAGGTCGTCCATCCTAGCCGCAGTCTCTTCGTCAAACATGCTCACGACGTAGTAGAACATCATGGCATCTGATGAGATGTGTTGAAGGCGAAACTGCGCTTCCGCCTGCCCGAACCAAGTGCGTAGGCAATGTGTCCAGAAGGGGAGCAGTTTCGCCACGATTGCGTTGATCTCTGAGGAATCCAAAGTGAGAGTCAGAAAACTGTCTGGCCTCGTCAGGATCACCAATGTAGCAGCAGCTACAAGGAATGAAAGTTGCAACCACCTTGTTGGGAGGGTTTCAACGACTGTTTATTTTAAACTTTGCGTGCGCACCTTTAAGGGTAGCGTGAGCTCTGCCCCCACGTGGGCGGTGACATCATCACGCTCGCCCGAGTCGTGTGCTCCGTTCAAGCCACGCAGTACGGAGGATCCTCGAACAGCGCCATCTACTTGCAGCTGCCATGCTGGTGCGACTAAAAGCGGGGCCGGTTTGCTACGAGTATGCGCGCCATCACACATTGACATTTTGGGCCTGAGCTCTTCAAGAAAAAAAAATCAGAAAAGGGAGAATTAGGATATATCAGAAAGTCTTAGAATTCAAACAAAGGGGGAGGAATCCAGACCAACAAAAGGTGTTAATTGAATATGATAAAGGACTAAGTGAGAATTTATCATGTCTGTGTGAAAGGAGACAGGAAAAGAGGGGCGTGGGGTTTTACAAAAGTCAGAAATCAATATTAATGCCATCCAGTTGTAGGGTGCCCAGTCATAAGATGAGGAGTTGTTCCTCCAATTTTGGGGTGATCTCAGTCTGGCAGTGCATGAGACTATGGACAGACATGTGAGCAAGGGAATGGGATGGAGAATTGAAATAGGTGGTCTCTGGGAGATCCACGCTATTGTGGTGGACAGAGCTGAGGTGGTCAACGAAGTGATCCCCCAGTCTGCGTCCAGTCTCCGACGTAGAGAAGACCACAGCAAGAGCACCAAATGCAGTCGATAACCCCTGCAGAGTCGCAAGGGAAATGTTGCTCCACTTGAGAGGACTGTCTGGGGCCCTTGAATGGTGCTTAAGGAGCAAGTGGAGCACCTCCTGCCGTCACAAGGTTTGGTCCCAAGGGAGGAGTGGACAAGGGAGTCACAAAGGGAGCAGTCCCTGCAGAAGGCGAAGAGGGGAATATGTCTAGTGGTCGGATCACATAGTAGTTGGCAGAAATGGCAGAGGAGGATGTTTTGGATGCAGAGGCTGGTGCGGTGGTAGGCGAGGATAAGGAGAATCCTGTCATTGTTTCACGTGGGGGTAAAGGGGGCCAGGGCAGATGTGTGGGTAATGGGGGTTATGCAGGTAAGTGCTGAATGGACGATGGTAGAGGGAAAACCACGTTGTTTGAAGGAGGAGGACATCTCTGATAATCTGGCATGGAAGCCCTGATCCTGACTGCAGATGCAATGGAGATGGATTGAGAGAATGGAATTGAATCCTGATGGGACAGGGTGGGAAGAGGTGTAGTCGAGGTAACTGTTGGAGTTGGTGGATTTAAGAAAGATGTCTGTCGAGAATTTGTCTCCTGAGATGGAGACGGAGGGATTGAGGAAAGGGAGAGTGTTGCTAGAGATGGACAGGTGAATTTGAGGTCATGGTGGAAGTTGGCAGCAAAGTGGATGAAGCCAATGAGCCCATTATGGGTACATGAAGCAGCACTAAAGTACTTTGTGCAGTATTGTACAGCATTGTGCTCCTATCCACAGGGGAAAAAAATTCACATCAATTGAAAATGTTGTTTTAACTTGGGACGAGATTGGTAGTGGGATGTTCTGGTCTTGTAGAAATGGAAAGAATGAAATGTTAGGTGTTCACATCATGTGCAAGCTTGGGCTGTGTAATTGAAAGGTCCTGCCGAGAAATTGATAGAAATGGTCCAGTATGTATGAATTGGGAGCTTCTACTCTTTTGTGTGGATTTGAAAATCATGTCACCATTCCTGAAGCAATCTTCAGAGCCTACGTTGAACTGCTGTGATGCACTAACCCAATGGCTCTGTGCTCTTTGAACACGACTAGACCTCAGAAGGGGTACTTCCAGTTTCTCTCCTGGAATGTGCTGATGGCTGCTGACCAGGACAACATGAGCATCATTATTTGTTCAGACAATAAGGGATTGGCAAGTTTTTTTTAAATGTCTGATATATAGAGACATTTGTAAATGATCAAAATAACAGATTCAGATTTCACATTTTATTATCAGAGTGCATTCATGGCATCACATACAACCTTGAGATCCTTTTTCCTGCAGGCAAGGTAGAATTACAAAAGAAGTGTACATGTGAACAAATAAAGAACTTTAAACAGATAAGGAATGTAAGCAAACTGTGCAATACAGAAAGAAGAAAAAAATTAATAAAGTGGACAAGTGAGAGTCCTTAAATAAGTCCCTGATTGAGTTTGTTGTTGAGGAATCTGATGGGGGAGGAGTAGCAGCTGCTCGTGAACATGATGGTGTGAGTCTTGTGGCACCTAGACCTCCTAATTACAGAGAACAGACCGTGTACTGGTAGATGTAGATGCTTGATGATTGCTACTGCAGTCCTATGGCAGCGTTCCATGTAGATGTTCTCGACAGTGGGGAGGGTTTTTCCTGTGATGTCCTGGGCTGTGACCATTACCTTTTGCAGGGCTTTAAGCTCAGGGATATTGGTGTCCCCATACCAGTCCATGATGCAGCTGGTTAGCACACTTTTCACCATACACCTGCATTTTTAAAAAATTGTCAGTGTTTGCGGTGTCATGCTAAGCATCCACAAACTCCTGAGAAAGTCTAGGCACTGTCATGCTTGCTTTACAATACCATTAGTGTGTTGAGTCCTGGAAAGACCCTCTGAGATAGTGACTCCCAAGAACTTATATTTGCTCACCTTCTCCACCTCTGATCTCCCAGTGATCACTGGATTGTTTTCCTCTGGCTTTCCTTTCCTGAAGTCGACAATCAGTTCCTTAGTTTTGGTGACATTGAATGCAAAGTTGTTGTTGGTGCACCATTCAGCCAAGTTTTCAATCTCCATCCTACATGCTGATTCGTCCCCTTTCATACAACTCACTAGAGTGGTATCATCAGGCATATTTGTAGATTGTGCTATTGTCATACCGAGTCATGCAGTCGTAGGTGTAAAGTGAGTAGAGCAGGCGGCTAAGAATGCAGCTCTGTGGTGCTCCAGTACTGATGGATGTTGTGGAGATGTTCTTGCCAATCCTTACTGATTATGGTCTGGAGGTGAGGATATCCATGATCCAGTAACACAGTGGAATGTTGTCCCACATCTTAGAGTTTGCTGATCTGTTTTGAGGGGATGATGATGTTAAATGCCAGACTGTAGATGATAAAGAGCATCCTGATTTAAGCATCTTTACTGTCCAGGTGTTCCAGGGCTTTGTGTAGAGCCAGTGAGATGGCATCCGCCATAGACTTGTTACAATCGGTGAACTGGAACGCATCCATGTCACCGCTCACACAGGAGCTGATACACTTCATGACCAGCATTTCAAAACACTTCACTGTTGATGCAAGTGCTACTGGCAGATAGTCATTAAGGTAGATTACTATACTCTTGGGCACTGGTATGATTGACGCCTGTTGGAAACAGGTGGGTACAGTGCCCTGCTGGAATGAGATAATTAAGATATCTGTGATTACCTTGGTAAATTGATCAGCACAGATTTTTAATACTTGGTCAGGTACTCCGTCCGGGCTGGATGCTTTCCTTGGATTCACTTTCCTGAAGGCAGCACACACATCATCCTCAGATGCGGACATAAAGGGATATGGGGGTGCGGAGGGGTGGTTCCTCGCTGTTACTGTCATCAAATTGAGCACAGAAGGCATTCAGGTCATCTGGGAGTGAAGCTTTGCCCTCTGCTTCTTCACCAAATTTGGATTTGTAGCAAGTTGTGGCATTTAGGCTCTGCCACAGCTGTCGGGTGTCAATTGTTTCCATTTTCATCAGGAATCTCCACTTCACCCCAAGAGAGTTTTTTTGCAGGTCATACCTGCTCCTTCTATATTGATCTGGATCTCTAGACTTATTGTACATCCAAAATTACACAAAATAAAATAAAAACTATTAAAGCAAAATAAATTTTAAAGAATGAACTTTAGTTTCCTAATCTCCAGGAAAAGAAATCTGCATTCAAATGAATGGGGATTCTGATTCTTTGCTGAGAGGTGGAAAATTGCAGAATCCCAACCAACATGGAGCCCAGGACTGGTATGGAGCAACTGATGTGTAAATGGAACACTTGTTTAACTGTGCATACCTCCCATAACCAGCTCAATCCACCCTGTTGTAAACTGATACAGTGGTGAAAGGAGATGTTCAATAGTTTTTTTTTTGGCTCTGAAACAGAGTTTGAACCAGGGGCATTAACAAGGTTGTTCCAGCTGAGAACTTGATAATAATTAAGAATATGCACATGAATGCATTTAATGTGTAATCTCCCCTATAAAAGCTGTGAAATTTTAATTTCTGAAGATGTCTGGTTAAATCTGTTTGAAGGATTCCTTGCCATACTTGATCCCTTTTCTTTTCCTATTTAATTCTCCTTTGTGAAAGCCCAGATTGATTCTGTTTCCACCGCCCTTGCAGCCAATGAGTTCCAGGAATAACTGTTAGAGTTTTTAATAAAACAAATTTTCTTCATCATTTAGCTATCACTTCAAATCTGTGTCTTTTGATCTTTAAAGGTCTAACTGAGCAGCTACTTTCAGTTTATTGCTCCTAAACCCGTCATGGTCTTGCTCCTTGGATGAGTTGTTGCAACTTTCCAAAAGGTGAAAGGCAAGGGAGGAATGAAGAAATCAGTATGGGGTTTTTGAGACTTCTGTTTGTTAAAGGCTTCCTTGTGTAGTTGGTATCCGCAAGTTATTGGTAATGCTTATTGAAACATCTGCACTAGACACCTGTACTCCTCCCAGGCCTTCCACATAATCTAATTTTCTGAAATAGCTTCTTATCTGAGTCCAAATGAATGTTCCCTCAACCCAGCGCAGTGATCCTCCATGCTAACTAGGTGCAGACATGTGAGCAGGGCATGCAGATGTGAAACTGTCTCTGCTCACTTTATCTGAATTCCTGTGTTATGGTTGTTAAAATTATTGTTTAGTAATGTAACTATTTGTTTAAAAACATTACCTCTGAACCAGTATGTTTTAGTAACGATAAATGACATTGGATGCTAAGTTAACTCTTAATATGGTAATGTCACTTCAGGTGTAAGTTATCCTTCTTCAGAGCTGGTAATAGTCAGTGTCCACCAGGTTTAGTTTTTTAAACTGTCTAATGTGGTTTTTCTTCCCCCTCTCTCCCCCCTCCCCCCACCCCAGGTCCTTATTCATATCCTTCTTATGGACCCAGTGCTCCTCCATATCTGCCAGTCCAACCTCAGCAGGGTCCTTACCCACCGCCTCCAAATCAATGTGGAGCTCTCCCAGCTGGCTCTGCTGGTAACTTCATTTTGTGTGTCAGTGAATTGAGATTTGTAGACTGTGAAGGCTATATTAATTTGTTTTGAACTGTATAATTTTTGTGCTCATTGAACATGGGACATTCTGAAAGTACAAATATGCGTAACATTGCATTTTTTTCAGATTCTAAATTGATTCATGGAGAATTAATTAATTGTAACTTCTATTTTGTAGACTAGTTCAGCGACTGTGTTCCACAGAAAGATTCCAAGATGAACGATGACCAGATAATCAGTCATAGTTAAATTGGTTAATGAGTTAAATTTTGCCATAATATTCCCTTTTACTATCTTGAACTATGCAATTCTGCATTAATTGGACATGTTTAGGGTTCAATCTTTCTGACTTTTAGAGGGCTCTGTATGAAGCAGAGGTAATCAATCACTCCCATCAGCACAAAATTCTAGAGATTCACCAGTCCTAGAGAGAAGAAATTTATTAGTACTTTTTTTAAAGTAACTGGACCTCTCTGCTGAATGTTGCCTTGTTTGTGATTCCAACTAGTGAGAACATTAAAACATCTCTACTGTCAAGCTCCCCAACAATTTTATGCTTGAATAAGGTACACCTCATTCTTCTTAAACAGCAATTAATAGAAGTCCAAACAGTCTGGCCTTTCTTAATGGCATGACTCCCTTATCTCAGGAATTGGCCTAGCAAATCTTTTTTGAACTGCCTCCAATGTCTTTATATTTTTTTAAGGGGACCAGAACTATGTTCTTATCTCAGGAATTGGCCTAGCAAATCTTTTTTGAACTGCCTCCAATGTCTTTATATTTTTTTTAAGGGGACCAGAACTATGTTAAAACCCTGTACAATCACTTTGCAATAAAGGCCAAAATACCATTTGCTGCCTTACCTACTTGTTGGACCTACCTGCTAGGTTCTTGTGATTCATGGAATAGAAACTTGATGAACTTCATACATTTGTAGTGTCGCTCCATTTAGACAATCTGCCTTTTAATTCCCTTTCCTTAAGTGCACGTCCCTGCATTAAAGCCCATTTACCGTGATTTCAACCTATGTTGATCTTGTTAGACAATCATAAGGTCCTCCTCACATGCTCTTCAACCTGTTTTCATTATTGGTAAAATGAAATATTATACTGTTTCCTCCAGATCCTTAAATTGAAAGGAGTTTACCATTAAGGGTCAAAATTTTAATACTGGGTACTCCACTAGTTGCATCCCTCCAGCATGAGACTGATCCATTTCTTCCAACTATGTGATGGCCAGTTTTTAGTTCATTCTAATGCACTTTTTTCCAATAATCCTTGGGTTCTTGACTTGTAGCTGATGCAAAAGCAATGCAAATGAAAGGGGTCCTTAACTTTTCATAAGGTAGAATCTTGAGATTCCAATTTCCCTTTTTGGGTTGTTCTAAAGGATTTAGAACTGCAAATTATGCAACTTCAAAGGGTTGATGTTGTTACAATCAATTATTTTTTTCCAAGTGAAATTTGCACAGTTGAGTGGGTTAAATGAACAATATTCTTGTGTAGTATAAAGTTGCAGTCAGTCCCAATAAGGAGAAAAGGCACTGTAAAGCAAAAACTTCAGATGTTGTAAATCTTCAGTGAGTATGGAAAATATTGAAACTACTCAGCAGGTCAAGCAGCACTTGTGGAGCAAGAAGCAGAGTTAATGTTTTATGTTGATGACCTTTCATCTGATGAAATGTTAACTCTGTATCTCCACAGATGCTACCTGATTTGCTGAGTATTTTTAGATTTATTGGACATCATGAAGTGTTGAGTCATGTCTTCCTGGGGCAACAAGATTTATACAGTTTTTGGTTCAGGGAAAGGAAAAAGAGCAGCTAAAGAAATCATTGGATAACAATCAAATAATTTTCATTGGGCTGTAAATATCTTTTGCCATAACATTAAACACAGCTGTTAATGTTCAAAGTGTAGAATTTAAAAGCTGATAGGAATTATTGTTACTTTATTATGATTGGAAATTGTCCTTTCTTTTTTTTGCAACTTGTGCAGATTTACCAGGTCCTTGTGCGCCCATTCCCAGTTATGCTGTGTACCATCCATACAATTCTCCCATGGTAACTCACCAAGCGAGTATACCATTACAATCCCAGGCACAGTGGATGCAAGCTCCAGCCCCTGTCCCTAACTGTCCACCTGGATTAGAGTACCTTACAGTGGTAAGCACATTTTGATTATGTTATTTATTCATGTCGTGGCCTGTGAGAGATGGCAACTCATCTATTTTTTTTTTTCCCAGTGCATTTCAGTAAATAGCTACCTAAAGAAATATAGTGTGGGAATCTAGATGATTCTGACCTTGTGACTTTTTGACTAGAATTATTGCTCAAAATGATTCAAGTTGCTGTAATTGAGGTTTACTTCTTCTAGCTGCAAAAATCCTCTGGAAAATACTTTTCAGTAGCAACACTTGATCCTGTTTTTAATTGGCTTGAATTTTGAATATCAGCCTCTGCTAGTTTTGGCCTGTTTGCATGTACCTATTGCAATAAGGGAGTGTGCTCTGAAATTGGGACCACAATGTCTGTTGGGTTGGAGTGGAGTGTGCTTCAGTCTGCTTCTATCACTGCTCTGCATGAGAATTCTTGCTACCACCATTATCTGAAATAGATATTCCCCAGCACCACCATCCTTCATCTTAAACTGAAATATTTAGAAATAACAAAATGGAGACTCAGAAGAATATATTCACCTTCTGTCTGACCCTTCATTGATGTACTTTGTTTTGACAGTTGTGCGTCTTATTCAACAAAGGGATAATAACCTAAAGAGCTAGTTTTAAAATGTATCATTGAAGATTATGGTAGGAAATACAGGTGCACAATCCTTTATCTGGACATCTAAAATCCAGAAAGCTCCAAAATCCAGCAAGTGGGGAGAGAGACAGCAGCGCGAGTCGGGTGGGAGATGGGGAGAGAGTAGCAGTATGAGTCAGGCGACTGGGGCAGGAGCCCAGCAGCGTGAGTCGGGCTGGGGCGGGAGACCGGCAGCGCGAGTCAGGCGATTGGGGCAGGAGCCCAGCAGCGTGAGTGGGGCAGGAGCCCGGCAGCGCGAGTGGGGCAGGAGCCCGGCAGCGCGAGTGGGGCAGGAGCCCGGCAGCGCGAGTGGGGCAGGAGCCCGGCAGCGCGAGTGGGGCAGGAGCCCGGCAGCGCGAGTGGGGCAGGAGCCCGGCAGCGCGAGTGGGGCAGGAGCCCGGCAGCGCGAGTGGGGCAGGAGCCCGGCAGCGCGAGTGGGGCAGGAGCCCGGCAGCGCGAGTGGGGCAGGAGCCCGGCAGCGCGAGTGGGGCAGGAGCCCGGCAGCGCGAGTGGGGCAGGAGCCCGGCAGCGCGAGTGGGGCAGGAGCCCGGCAGCGCGAGTGGGGCAGGAGCCCGGCAGCGCGAGTGGGGCAGGAGCCCGGCAGCGCGAGTGGGGCAGGAGCCCGGCAGCGCGAGTGGGGCAGGAGCCCGGCAGCGCGAGTGGGGCAGGAGCCCGGCAGCGCGAGTGGGGCAGGAGCCCGGCAGCGCGAGTGGGGCAGGAGCCCGGCAGCGCGAGTGGGGCAGGAGCCCGGCAGCGCGAGTGGGGCAGGAGCCCGGCAGCGCGAGTGGGGCAGGAGCCCGGCAGCGCGAGTGGGGCAGGAGCCCGGCAGCGCGAGTGGGGCAGGAGCCCGGCAGCGCGAGTGGGGCAGGAGCCCGGCAGCGCGAGTGGGGCAGGAGCCCGGCAGCGCGAGTGGGGCAGGAGCCCGGCAGCGCGAGTGGGGCAGGAGCCCGGCAGCGCGAGTGGGGCAGGAGCCCGGCAGCGCGAGTGGGGCAGGAGCCCGGCAGCGCGAGTGGGGCAGGAGCCCGGCAGCGCGAGTGGGGCAGGAGCCCGGCAGCGCGAGTCTGGCGGGTGAGGGGGGGGGGGGGAGAGAGAGACGACATTGTGACTGGAAGGGGTTGGGGGTGGATACGGCAGGACAATTCAGGTGGGTTTAAATCTGGCTTTCCAAAATACTGGACACACTGTCCCCCAAGGATTCCGGATAAAGGATTGTGTATCTGTACTGCATTATGGTATGGCCTTGTGATTGGTGATGAGTTTGAATTTTGGCAGGGGTAATGGGGGTTTTGATCAAAGTTTTTTTTTCTTTTAAGATGACTTTCAAGTGTTGAGATGGAATATTTTGTCTTTCATAGATTGACCAGATTCTTGTTCATCAGGTCATTGAACTTGTTGAAGGTAAGCAGAATTACTGCACATGACCGTTGGTCTTTAATGTAATTGGTTGTTCATCTTATGATTTCCAACCAATTCTGACATCTGAAAATCTGGGTGATCGAATTTCCAAAAGATTTTTCAGGAAGGATTCTTTAAGGATTTCTAATCTCTAGCTGGCAGTAATAGTATTTTTTTTTCCCCCAAATTGATCTCTTGATAACACTGCAACAGGTGACTGGTAGACCAACCACAGAATTATTAGACAAGCACTAAAGAAAATAAATTAGTTTTGGGAATAAAACTGGAGTTTTATCAAACACTCTCAAATCTTGGAGAGCCTTGAGTTTCTCACATCCATTTTTGCATCACAGCTGATTAGTATTGATATTAGTCTGTTGTCTCACTTGTCTCTCACTAAATCCTTTCTGTGGTGAGCAGCTATCACAACATGAATTTTGTTCATACAGCAATTCATTTGCATTGGTTGTGACTGATCCAAGGGCTGGTTAAGCTGTTGACCTGCTTTAAAGCACCTATCAAAAATATGTTTATGATAATGAATAAGAGATTATTGTCAAATACACAAGTGCAATGTATTTCATGGAAATTTTCCCATAGCTTCCTGAACACGGATAACGTACTAACACAAATTAAAAACAATTAAAATGCCATAAAGGGAGATAAAAAGATAATAGGAAGATAAAATGAAACAAAAAATAAATATTCACTGTTGGTTGATCAATAGTGAAAAACTAGAATATTCTGTCAGTAGTAGAGACAGGTATTTTAAAATTCTGAAATTCAGCATGGTATCAGGCCCTTCCAGCATCTCTGGTGATTTTGTAGTTATGGATTGAGTGATCCTTAAATTAAAAATAAAGCACAGTAACAGGCTATTTCAGCCCAAAATTTCCATTCTGCCCAGTTTATACCCAATTAACCTACACCCTAGGAACATTTTGAATGGTGGAAGGAAACCAAAGCCCTGGGGAAAACCCACACAGACATGGGGAAAACGTACAAACTATTTACAGGCAGTATAATCCAAATCACTGATTCTGTAAAGGTGTTGCGCTAACCGCTACGCCAACCGTGTAACCCTGGTTTAAAAAAAGGCTCTTGATCTAATAGGAGCTGGGCTTCATGCTTCTGAAGCATCTTCCTGAAGGATAGCAGAGAGAAAAGACCATATCCCGGGTAACTAGAATCTTTTCTAAGATTCCTTGATAGATGGAAGGTTGATGAGCTTGGTGTGTTTACCACTTTTTGCAAGCTTCTATGTTCCTGGGAAAGTGTTTTTTTTCAAACCAGATCGTCAGTTTACTTTACACATAACATCCGTTGATCAGTTGAGTATTAGATTTAGGTCTTTGTCCTCAGACAGCTCCAAGAAAAGTGCAGAGAACAAAACAAAGGACTCTACATCACCTTTGTTGACCTCACCAAAGCTTCGACACCGTGAGCAGGAAAGGGCTTTGGCAAATACTAGAGCGCATCGGATGTCCCCCAAAGTTCCTCAACATGATTATCCAACTGCACGAAAACCAACAAGGTCGGGTCAGATACAGCAATGAGCTCTCTGAACCCTTCTCCATTAACAATGGCGTGAAGCAAGGCTGTGTTCTCGCACCAACCCTCTTTTCAATCTTCTTCAGCATGATGCTGAACCAAGCCATGAAAGACCCCAACAATGAAGATGCTGTTTACATCCAGTACCACACGGATGGCAGTCTCTTCAATCTGAGGCGCCTGCAAGCTCACACCAAGACACAAGAGAAACTTGTCCGTGAACTACTCTTTGGAGACGATGCCGCTTTAGTTGCCCATTCAGAGCCAGCTCTTCAGCGCTTGACGTCCTGCTTTGCGGAAACTGCCAAAATGTTTGGCCTGGAAGTCAGCCTGAAGAAAACTGAGGTCCTCCATCAGCCAGCTCCCCACCATGACTACCAGCCCCCCCACATCTCCATCGGGCACACAAAACTCAAAACGGTCAACCAGTTTACCTATCTCGGCTGCACCATTTCATCAGATGCAAGGATCGACAATGAGATAGACAACAGACTCGCCAAGGCAAATAGCGCCTTTGGAAGACTACACAAAAGAGTCTGGAAAAACAACCAACTGAAAAACCTCACAAAGATAAGCATATACAGAGCCATTGTCATACCCACACTCCTGTTCGGCTCCGAATCATGGGTCCTCTACCGGCATCACCTACGGCTCCTAGAACGCTTCCACCAGCGTTGTCTCCGCTCCATCCTCAACATCCATTGGAGCGCTTTCATCCCTAACGTCGAAGTACTCGAGATGGCAGAGGTCGACAGCATCGAGTCCACACTGCTGAAGATCCAGCTGCGCTGGATGGGTCACGTCTCCAGAATGGCGGACCATCGCCTTCCCAAGATCGTGTTATATGGCGAGCTCTCCACTGGCCACCGTGACAGAGGTGCACCAAAGAAAAGGTACAAGGACTGCCTAAAGAAATCTCTTGGTGCCTGCCACATTGACCACCGCCAGTGGACTGATATCGCCTCAAACCGTGCATCTTGGCGCCTCACAGTTTGGCGGGCAGCAACCTCCTTTGAAGAAGACCGCAGAGCCCACCTCACTGACAAAAGGCAAAGGAGGAAAAACCCAACACCCAACCCCAACCAACCAATTTTTCCCTGCAGCCGCTGCAACCGTGTCTGCCTGTCCCGCATCGGACTTGTCAGCCACAAATCGAGCCTGCAGCTGACGTGGACTTTTACCCCCTCCATAAATCTTCGTCCGCGAAGCCAAGCCAAAGAAAGAAAAAGATTTAGGTATCAGATTTATTGTCAAAGTACATAAATGACATCACATAATCCTGAGATTCTTTTTTCCTATGGGCAAGGTAGAATTACCATTTATTGGTAATGCAAAAAAAAACTATTCCAGGTACACATGTAAGCAAATAAAGAAATGTAAACAAACTGTAAGACATAGAGGAAAAAAATCAATAAAGAGCAAGAGTCCTTTTTACATTTTTTTATTGATTTTTATAAAGAACATACAAACAAAAAGTGCAGTGCAATAAGATATGGATAATTACACAAACTTAATAAGGCATCCAGTATAACAAACATGCATGAATTCTAAATCATATTCATAATTCATATGCTAAATAGAATATATCCTTTTTTTGGGGGGGTGAAAAAAAAACTCTTAATAGCACCAAAAAAAAGAGAAGAAAATGGTAAAGGAGAAAAGCTCAAAACCCTTGCCTAACCACGTTGCCAGATGCTATATTCGAATAGTGTTCCCTGTAGATGTTCTCAATAGTGAGGAGGGCTTGCCTGTGCTCACTATCTTTTGCAGAGCTTGACGCTCGAGTATTGGTGTCCCCAGACCAAATTGATTCAGCTGGTCGGCACACTTTCAACCATACATCTGTAGAAATTTGTCAGGGTTTCTAATGTCATACAAAACCTCTGCAAACTCCTGAGGAACTTGAGGTGTTGATGTGCTTTTTGATGATGCCATGAGTGTGTCGGGTCCAGGAAAGATCCTCTGAAATGATGACTCCCAGAAATGAAAATTTGCTCACTCTCTCCAGCTCTGATTCCCCCAGTGATCACTGAATCAAACATATCTGGTTTTCCCTTCCTGAAGACAACAATCAGTTACTTAGTTTTGGTGACATTGAGCGTGAGATTGTTGTTGGTGCACTATTCAGCCAAGATTTCAATCTCCCTCTTGTATGCTGAATCATTGCCCCTTTTTATACAACCCATTGCCAGTGAATTTGTAGATGATGTTGTTGTCGTACCATGCCACGCAGTCATGAGTATATAGTGAGTGGGCAGGAGACTAAATCCAGCCCTGTGGTTCTCCGGTATTGATGGAGATTGTAGAGATGTTCTTACCAATCCTCCCTGTGGTCTGAAAGGGAGTAAATCCAAGATGCAGTTGCCCAGTGGAGTATTGAGGCCCAAGTCTTGGAGTTTTCTGATCGGTTTTGAAGTGATGATGATGTTAAATGCCAAACTCTAGTTGACAAAGAGCATCCTTCTGCATGCATCTTTGCTATCCAGGTGTTTCAGGGCTTTGTGCAGTGGCAGTGAGACAGCATCTGCCATAGACCTACAGTGGGTTAATTGGAACAGATCCATGTCACTGCTCAAATAGGACCTGATGTGTTTAAACACCAGCCTTTTAAAATACTTCATCACTGTTGATGTGACTGCCAATGGTTGACAGTACATAGGCAGGTTACCACACTCTTGGGGTCTGTTATGATTGATGCCTGTTTGAAACAGATGGGTACTGTGCCCCGCTGGAGTGAATACGTTGGCAAGTTGGTCAGCACAGGTTTTTAGTACTTGACTGGGTACTCTGTCCAGACTGGATGCTTTCCTTAGATTTATTCTCCTGAATGCAGCCTGCATGCCATCCTCAGATATGAACAGGAGAGGATCATCAGGAAACATGATTGTTTCCTATAGTGGTATTTAATGATATGTCACATCTCCTCAAATTCCTTAGAGAGCAGAGCCATTTGGATGCTTTATTCGCAGTTGCCTTGATGTGCAGTCCCCAGTAGAAGTCCTCTGATTTGTGGATACCCAGAAAATTGTAGATACAGTACCTTTGCCCTGCCATCCTGTCAATGAAGACGGGCACGTGAACCCATATTTTCCCCTTCTCAACAAACGGAAGTGTTAAAAGTTAAATATTAAATGTAAAATAAATATCACTGCAAAATATTTGAATGCATGATCTAATTGTCTTATCCTTGCCCTTGTTCCTCACAGGAATTTTTCCCTGCTCAAATAAATAGGTCTGTATTCCTATCCCTTTTCTGCCACAGGTTCAACAGCCTGATTTTCTAGTGTGTTTTGGACAACTGCAGAAGGTTTTGCTCTTTCTGTTGATGACTTGCAGCAAAGTTCCCAGTGGTTAATCATGGAAATTGGTTGTCTGCATATTTGTGAGGAAGTCCTGAACTTTGGTATTTTAGGAGATGCATGGAACATAGAATAGTACAGCACAGGAAACAGGCCAACTGCTGCCTGAACTTCACAGATATCCCTCCATCCCCTTCATATTCATGTCTCTATCTAGAAGCTTTTTGAATGATACTACGGTATCTGCTTCCACCACTATGCCTGGCAGCCCGATACAAGCACCAATCACTCCCTGTGTTTATATAAAAAAAAAAATTCCCTTCACATCTCTTAAGCTTTTCTTCCCTGCACCCCCCCTCCCCCCCAACCACATTTAAACACATGTCCTCTAGTGCATGATGCTTTTGTCCTGGGGAAAAGCTTTTGACTGTCCACTCTATCAATGTCTCTCATAATTTTGTGTATCTCTATTTAGGGCATTCCTCAGCCTCTGAAGCTTCAGAGAAAACAACCAAAGTTGTTCCCAACCTCTCCCCAAACTAAATTGGGCAACATCTTGGTAAGCCTCTTGTGTACCCTTTCCAAAGCCTCCACATCCTTCTTTAATGGGGCAAGCAGAATTGCACATGGTACTGTAAGTGCAGCCTCACTCTCCTTACTCTGGTACTCTATACCCTGCCAATGAAGCAAAGCAAACCATATGCCTTCTTTACTGCTCTATCTACTTGCATGGCCACTTTCAGTGAGCTATGGACCTGGACCCCCCACATCCCTCTGCACATCAGTGTTTTTAAGAGCCTTATTAAGTGTATACATTCCCCTTTCTATAAGATTTCATCCTCTGTTTATGTCCTCATGATTTCGAGAGTCATCCATGTGGGATGGAGTTAAAGTGAGGACCAAAGATGTTCTGTTGTTACTAGATGTCTTATGCTATGGCATTGCTGCAGTAGTTTCTCAAGGCAGTATGCTCAGCTCCAGTTTTTGGTTGCTTTTTCACTGACTTTACCGTGTTCACGGTGTCCGAATGGAGGATGTTTGCTCATGGTTGCTTTGTTCCGTTCTATCCACAAGTTCTTGGTTGGAGCAGTCTCAATCAGTGTGAAGCAAAACCTAACCATCAGTTTTAGTCTGGCAAGTGGCAAGTACAAACAAGTGGTCGGCAGTAGCTATCTCCAGCAAGATTCAATCCAGCTAGCTCTTCTCAGCATTTGCTGGCAATACTTGTGAAAATCCCCAAATAGTTGCTTCTTTGAGGAGTCATAATTGACCAAACATTTAACTCAACCAAGACACAGATACCACTGTTTCTGAAAACTGACAGAGGCAGAATAAACTGTGATGATGGGTTTTTTTTGCCTTCTGACAGTCTAAATGTTGCCTTTAAAGTACAAGACACTGGGACTATGATGAAACATTTTGTTCATTTGCCTGATGACTTCAGATCCAATGATGCACAAGACCATTGACAACATCCAAGACAATAATTTGCTAATCTTAATCCCATACACCACTTCACCAAGGCTTCTTTTGCAACTCCTTTCGAACATGTTATGCCCACCATTGGTATGCCAAGGACAGCAAGTGCATTACGTGCAAGCTCCCCTCCCATTTGTTCATGACCTACAATAGAACTAAAATCCTAGGATATAATACTGCATCTGGTTACCTGACGGTACGTGGACTGCAGCAGTTCCTGAAGGTGCATCTGTCTCTTTTCCCAAGGCCAATAATTGTTGGCTTTGAGAGAGGCATTGATGGTGTGCTAGGAGGACATTGCATATGCAAGTTGTGTTTGTTTTTGATTTGTCAATTGAAATGTGATGTTTTGTGTTTCAGCCTTAGTGGGATATGAGACAAAAAACAAGTACGAACTGAAAAACAGTTTGGGGCAGAGAGTTTATTATGCAGTTGAAGACAGCGAATTCTGCAATCGAATGTGCTGTGGATCCAACAGGGCATTTACCATAAAGATTTTGGATAATATTGGGCAAACCGTAATACATCTTGTACGCCCTTTAGGATGTGGTTCTTGCTGCTGCCCTTGTTGTTTACATCAGGTGAGTGTAAAGTAAAGTTGAACTGATGTTTGTGTCTTTCTCATGTAGAAAGATCAAAAGTTTTTAATTTTAATTTTTAATTTAGATCTAAAATACGGCCCACAAGCCTGTGCCGCCTTAAATACCCCAATTAACCTACAACCCCTATATGTTTTGATTGGTGGGAGGAAGCAGGAGCACCCGGAGGAAACCCATGCAGACACAGGGTGAATGTACAAACTCCTTTCAGACAGCAGCGGATTAGATCCTGGGTTGTAATAGGTTTATGTTACACTCTCCAGCAGCAATTGGGAGGCACACAAACAAATGAGTTAAGTTTAATGCAACATTTATTAACCAAACTGGCAATAATAGAATTAACTCAATAAACTTAACACCTGAACACAAGCCTTAATACCAACAACAGAATATTATACAGTGTGGAATAAAAACCCCAGACCATTACATACCAGGCAGAAATGCCCCAAAAATCACCAAAGTTCCAAAAAATAAACCCACAAAATCAAAAACAAAAAACCACATCAATCATGTTAAGTCTGTCAGGGGAACACAACTGCCTTGGGGTTCACATGAGCTACCATTGCCCTTCATTTTCCTTTATCCAGGAATTTCCACAATGACCTCCTGGTCACACTTCCAAAGCCTACTTTAGGGTTCAGAAGTGTCCTTCTGGCATGCGAGTCCTCTCCTTTGAATACCTTGTCTTGAGTGGTCTAGTGACTCTCCAAAGTCCTCCTTAGGGTTCACTAGTGCCCTTCTGGAGAGGCACTGGTTTGTCCCACACACTCCACCAATGAACCTCTCCAGAACTAGCACTCTGGGGGTTTTTAAGCTGCCTAGCGCAGGCTCCAGTTCTCCCCATTGGTGGAGAGGTTAGCAGCTGTAGGCTTGCCCTCCTGCGAGCCACGAACTTCTAGTGTGTGGTTCCCGTGCTTTGACAGCTATCAACATTTCCTAGTGTCAGCTTATCGCTGCTACAGCTCCTATCAGCTATCAAATCGCCTGGAGCATGTTCAGTCCTTTGTCAGCTGTCAAAGTGCCCTAGTGGTTTCTTGCACAACTACAGCTGTTAAATCCCCTCTGTAGTAAGTTCAGTCCTGTAAAAAAACAAAATAGTTAAGGTCCATAACAGCTATGCTAACCTCTGAGGGAGTCCTTTGATTGAGAGGCATCTTATATTTTTAGTACCAGCTACAGACAACATTTTCCTTATTCTAATATATCCTAATTTCAAAGTATAATGTTTCAAAGTGTGAGCTACGATATTCCAAATTTCGATCTCTTTAATTTAATAAATCAACTCTGTGCCTCTTGCTTGATGTAGTTTTAATTTGTTGATAAAAGTTTAAACATTTTGCATAGCTTCACATTAATACTTTCATATGAATAACAACATTTACTGTATGATGATACAAAAAATGTAAAAAAACAGCTTTTAAAGAGATATAAAAAGTATTTAAAGATACAAAATTAAAAATAAATTCTTGTGCTCATGCTTCACATCTTTTCGAATAATGAGCAAGTTGTTAGTGGCTGGGGGCAGATATTATGACATGTTACATCATAGTCACTATGGTAACACTACAAACAATAGTTCTCTTAAAGAAACAGGTACGGGGGAATGGCAAGATGGCATAAGGAATAGACGTGCCTTCCAGTCCTCTCCTGACTCTAACTTATTGTTTTGTCTTTAAGTGCCCGTTAAAACTTTTTAAAAAAGTTTATAAATAGTATGAGGTGTTGAATTAATCCCTAATGGTACATTTGTTTAAAAAAACGTAAAAGGAAACATCAACAGATTGTTAAAAAATTATATTTTCCGAAATTATCTGAGCCTGCTTGTTTACAAAAAGTCACGACTCAGCGTGAAATGGATCCAGGAAAAGAAGCGAAGAATTCGGCCTTGGAGCTCCGTTCTGATTCCGTAAGTCTTTCTGAAGGTCGTTTTCAGCTGCCTTTAGAACAAAGGGCTGGCCAGATGCCAGTATTTCAAACAACGTCTACTGAGACTTTGACTGCTGAATTAGCTGGGACACCACCAGTTGGAGAGTTAAAAAGTTGTTATTTGACTGCTATACCACCAGTTATAACAGCTCTTCCAGATACTGACGTAATGAAGCTTTTAAAGGAGGTTTGGATCAAAGATAACCCTGATCATCAGCCTCCTGATACTTCTGGGGGGTCTGTGGCAGGGGCTCTTACACAGAGTCAAACTGCAAGAAAAACTATTAAATTAAAAGAAGGGATAGAAGGTCCTCTGATTCCACAAGAACAGCAGAATCCCACCATGTCTGGATCTACTGATGTTGATATACTTTTCAAGAGTCTTGAACATAAGATATTTTCTTCAATGATGCATTTAGGTGATTCTATGAATAATCTTACTTCTAAGATTAATGCATTGGTGGATGTCAATACTCAACAGATGGCTGATTATGGAGCTTTTAAAGTCGAAACTATTGAAAGACTTGAGATGTGTGATCAAGGATTATCTGATGTACAAGATCAATTGCAAGATGTGGATAAAACAATTGAAACATTACAGATTCAGAATAAAAATTTAGCAATAAAGGTTGATTATTTGGAGAACCAATCCAGACGGAATAATGTGAAAATTGTCGGCTTGCCAGAAGGCATAGAAGGGCCAGATCGAAGAAAATTTTTCACTGAATGGATTCCACAAGTGTTGGGACAAGATAAGTTTCCTGAAGGTTTAATATTGGAACGGGCTCATAGAGCTTTGAGAAGGAGACCTTTTTCAGGACAGAATCCAAGACCTGTTCTGGTTCGCTGTTTAAATTACTGTGATAGAGAGACTATTTTACGTATGGCTATTAGAAATGCGCAGCAAAACAAATCTCCTTTGATGGTTCAGAGTAATCGTGTTTTCTCCTATCCGGATTTGAGTCAGGAAATTATGTTTCAATGACGTGAATTTAATTCTGTGAAAGAATTATTGTGGAAAAAAGGATATAAGGCAACATTTAGATACCCTGCGGTACTGAAGATTTTTCAGGATGGATATCAACCAAAGTTCTTTGATAATCCTAAAGAAGCTATGGATTTTGCTCAGTCTTTACCAATTACGCAATTCCAGGAACGACGTAGTCCTCCACGGTCTCCAAAGAGGGCAGAGCTGCAAGAAAGGAATTTGATTTCTGGAAGAAATGGAAGAAACGGTGGTCGCAATGGCAAAGGAAACTCATTTAATAGATAAGGAACATTTGAAACTCAAACGAGAATGGGTTGGGCAAGTTTTTTATTCTTCATTTAATTCTAAGGCAAAAGGTGTGGCAAATTTGGTACAAAAGAATCTATCATTTCAGTTACAGAGTGAAGAGAAAAATGGTGGAAGATTATTAAAATTAAATTGTACAATCTTTAATGAGGCATGGACTTTGCTTGATGTTTATGCTCCTAATGTTGAGGATACAGCTTTTGTTGTGGATATGTCTTTATTACTTGGACAATCAAACTCTAATGTGATGATTGGGGGAGATTTGAATGTGGTGTTGGAGCCTTTATTGGATAAGTACTCAAGAGTAATTAGGAAGTCTAAGATGGCAATCCAAGTGATTAATATGATGGCAAATTTGAATTTAATTGATATTTGGCGAAGAGTTAATCCTACAGAGAAAGGTTTTTCTTTTTATTCCTCGTGACATAATTCTTTTTCTAGAATTGATTATTTTTTAATATCAGCACATTTGCAGGATAGGGTTACATCTGTGGAGTATAAGGCTAGATTGGTTTCGGATCATTCATTATTATTATTAGAATATTTGAGTTCACCTGATGTTTAGAAAACTTCAAGATGGTGATTTAATACTATGCTATTACGACGCGAATTTAATTCTGTGAAAGAACGGTTGTGGAAAAAAAGACATAGGGCAAAATTCAGGTATTCTGCGGTACTGAAGATTTTTTAGGATGGAAATTAGCCAAAGTTCTTTGACAATCCTAAAGAGGTTATGGACTTTGCTCAGTCTCTACCAATCATGCAGTTTCAGGAACGATGTAGTCCTTCAAGGTCTCCAAAGAGAGTAGAGATGTAAGGTGGGATCCAGATTTTTAAAAGAAATGGAAGCAATGGTGACCGAAGTGGTAACGTTGATTTAAAAAAATAAATCTTTTATTTTTTTTTGAGAAGAGTTTAAATAATGATGATAGTTTAATGAAATGGGAGTTGGGAGAGGGAACTGGGTGGGCACTAGTTTCCAGAAGTCATCAGCTACCTGTGAGTTATCTCACACCCAATATTTTGGGGGAGTTACCGCTTTGGGCGGTTTAAACAGGAGGAGGTAGTTGTGACCTCCGACCTGTTTTTTTTTCTTTTTAATTTTTGGGTTAAGAAGTGAAGGTTTTTTTTAATTATTTTTTTTTAATAAATATTTTTTTTAACTCTTTTTGTTTTCTGATTGTAATTGAGAGGGAATTAGGAGGTTTTTTTCTCTCCTTTTTTTCTCTTTTTTGGGGGGAGGTTTCTCTTTTTTCTTTCTTTTTTTAAGAGGATGATGTCACAGAAGTTAATAAGTCAAAAATTGAGGATGTTGAATTAGATGAAGAGGAAGATGAGGGGAAAGGTGATAAGAAGAAAAAGAAGAAAATTAAGTACAAATACATTGAGGGAGAAGAGTTTAATAAAATTAAGTTAATTTCGATAGAGAATTTTGAAGATGTAATAAATGAAGAATATGGAGAATTTTATGAGTTTGAATTTTTTTTTCTTATATAAGGGGAGGGGAAGGGAATAAAAAGTTTATCTGATTGTTTTTCTAAGGGATGTTTTTGTTCTCTCGAATTATAAAGGAAACTTGGTATTAATGGAAATTCTGTATTTATGTATTATTAATTATGATTTTTTTGTATAACAGATATGTGGTTGATATATGATTTTAATATTTGAACTTAGTTTTAAAGTGGATTTCATTTGTTAAATACATGTATTATGTTTGATTTAAATATATGTTTAAGGGTATTATTTTAGTATTGATATTTTTTTTGTTGTTAGTTTTTTTGTTGTTAAGTTTTATCTTTATTTTGTAAGTGGGTTTTTTTTTAATTTTATTTACAACCTTGTTAATTAATTATTCAGTCTTTATTTTGGGGGGAGGGTTGGACTAATTTTAAATTAGATGATTAATGTTGTGTTATAATTATTGGGGGGGTTAATTTGTGTAGTTTAATGATGTAGTATTCTCATTTTTATTATCTTTTTTATTATTTCTTTAAATGTAATTTTTATTTTATTCATGTCATAAAATTTTAAATAAAGTTTAAAAATAAAAGAAACAGGTACAAAATCAACAAGAATCAAAAATACAAGGTTTTAACTTTATACCAGCTGAAATCTTGGAATATGTAATTTATCTATGACAATTACATAATCTGTTCATCTAAAGGGGGAAAACTTTGTGAAGTTTTTGTTATTTCTTGGTTATTTTAATCTCGATTGTCTTAACTTTACTTCCCAGAAGGTGGAAACTGAATTCTGCTCTGACACCAAAAGGATCTTTTACTTTCTAAAACAATACATAACAATAATAATTCCAAAATAACACAAAATCTACTCAGGAGGTTAGGCAGCAGTAGCAGTTCAGGATTTCCAGGCATGTGGTTAACACAGTTAGAACTTTACCAGCAGTTTCTGGACAGGCAATTTACTGTCCCTGAATAATCTGCATTAGCTTGGACCGGCCACCTCTATAGAGTCATAGAGGAGAAGGTTTGCAGAGTATTAGGGATTAATTATTTCAGTACTTTTTTGGAAATTTAAGTTTAATTAATGTATTTAGAATGATTGTTTCTGTATGTCAAACCTTCAAAAAAAATTGTGTTGATGAGTGACTTTGTCTGCTTCACATCATTATCTTTTCGCTTCTGTTTTGCTCTGATGAGATTCCAGCAAACGTCCTTGTAGTTCAGAGGCTGAATTCTGAGCAACAATTTGTTTTCTGAATAGTGCAATAGAAGTGATCTTTTAATATTGATTCAAATGATCTTAAGGAAAGATTGTGGCTTGTCTAAGAATTTCTGCTCCAAGTTTATAAACTGCAGCTCCAAGATACTTGGAAGGGGAGGTGCAGTAGCATCTTTTTTTTTTCCCCTCTGCTCTTTGTTGTTGTGTAGCTATGGTTAATCTGATAATCAAATGAGTGTTCCCTTTGAAGGAAACCCAAATTATGTGATAGGGAAGATTGTCGATAGGGAATAACTGTCCCAAAATTGATTGTGCTTCTGTATCATGCCTCACAAAGCTTCTCAATCTGAATCCAGTCACAGAAATCTGCTTTAAAAGAAAAAAAAATACTCCAGGCCAATTCAGGAGAAGGAACATTTCTACTTTTCCCAATATCAATCAAAACTGGTTCTAAAGGCTCATCAGATATCAAGACAAAATCGTGTTAGTCAAAACCAGATACAGTAATCATCCAGCTCTCTTCTGAAACTCCACCTTCACTTATGAGCTGGAAAATTTTATAGAGGTCAATAAACCAATGAAAAGAACAAATGTAGACAATTTTGGTCATTTTTTTGGGCATATTTATGGGGTAAAATTCCCACAGGATCTGATGTTATTTTTATTGAGTAATGTTCAGGCTGTAAGGCCAAAATTAAAATTAATTATTTATCAAATTGAATTTATGTAATTGCTTTATATGTATAGCAATATCATGGAAGTCAGAAATAGATTTAGGCATGGAAAGATAGCATGCAGAAATTTGTATTGTATACCACTAGAGAAAATTACTTATAATCTGCAAGATAAATATAATTCTTTTGGAAAATATGAAGGCCATAGTTAGAAAATGTTGGTTTGTATGTATGATTGATTTTCTGAAAACCTCACTTCTTGGAAACCTCCAATAGACTTTACTGTATAAATGTTTTATTTTCTTGGCATTCTTCAATATTTTTTGATTTTTTTTTCTTTTAGGGGTGGATGGGTTGGGGGGGATGGAGGTGGGATAATATATACCATATGTATAACTTCTTTTGAAATAATTTAAAATTCAATGTTATGTAACTATTATTGTGGTTTAAAAATTTATAAATATTTAAAAAAAAACAAATGTCCTTCATTTGACCTGTTTCCTTGCCAAATTGTCAACCTGTTTATCCACATTTTCTGATTAAATGGGCCTAAAACATTGGGTAGTTTTTACTTCCTATAAATGCTACATGAGCTGCTGAGTTTCTCCAGCATATTTGTGTATTGCACTTGACCTCAGCATCTGCAGATTTACCTGTTTAACACCAGATGACGTAATGTGGCATTCTGTAGAAGGTTATTCTGTGCATCGTCTTGCTGATAGTTTGTGGGACAGCAGGCTGGACTATGCAAATAGGAAGTGGAACACTGAAGTCTGAAGATCCTGTGATGGTTGTGAAAACGCTAGAGGAGAACTTCTTTAGGGCACGCAAGGAAAATCAGGACAACTCGATGACAGGCTGAAAAGGCCTAGGAACATAGGAAGTAGGAACAGGAGTAGGCCAAAAATGGCCCATCGAGCCTGGTCCACCATTCAATACGATCATGGCTGATCTAATTTATGACCTACCTCCCCTAAATTGGAGAATTCCATGTTGAATGCATAAGGTTGCAGACTGCTCAAATGGAGCATGAAGTATTGTTCCTCAAGCTTTCATTATCCCCTGTTATAACAGTGATTGAAACCACAGAAAGAGAGGTCAGAGTGGAAGTAGGGATAGAGAATTCAGAGGGGAGGTGATTTCAGCTCTGCATCCTGTGATTTCTTATTCATTTTAGTGCATACGCTATACAGTAATAGGTTCTAAACTATGAAACAAAATACTGTATTCTTGGCAAGATTTTTTTCAATCAGATGTTTTCTAGAATTTTAATATTTGTAAGGGTTCAGCAAACTGAAGCTTCCTGGTCTGGTTGGAAATATTTTTATTAAAAAGTTATATTAACCATTCAAGTAATCACTGCAACTTGTATGAAGAAAGAAGTTGAGGGAATTGAAAATTCCTGAAATAGTTACTCTTGCCAAACAATAAGTTGAGAGGAGGATATTGTGATGTGCTCAGTTTGATTAACAAAGAGATGGAAGGTTGAATTGGGTGGGATAGTGGAAGCTTGGAAGAAATAAGAAAAAGGCCAAATAAATGAAGACCATGAACATAATCCAGAGCTGAGTAGATTTATGATTACAAGGAAACAATTAAATAGCCAAAAGATTGTAATTTAAATTGACTATTAGGCAGGGAAGCCTAATAACCTGAATATGCTTAAGATTGTCTGATCTCAGAATCTAAGCAGACTCAGGCCTGGTCAATTCTTGGAGGGAAGCCGCTTAGGAGCACCAGGTGTTGTAGGTTTCTGTGAGGAGCTCTGGACAAAGTGGTGACTCTCTGTCTGCCTTACAGCAGACAAAAGTTAAATAATTTCATGTATGTTACATTCTAAATGTTGTATTACATGACAATAATGGAACCTTTACCTTTAATTCTGACACGTTTGTTCTTCATATTCAATTGATCGTAAAAACTTCCTATAAGCTTTTAAATCAACTTTATCCAAGTAACATTGCTCAATCGTTGCTGAATATTAAAATATTTCCTCTTGCAGATGGAAGTTCAGGCACCACCAGGAAAAACCATTGGCTATGTTGTCCAGGAATGGCACCCTTTTATACCTAAAATGAGCATCCAGAATGAAAGACACGAAACCGTGTTGAAAATTAAAGGTCCCTGCTTGGCATTCAGTTGTCTTGGTGATGTCAACTTTGAAGTAAGTGCACCTACTGAACATTAACTTCACTGATCGTCAGTATTGACTCTCACAAAACCTTCATTTTGTTTGCTATGATGAATCTGCTAAATAGAATCCAATTTTAACAGCCAACCCGACTCTAAGATGTGTAATGAGGTGGGAGGGATTAAATAATGCAAAGGTAAAATTTAAATAGCTCTGCCTTCCTGTTTAAGCTCATGAAATCTTGGGGGATCTGAAGAGGCTGGACAGGAATTCTCATGTCAGTGAAGCATATGTATTCAATGTGGTGTTGCTGCCTTTTCTTAGAAGGAAAACGTATGAGCGCAATATTTCTGAATTTGTGGTCTCCGTTTGTTTTATGTCATCTTTGACAAAGAATAATATTACTGACAGAACATGTAACGTGTGAAGTAAGATTTTTGAAAGGCAAATTTTATGACAAAAATCTTAAAATTTCCCACCAAAACAAAACAAAGGCCCCATCAGTGGTCTGGGAGGAACTTGAGCTCACAAGCAACCCCCTGCCGGTTTGTTGTAGGTGGTCTGGGGTAAAGTAATTAAATAAAATAGGGTTGAGAATAAGTGCTCAAGACTAATGAATAAGCAAAATTGATGTATTTTTAGGCAGAAGCTGGCCCTGCTGGGAGTAGGAAGATTATGTTCAATAGTAGCTGCATGATATTAATTGAAATAATGGAAGTTGGCAGGGTGAAATCAATAATATTTATCTTGCAATGAAAATGCTTTTGGTGATTCCTACTAGGTTCTAAGTCGTGACGAGACCAGTGTTATTGGCAAGATCTCAAAGCAATGGTCAGGTCTTGTTCGTGAATATTTCACAGATACTGACAACTTTGGAATTCAGTTTCCTATGGATTTGGATGTTAAAATTAAAGCTGTCCTTCTTGGAGCATGCATACTTGTGGTAAGTGGAAATAACATAGAAGTTGGCATTGTGGGAAGGGAAGAATGACAGAAAAACAGTAGAATGCAGTTGCATTCAGTGCCTGTTTTAGACTGGGGTGCTAGTATTCCTGGGATAAGACATGATAACTTTGGGGCGGGACAAGTATCCATTGGTCTACTATTGCACAGATGACATTTGGTCCAGTAAATTTGCAGCAGATTTCACAGTGGGCACAGCAATGTTAATTTTTTGGTCATTGCCCTTTTCTGATTAGAGTTAGGACAAGATGCTACCAGGTCTAAATTCCATGATTTCCACCTCTTACAGATCAATACAGTGAAAAGTTGTTGTAGTCATTTGGTCAATCTTCTGTCAGATCCTTATAGAGTAACCTGTTGGTCACAATTTCCTCCACTGTTTTCCCTCTCTTTGCCTATTGCTTTTTTGAGGACCCCTTCAATATTTATCAGGATCCCCCCCAGAGACTGTGATCTCCAGGACGTAAAACTTCTTTGCATCTTGCTTGTATCTTTTAGTTCTGTTCCTTAAGTTGTCAGTTAATAAGAAAATGTCCCTCTCTTTACCTTTGTTAAATTATTCAAAATCTTGTATCAAGTTTTCTCTAAACCTTTGTTTCAGGAACAGGTGTATAACCATAGAACATTACAGCAAAGAAAACAGGCCCTTCAGCCCTTCTAGTCTGTGCAAACTATTACTCTGCGCAATTCCACTGACCAACACCCAGTCCAAAGCCCTCCATATCTCTCCCATCCATGTACCTGTTTAAACTTTTCTTAAATGCGAAAAGTGAGCCCACATTCACCATGGAGTTGGCAGCTCATTCTACACTCCCAGAACTCTGTGCAAAGTTCCCTTAATGTTCCACAGAAACTTTTCCTCTTGCACCCTTAACCCATGTCCTCTAGTTTGCATCTCACCTAACCTTAGTGGAAAAAAACCTACTTTCATTTATCTATAGCCCTCACAATTTTGTATACCCATATCAAATCTCCCCTCATTCTTCTTTGTTCCAGAGAGTAAAGTCCTAACCTGTTTAATCTTTTCCTGTAACTCCTAGCAACATTCTAACTCCCTGTGCCAATCCAAAAGTCTGGCTTTCCTACAATACTCCTTGCACCCTAGAACACTTTCATCAATCACATGCAAACTTTTGATTTCTGACTTTACATGAAGTATTCAAATAATCTTTTCCCTCCTTCACTCCACCATCTGCTCTGCCACTCTGGTTTCATCCCCCTGCAAATCTAGTTTTTCTAAAAAAAAGGATCAGCATGAGCAAACCTTCCCACAAGGGTATTAATCCCCCTCCACTTCAGATGCTAACTGCCCTATTGGAACATGCCCAACCTTCCCTGGAAGAGAACCCAATGATCTACAAACCTGAAGCCCTCCCTCCTGCGCCATCTCTTTAGCCACATTTTAAGCTGCAGTATCCTCCTATTTCTAACCTCACAAGCACATGGCAAGGGTAGCAATCTTGAGATGACAACTCTGGCGGTCCTGTCCTTCAACTTGGTGCCTCATTTTCTGAACTCTCTTTGCAAGATTTCATCACCCTTCCTCCCCATGCCTTTGGTCCCTACATGAACTATGACATCTGGCTGCTCACCCTCCCCCCTGAGAGTGACTGGAAATATCTTGGACTCTGGCAGCAGGAAGGCAACATACCATCCAGGATTCTCTCTCTTCCACAGAACCTCTTATCTATCCCCCTAACTATGGAATCCCCTATCGCTACAGTTCACCTCTTCTCCTTTCTTCCTTTCTTAGCCACAAGACCAGACTCTACGCCAGAGATGTGACTGCTGTGACTTGTCTCTCTTCTTCCCCCTCCCCTCACCCCACTACCCCAGGCAGTAGTGGTTACTGAGAGGAATGGCCACAGTGCCGTGCGCTGACTGCTTGTTCCCTTTCTCTTCCCTGAATGTCATCCAGCTACCCTCCTCCTGCCTCTTCAGTGTGCAACTCCTGTCTATCACCCCCTCAGCCTCTTGAATGATCTGAAGTTCATCTAACTCCAGCTCCAATTCCCTAACTTGGTTTGTAAGGATCTAGATGCATTTCTCACAGATGACGTTGATAGGGATACTGTTGGCTTCCCTAACTACCCACAATCTGCAAGAGGAGCATGTCCCTGCCTTTGCTGCCATTCTCACTATGAAAAACCTGACCTTAGCTTGCCTCATGCCAGCACCTTCTCCTTAACCTCTGCTCACTGAAGCCTCGTGAACCAAAGCCTCAAATTCCCACTCCTATACTGAGCCACACACACAATGGGCACTCCGCTCTGTCCCTGCTTTGCTTTAATTTCTCCTGCTCCTGTGTATCTTTCTCACTCTGCAATTTGATTAGTCTGCTGCATTGTTCTGTGTAGTCTCTCCATGATAACATTCAGGCCAATATCCTACTGAGCTGATATCATTTTTGGTTCCTTCCTAAAATGTGACCAGCATTGTTTGCAATACACAAGATGTGGCTTAAGAGTTTTATACTTGTTCAAAATAGCTTTGCTGCTTTTGCAATCTATGCCTTTTATTTAAGAGTCTCTGAACCCCATATGCTTCAACCATTCTCTCAATATGCCTCTTTCAAGGATTTATGCATATGCTGTTACTACACAACTTTCAAAACCCTGCCGTTCTTTCTACCAAGGTCTCACTCCACCTTTGGTTAGTTTTATTTGCTGCTTGATTATATTTCTGACTATAAGAAAACAATTGTTTTCTGCTGTCTATTTCCACTTCATTTCAGGCTTTGGGATCAAGGGTGATTTAATTTTGTTTGTTTTCTGGGTTCTGGCTACTGAAACCAATGAGTCTAGGACATTTTGGTGCCCACATTTTGGCACTAACATTTAGGAAGCAGTTAGTGAATGGACAGACTCCCCGCACAGAGTGTATCCAGGCCCGGCTCCCTGATCGCCCCACTCACCATCTGCTGGCTGACTCTGTCCTACCGCACTGCCTGCCGAGAGACCGAATCACTGGAATTGAAGAAACTCCCTTCCCCCGGGAAACTGCTCCCCTGGCAAACAAGGGCTTTTTGTAGCATTTTCGCCCCCTTCTACTGAGATAATGACCCCAGTAACAACCTCTTCCCAGGGTAACACTATCCCTCCCGCAGGGAGAGGAGGAATGAAGTTGGGAGGTTTGCAGAGATGCTGGAATCAATGAGCAACACATCAGTCTGCATCTATGGGGAGAGGAAAACATTTTTGGGATTTATTGTCTCATAATTATTTTAGATGGGATTATACAGGTGATCATTTATTATACTTGATATTACAAATAATCACTTGGGTTCATGTGATTTATTATATAATCACGATTTAAATGATTATATAGTGATATGTAAAATTGTAATCTTTGATGGATATTTGCATTTGAGACCTCTCACAGTGCACTTGACGGTAACTTTGATGATCATCAGGTTTTAGTGTGCTATTTCATCCTACAATGGCTGGCATTTTGAGTACAAGAGGTAAAGAGAAATTCCCCCATAATGGTTATCTTTACTTTTTGACAAGTGCAGTAAGACGGATGATTTGATTGTGTTTTGGCGGTGTGAAAATAAGGATACATGCAGGGAACGAATCCATATGAAAAATGGTGAAATGATTTGTCAAATGAATCTAGATCCTTACAAACCAAGTTAGGGAATTGGAGCTGGAGTTGGATGAACTTCAGATCATTCAGGAGGCTGAGGGGATGATAGACAGGAGTTACGAAACTTACAATGGAAATGAACCATTTCTACTCTAAGATAGAGCCATCTGAAAGTGGATTTTGATTTTTGGTAGGAAAAAGTGGTGTGAAGAAATCCTTGTAGATTCTGATATCTGGTATGCTGATGGAACCTTTAACCTGGCCCACCTTTGTTTTCATAAGTATATGTAATATTGGCCAAAACCATGCTGGAGTTCATTCCTTTATTTAAGAATTGCTTTCAAACAAAGGTTTGAAACATCAAGCTGTTTGAACTTTTTATTAGAGTTAAAGCATCTTGCCGAGCATTACCCCAAAAAAACTTAGTATGTGACTTTGAACAAGTTGCCATATTAGCAATGAACAATGCTTTTCCAGGGATGGAATTAAAAGGCTGCTTCTATCATTTGGGTCATAATTTTTATAAGCATCTAAAGTAAATAGGAGCAAGTCAGTACTATAATAGCAATGCAGACGTCATCCTCAAAGCTAAAATGATCCTCTCTCTTGGTTTTGTGCCAATAAATGACATTTGATGCACTTGAAGATTTTTTGCCTGATCAACTCCAGGGACTTTTACATTGGTTTGAAGATAATTACATTGAACAATGAAATAGGAACAGAAGATGCCCAGCACTGTTTCCTATAGATTTCTGGAATCTTTATGAGAGGACCTTAAGTGGAAAGGATAAAACCATCAAGCACGCAGATGCAGCTCACAGACAAATTAACACAGAGTTAGGAAAGTTCAATGGGGAAGTTCATCGAAGGTATAAGGAAAGTTCAAAGAGAAAGAGATGCTTATTATGAACAACTTATACCCCACTACTCCCCATAACACAAGATGAATAAATATTTGTGTGGAACAAAGAATCCTGAAGATAGTGTCTTCCTATGGAAAGAAAGAACCATTAGAGTATTTACAAGATCTTGCCCACGATTTTGACTTAATCAATGTTTATTGACAAAATTCAATGTTAATAATTTAATATTCTATTATATTTAATTAAAATTATAATGACTTAATAATTTTATATTCATTATATTTAATTAAATCCCATGTCTGTCACCAAATGTGAGCACCAAAATATCTGGTGCCAAACTGTTGATGCCAAAATGTCGACTCCAGAAACAAACATGCCAACTATGACTCTTCCACGAATGGAGTGGGGGGGTGGCAGATGGGGTGAGTAGTTGTAATATGATCTATTCCTGCAGCTTGTTTAAGGCATTTGTGATTGTCTTTGAGATTCCCAACACATTGAGTGGTCATGATCCAGAGTTTCCATTTACGCATTCCCATCAACTCCCTTACCTTTACTCTGAGGTCAATGCATAGTTGCCTACAAGTTGGCATGTTATTGGGCTGAGAGGAAACTGGAGCATCCAGCAAAAACCCTTGTCGGAGGATGTGCAAGCTCCACTCAGGATTGAACCCAGGTGATTGAGTTGGTGAAGATGTTGCATTTTGTCATGGAGCATTCCTCTCTCTGCATCATAATCTCATTCCATGATGGAGCTTGGGGGTCATTTTTGTAATTCCGATGCCAATCGTGCAAGTAATGCAGCTTGCCTGACTATGTATAACCTGGGACTCAATGCTTAAGGCTTCAGTCTAGGAAACTACTCTGACGTTGGTTTGTTTGTCCTTCCAGTTTTAAGGATTTTGTAGAGTTCTGTTATTTTCCAGTGACATCATTCTTGTGGGAAAAATGGACACTGGAAGGTACATAGACATAAAGGAGTGTGAAGTTAAAAAAAAAAAGTTGTGTGGTCCTTGGCAGAGATAAACATGTTTTTTTTTTGTAAGTCAAAGTTGGCAAAAATTTTTTGGAGGGTACAAGTAGTTGGCCTTACCTCGGGTGCAAAATAGTCTGGCATAGGCCCTGGGTGACATTCATAGCATTTTCCTTTGTAATGAATAATTGGAAGTGTTTTTTTTTAATGGACTTTCATTCCCTAGTTTTTATAATGTGTTTTGTACTTGTTTCTCACTTTTCTCTTAAGACAACAAATACTATTTCACAAAATGTTGGTGTTCTCTTTTATGTTACCTGCAAATATTATTAATAAAATATACACACACATCGCTTTTTATTTCAATATTTTATATCAATTATGTGTATTTTGCAAATGTTGACCTTCCATATCTTTTATCATCCAGGATTCTGTGCCTCATACTGATTTTTTTTTTCTCTTCTCATTGTAAGAATATTGGAGGCCTGAACTTCAACTCTCACTCCCACCAGCTACAATCCTATTCCTGAAAATTTGTGAATATTAAGTGTTCATTTATTTCTATGCTTGAGATTATTTTCATTTATTGGCATCACGTCATACAGTAATTCTCTCTGGCTATCTTAATTGCCAGCCAGTGTCCTTGTACAAAAGCAATTTGAACACATTTTAAGATGCCTGATGTTCTTTCTTGAATACTGCCTTGTTTTCCACCAATTTCTTTAATCTACTCCTGTAGGACATTTTGTTCTTTCTCGTGCTGCTTCAAAAAGCAGTAGTTAATTAGCCCGAGGACATTAAATTTTAAAGCAATGCATCCATCCCGAAAGGTTTTCCTTTTATTTAAAAACTATCTGAATCCTACATTTATGTGAAATTCTCTTCCATCACTTCTCTTGCTGTGCATTACACTGGTACTCAATCAATGTGATAGGATTTTCAATTGCAGTGTGCAATCTAATCCTGTGCTCATTTGACAATCAGACGTGTACACTTTCAGCAAAGTTCATCATTTTCATTTCAGAAGACTAGGATCTCACTTTTAGCCATCTTCTGCTTGATTACAGGCACTAAGTGCTGTTCTCTTTGGGATAAAGAAACAGAGGACTGGTGATAAAAAGTTATCATTTACTCTTTATATGCATATGTATTTATGTACAGATTCTCCTCTACTTATGATGGTCTGACCTATGATTTTTGAAGTTACAATGGTCATTATCGCTATATTTTATGATTTTAAAAGTTTTTTTTCAAATATTCAACATTTTTGAATGTGCCTACCTCTGAATGGTGTAGCTGTATGTTATGTAAGTGTTCTGAGCACATTTAAGGTGGCCTAGGCTATGATGTTTGGTAGGTGGTAACAAAATCATTTCGACTTGTGATTTTTCATGTCAAGGAGCACCTGTGTGTCTGTTATAAATGTATTTATATTATGTACCTAGAGACATGGATCATTTTAATGGCTATGATATTGGCTAAGTTTGAAACATTTCTAAATTTTACAAGCAATAGAACAATTAATAGTAAACATTGATCACAACTTTTCTTCAGGATTTTATGTACTTCGAGCAAAATTCTGGAGCACGTGGAGGAGCTTGGCGAATGCTCTAGTCACCGAATATTGGTGCTTAGTCAGAAAGATGGTAAGATTTAGAAGCTTTGTTTTCTATGTTGAATTAAAGCTATTTGTGATGAACTGTGACCTCATTGTAAATTAAAAAAAAACTAATTTACTATAATAATTGCCTTTTTAAAGGACTCTTTTAATGTTTTGAAATTGAGAAAGCTTCAATAAAATAATTCTGCAATTTGTACACCAAAGCACACAGCATTTGGGGCAAAATGCCTGACATACTTTTTTTTAAAAACATCAATTTTCTGTTTGCTTTTTTAAAAACAAAGATGCCAAAGGGAAGGCAATTGAGAAATTGGAAAATGGAGATCAGAATAAAATGGGGTTGACTGTGGTTAGTGTATAGAAATAAAAGATGAATATTGTTGCCTGATTTGTGAATGTTATTTCTTATAATTAAAATGTAGTTGAATAAATTTTGATTGGGAAAAACTCCTGGATTGGCTCTAATTAAGCAATGACCTGCTGCTATGTGCTTGAATTCCGACTCTGACAGACTTGGGTTATAGTCATCATGTGTTGCCATGTATGTGTCCTGTGAATGGTGTAGCTCAGAATTAGTGAGGTGTTCTCCAGTTTGGAAATGTTGAACTTTTCATGTGGCAGCTTGGCTAAATCTGATCCAGTGCTCTCACATGCACATGCACATCTGTACATATGTAAATAGCATTGAGATATTGGGTATCCATAATGATTTGGCCAATTTTTGCACTTGTAGAACCAAGGGGTACACAATAATACGAAATATCCTGAACAGTAAATTGCTGCCATTATCCAGCAGAGCCTAGAGGAGTTCAACTATCCTAGTCTGTGAAACATGTCACATTGCATTATATTGCCACTGAAACAACCAACATTATTTTCTTGCAAATACATGTGTTGTTACTTTATTGGTAATTTCAAATACTTGTTTCACAAAGGGATATTTTCTCCAATGTTTTGTTTTTTGTCATACAGATACTTCAGTAAGGATATGGCTGATACCCAATAACGTGCCTAACTCAATTTCAGCATGGATCAATAGGAATGAAAGGAATTGACTAATATTCTTTTGAGAGTTTGGTGTTATTTATCTGCAGCAATGGTAAAGTTTATGCTCTAACAAAGGTAAAAGTGTGCTTGGTGTCACTTTGAAATGTGGATTTACTTGAAACAATTTTATATCACATGCTTGTGATTTATCAGTGTATGTTATATTCGTACTGTTAGCATAATAAACTTGTATAATATCCTTGAAATTTCCTTGAATCTGTCCTTTGATACTATAATTTGAGCAGAGTGGAAAGCCATGATGTAGATCATTGAGGGGGGTGGTGGTTTCTGTCAGTGTAGTTAGAGGGGTTGCGTGAGACCAGATCCAATCTGCATGTTAGGCACAATATGTCGCCCATTATGTCCTCAATGTTAGAAAATTATATCCATTTGTGTCAGACCTCACCTTGAATTGTGCAGATATTTAGATCTTTGATTTTACTAATTATATAATAATAAAAAAGAATTCTAATGTAACAGTCTTAAAAATGTTATTTATACTTGTGTCCTGCATTTTAGGAAATGATTGAAATACAGGAACGAATTCTTTTCATCCAAAATTCCCTAAACCGAAAACGAAACATTTTTGTGTTTTTGTCTTGGTTGCCCGAAGTACAGTTGACAACTTTGCAGGTCCACAATGAATAAAATGTTTTATTCTTGTGAGTGAATAGGGGGAAAAAAAGTTATTTGGTGCAAATCGTGAAGTGGACGGAGGCTGCCTAATTCCTGCTGTACGTCTCCTTGACATCCTCACAAAGCAGAGAGAGATTGATGTTGTACTCTCAGTCAAATGAAGTAAAGGAGGTGTTACACAAAATTTTCATGAAGTACCTTTTGTAGAATTCCTAATATGGATAATAAATGCAACATCACCAGAGCTGTCAACATCTGGGAACAAAAATGTTTAATGTTACCATACAGATTAAATGAATGACTTTAAAAGGGCAGTAGAATCATCCTTCGATCTCCTTAAGATCCAGGTAGTAATTTTAATTACAGAAATTCATGCAATTATGTTCCTCATTTGCTTTAAAGTTGGCTATTCTGGTATGAGATGACCTCACGAAGGGCTGTGTTTTCATATATTCCATTCAGCTTCCTCTTCAAATCTCATCTGACATTTGGTGTACAGGTATACCAGTTACTAAATGCGGTTAATACATTGGAATAATGTGATACAAGGATAAACCTCATTCCACATTTGCAAATTAAACTTTTAACAAACCTTTAATCAGACTGTTGTATCAATGATTGGAACAGAACATTCCTATTGAAAGGAACTTCACATGTTCTGGTAGCCATCTCCAGCAATGCTTAGAGTTGATGTTACAACTAGTTTTTAAAATACTACAGTTAATATAATCAACACTGAAACCAATTAGGATGGAGTGACTATAATCGTACTTCTCAAATGGATGGCAGGTTTTGTGGCTGAGTAAATTGCTTTGAATCCATGGTAACTTTTGCAGATACATGTCATCCGAAAATGTAGTGGAGTAGATATCCATCATGGGGACCTGTTGGAAAAGAAAACCAAGAAGAGGATACAGCTGGCTGCCAGCGGCTATCAAAAATGTATTCTTGAGAATGGTTGTATTCTTGATTCAAAGTCTGAAGAGATCCTAGATACTATTGATATTTTTTTTTTGCAATCCTAAATAATCAATTTTCAATAAATGTCCCTGATATTTAATGAACAATGGCAACTGATATTTTCTCAAATTAATAGAAAAATTATGAACATTTTAAATTAAAATATCACTTTAGTGTAACACAGGGATCAGGAAATTGTAGTTTTGTTCACATTTCCTTTATCTTGTATTATTGAAAAGACTGCCACCACTTTTTGCTGTAGCTCAAACATCTAGCAAATATTTATGTTCAAACCTCAGTGGCGAGAACCAATACGCTAATGAACAAGAAACATTATCACATTTGATGTTGCCTACTGAGCAGCTCTGGGTTGTTCCCCTACCCAAGCCAAAAAAAATCAGTAAAACCATCAATCTGAAAATCAATAAAACTGAAGATGCTGAAAATCGGAAAATAAAACAAAATGTTGGAAGCCCTCTTTTATGTTGGCAGCATACAGTAGATGTTTTTTTTTTAAAAAGTTAACATTTCACGTCAAAGATGGATGAAGACTCAGAAATTATTTATATGCATTTTCCAATATTATAAAGCAATTGTTAATTGTATGGAAAAACTTTTGCTTTTGGAATGGAACAAAAATAAAGGAATGTAATGACAGTATTTGGAATGAATAGCATTTATATCGATCTGCCAATAGGGGGACACAAAAGCTTTCTTCCAGTGTCACAGCTGGATTATTTCCATTCATTTTCCATTGAACCATTGTATCATACAGTGCTTATGGCATAATTACTTTAGCATTACTATTAGTCTGGAAGTTTTAATTTAACTTGCCATTCTTGGGACTTTAGTGATGGACGAGCTTGCCTGATATTTTAATCTTCTTTGGCTTGGCTTCGCGGACGAAGATATTTTAATAATGCTTAGACAAATGCCCAATTCACTTTTTAATGTTTTTTAAGGGTGGCACAGCTGGTGCAGCAGTTAGTGCAACACCTTTACAATGTCAGCGATCAGGAATGGACCTGGGTTCAAATCTCACACTGTGTGCAAGTTCTCCCCGTGACTACATCGGGTTTTTTTTTCCGGGGGCTCCAGTTTCTCCCACCCTTCAAAAATGTACCGGGATGTAGGTTAATGGGGTGTAATTTGGTTGGCACAGACCTGTAGGGCAGAATTGGCCTGTTGTAGTACTGTAGTCTAATTTTTAAAAATGTACATGTTGCACAGTATAACTTTTTTCAGTGAAGCAATTAAGTTTCAAGGGAGCACTGGCAACAGAAATGGGTGATGTTAAAGAGAACACATGAACTTGAGGCCCTAGCAAATGGACAGGGAGTGTGGGAACTGGGGCCCAAATAGGTGATGAGCAGTGTGGGAACCAGACCCCCATAAGTGCAAGAAATCCTGGAAAACATCATCTCACGAACCTGATGCTGATCTATCAGTTTTCTGATTAGTTGATATCAGATTGTCGGTTTTCCCTTTTGTATTTTCACTTACCCTTTGATCTTGTGCTCTCTCACCTACAGAATCGATGCTCTGAATTGGTCTTGATTTTAAAGTTCTCATCTTCTTTATCATCTCTCCATGACCATGGTCCTCCCTATCTTGCACTGCCTGTTGAAATCCATGAGCTCTTTTCATTCTTTTGCACATCTCTGATATTCATTAGCTTCATTGGTCGTTGGGCTTTCTGGATCTCTCTTTTCTCTGTAAACCTGTTCATCTCCAGCTCTCTGTCCCTCTTTAACCACTGCACTAACAGTGAATGCTACATTCTCCCGGTGTCTGCTTGGGTTTCCTCCCACCATTTGAAATGTACTGGGGGTTGTAGGTCAATTGAGTGTAATTGGGTGGTATGGGCTGAAATGGCCTGTTATCATGCTGTATGCCTTTTTTAAATTGGAATTTTAAAAAAATTAATCCCCTCCTTGAAATCTAGCTTTGACTATTTCTAGTCACCTAAAATGCCCTTGTATATCGCTATGGCAAGTGTTGTTTGATTCATTCAATTGACATGTCTTGAGAAGTTTTAGTGCATTAAAGACTTTGATGATTGCTTTTAATGAACTGCTCAGGCCATAAGGTATTTTCAAGCAGGCGAGGTTCTTCACCCGTGTGACTAAAGATGTACCTTTCTGAATGTGCTGTGGCCAGCTTCTAGTCGCCAATTCTGACCCTTCTCGGGGAAGGATAATCAGCGGAGCGCTGCGCTCTACCGCCTAACCTGAATGTACAGCCACTGCAAGCGGCTGGTTAGGGATGGGCTGATTATGGCGTCAGCCTGCAACCCATCTCACCCCTCTCCTCACTCACCCCTCTCCCTCCATGTCCCCTCAAGCCAGGGATGGGGGGCAGCAGGGGCTGTCGGGGGGGCCAAAAATCTGCCACAGAGCTGGAACTGTTCTGGGAAACACAGAGCAGTTCCAGTTGCGTGGGGGATTATGAATGGGTATTGTTGGCCATTGCTCTGCTGTGCATTTATGATGGGTGGCGCTACGGCACCAGTCGCCCTGCCTCCCTCGGCTTCGGAGGGCACTACAAGGCACCTCTTGATATGAATGTGATGCTGGAGCAGCCTTTTAGGGCTGCTGTCTGAAAAGAAAGTTTAAGTTTTAGATCCACTTGTGTAGCCGGCCTCCAGGCGAAGGCCTGACATGAAATATAGACTAACTACTGCTGTTGGTTCTCACTATTCCCTTAACTTTTCCAACTCTGCAAATGTAGTGAGAATGCTTGATGTAATCTCTCATCATTCCTATTGCAGGTCTTTTTTTAAGAAACAAATTAAAAATAAAACTGAACTACATAAAATATTTTGGGAATATCACTATTTTTTTAAATTGATTTTTAAATGCTGCTGGAAGTTGGGGTTTAGAATTCGTAATGCAAGTATCCTGGTAACATTGACAATTCTTAATGCAGGTGCTCCTCAAATTACAATAGGGTTATGTTCTGGCAAACCCATCACAAGTCAAAAAAATGCACTTGTAGTGGGCTGTCAACCACGTCATGCTCAAAGTGGTGACCTGACACCGGGACCCACGGCCTACATCACTGGCAGAGACTGGCTGCTATGTAGCCCATCTGGTTGAGCTAGGGAAGCAGCCACACCTGAGGATGAGAGGGGCTTGCTGATTAGCCGCTCTCCGGATGATGCTAAACAACCAATCCTGGGAAGCAGATTGTAATGCCACCAGTTGGGGGTGGGGGGGGCCATGATGATGTCAGAGATGGGCTGGTGAGCCCTTTATGAGCAGAGCTGCCAACACAATAAAGCAGAATTGAATTCACTCCTGTAGTGTGTTGCTCTTCTTTGAGCATGACCTCTCCAGTGGTAGTAGCCACTACAGTGGTGATCCCGACTGGTCCAGATGGCATCGTGGACCTAAAGAATGAGCAACCAGCCTGCAATCAATGTGGCCTCATTGAAGCTGCACAGCTTCTGGATATCACAGCCATGGGTGTGGTTCCAGCATGCTGAGGTGCAGTTTGCAACACAAAACATCACCGCCAACGATACCCAATACGGTTGGCACACTTGAGCAGGACATGGCAGCACACATAACTGACTTTCTCCAGAAACCTCTGGAACAAGGGAAGTATCAGGCCATCAAGCTACTAACCCAAGCTTTTGGGCTTTCACAGCGCGAGCGTGCAACCCATCTGCTACACATGGATGGTTTGGGGGACTGGGCCCTATCTGTCCTCTTGAACGATATGCTCACCTTGAATGATGGTCATACCCCTTGTGCTCTATTCAAGCAAATTTTTTTGGAGTGGTTACCCGAGGACATCAAGCTACTCATAGCCAAGGAGAACTTTGCTGAAAGGAATCTGCCAGAGCTGTCCTGGTCTGGGTGGAAAAAATGGATACCTGCGTTTTTTTTAGACCACGTGGCCTCTTATCATCAACATTGGCCTGCCAGAAAGCTGCTCGACAGACCAAGCAGCAAGTCTTCCTCCAAGCCTGCAAACTCTACTGAGCCGTATTGTTTCTATCATCAGTGATGGGGTGCGGAGGGCCCGCCAGTTCCAATCTCCCTGCAGGTTCCTGGGAAACACCAACGTCGGCTGTCATTAGTGGCTGCGGCGGATGGCCTACACTACAGTCTTCTCCACATCCAGGATACAGCATCAGGCTGAAGCTTCCTGGTCAACACCGGGGCCAAAGTCAGTGACCCCCCTCCCCCCCCCCAACTCCAATGCATGCCACCAGAGTTACAGGCCAACAATAACTCTTCAATATAGACTTATGGCACCCATACTATCCCTTTCCATTTGGGCAACCAACGCTTCACTTGGTGATTTGTCTTAGCAGACATCCACCAGCCTCTCCTCGAGGTGACTTCCTGAGGGCCAAATCCTTACTAGTCGACGTCAAGGGCCGCGGGCCTTTGACTCTTGCACTGGAAGGCACCAAACTGACTGCTCCCCACCTACATTCAGTTGCAAGTCCAAGCAATGAGTTCTCCAAGATTCTAGCCAAGTTCCCTTCCATTGCGATGCTGCATTTTAACTCCACTGAGCCTGAACATGGGGAAAAGTATCACATCCTCACTAAAGGTCCCCCACTTCACGCCAGAGCACGCCGCCTCCTGCCAGATAAACTCAACCTTGCCAAGGAGGAGGTTTTTTTAAATGGGAGAACTCTGCATTGTCTGCCACTCCCAGAGCCCCTGGGCCTCCCCCCACCCTCCGCCCCACATGGTCCCTAAGGCATCAGGGATTGGGGACTATTGCCGGCTAAATGAAGCCACCACACCATATATATATATATATACCCATCCCCCTTATTCAGAACTTTTCCGCAAACCTACAGGGGACACAGATATTTTCCACTGTGGACTTAATCCATGGCTATTATCAGAGGATATCACAAAGACTGCCATTATTACACCATTTGGGCTGTTTGAATTCCTCAGAATGCCCTTCAGCCTAAAAAACGCCACACAGACATTTCAAAGGCTTATGGATGCTGTGGGCAGGGATTTAACATTCTGATTGCAAACCATGACCATGCCGAACACACCACTCATATCAAACAGTTGTGCCACAGGTTGGGTGAGTTTGGCCTGACAATTAATCCAGCAAAATGCCAGTTCAGGAAAGACTCAATTGACTTTTTAGGTCACAGGATCAACTGCCACAGGGCCAAACCAGTACCCGATAAGGTAAAGGTCAACAATAAGGGGACTACAAGAATTCACCTGCATGTTCAATTTTTACCGCAGCGGCAGCTCACACCATGAAACCTTTATTCTTCCTCATGACAGGTACGAAGGTAGTTTTGTGTAACCAAGAGGCATGATACATTCCAGGCAACAGAAGACGCCCTGACTAACGCTGCCCTCCCCTGACACCCTAAAATTCATGTTCCCACTGCTTTCATGGTGGATGCTTTTAACACAGCAGTAGGGGGAGTTTTGGAACAGTGGGTGAGTGGACACTGGCAACCTCTTGCATTTTTCAGTAGACATTTGCGGGCGCCTGAACTGAAATATAGTGCTTTTGATAGAGAACTCCTGGCATTGTACCTGGCAATCAGACATTTTAGATGCTTCCTTGAGTGCAGGAAATACCAAATTTTCTCAAGCCCCTTCCTCACCTTTGCCTTCACTAAGGTTTCTGACCTGTGGTCAGCCAGGCAACAAAGGCACATTTCAGAAATTTGTCAGAATCTTCTATTGATATTCAGCATATTGCAGAAAAATCCAAAGTGTTGGCCGATGCCCTGTCACGTCCCACGATACAGGCAGTACACACCTCAACATCGAGCATTGATTATAAGACTCTGGCTGAAGCAAAGGCAGTGAACAAGTACATTGACACGTACCACACTGTGATTACCAGCCTCCAGTTGGTGGACGTACAGCTTGGTCCTAGATGGCAGACCGTCCTCTGTGACACATCTACGGGTAAGCCTCGTTCCGTCATTCCCACTACCTGGAGAAGGTGCATTTTCAAGGCCATACACAACCTGGCACACCCTGCTATCAAAACAACCATCAAAATAGTTGCTAGTCAATTCATCTAGCATGGCCTCTGCTAAGAGGTCAGCCAGTGGGCCAGAAATTGTACATGATGTCAGGCCTCAAAAGCCCATACCCACACTAAAGCCCCTCTACAGTCATTTCAACTGCTATGATGCAACTTCAGCTAAGTCCATATGGATCTGGTGGTCTGCTACTTATCCTAGGATCTACCTGCACAACTGAGTGGCTGGGATTGGCGTTCCAGAGCATATAACCTCGAACTGGGGCTCCCAATTTACTTCCGGCCTCTGGTCTAACCTCGCTAACACCCGAGGTACTCAGCTCCACCATACTGCAGCTTACCACCTTCAGACCAATGGTTTGGTGGAGCAATTCCGTTGACACCTTAAAGCAGCTCTCATGGCCTGACTCAATGGCCCTAACTGGGTGGATGAGCTCCCGTGGGTATTCATGGGGATCCAGACCACTCCTAAAGAGAACCTAGAAGTTTCTGCAGCTGAAATGGTGTACAGTGCACTATTAGTGATTCTGGGGGAAATGCCTGGTCACTAATTTCACTGGGAATGATTCCCCTGCATCTGCCTTGTCCCGCCTGCAGGACTGCCTGGGCACACTCACTCCGACATAGCCAAGGCAGCATGGCTCATGGACGACATTGCAAATATGTATTTGTCAGTTGTGGGGCACACAGGCCGCTACTACAGACACCTTACGAAGGCCCATACCAAGTTATATGACAAAATACATCAACATGTCTTTTGGATATTGCTCAAGCCATCATTCCTTGACTCTGACCATCCAATACATGACCCATCCCCAAACCGAAGGGGCAGGCCTCCCAAGCACAAGGCCTCGGCTAGTGCTAATTCTGAGGGGTGGGGTCATGTAGCGGGCTGCTGACCACGCCATGCTCAAAACAGCAGCCTGACACCAGGAGCACGTGGCCTACAACGACGGCCGAGACAGGCACTTCGAAGTTGTCACTTGACTCAGCAGAATGTGACTGCAGGACCCCACTCTGATGGGCTGGTCAGCGGCAGCCAATCGGGTGGAGCTAGGGAAACAGCCACACCCAGGAATGAGAAGGGCTTGCGGATTGACCGTTCCCTGCATAGCGCTAAACAACCAATCCCAGGAAGCAGATCGTAAAACCACCAGTCGGGTGGCATGATGATGTCAGAGATAGGCTTCTGAGCTCTTTATAAGCAGAGCTGGCAGCACATTAAATCAGTGTTGAATTCACTCTCTTCTTTGAGCATAACCTCTCCAGCAGTGGCAGCTGCTATAAACTTACCATTTTTTAATAATTACATTTTAAATACGTTTATTCCATACTGTAAAAACCCATTAACATTCTCAACTGAAAGCACACTGGGCATGAAGAATGTATGAAGCATTGAACTAAAATTAATTGCTGGATGGTTGGGATGCTAAAACGACAGGGTCATCATTTTCACTTTCATATCTGCATATCTAAGTGCGGAAACAGATTGGAATTTGAAATTAAAAGTACAGATTTGAACCATCGTAACTTGAAAAATCCTAAGTCAGACCATGGAACATAGGAGCACACCTGCATTCTGAGAGTAAATCAAAATGTCACACGTTAAGTATTCTTTAAGCTTGGAGGTCAAGAGAGAACATCTAAGACTAATTAACTCAATCTTTCGATCAGGATTTCCACTGAATTGATTGCTTTCCAAGCTTGGCCCCCACAGGAATCTCAGATAGTTGCATTTTTGTGTTCTGTGTGAGGCCAAAATATCAGCAGGTTATTTTGTTCACTGTCATGTGTTGAAAGTGTAACTGTTGTCAGTTACCAACTGAAAATGCTGGAAACAATCGGCAGCTCAGGCAGCATCTGTGAAAAGATAAATTGTTAACATTTCAAGAACCAGACTCTATCAGAACTGAAAATCATTTTCATTTACTATTGAAGTCAATGCCACTTATATTTTAGGTCCAGCATCTGCTATTTGTCTTATTTTACATAAAGTGACATTAGTGCAGTTCAAAACACAGCATGCACCACAAGTTCCAACATTTAAGAAAACTCTATTGAAGATCAAATCTGAAGAAAAGTAGAAAATGTTGGAAGAAACAGAATTATCTTGTGTGTGTAAATGCTTTTCATCAACAGTGGAATAAAAAAATTAAAAGAGGAAAAAAGTTCAAAAGTAAATACATATGTGATGGATGAAAGGCAAGAGAGATTAAATGACAAAATCACATGCAAGGTTCTCACAGATTTTTGTCATTTTCTTTACTGCAAACTTTCTCACTTTTTTTCCTCTAATTCTACTTCATCTGCCATTTTTATCTTCTGTTTTTTTATCATCTTTAAATCTCAAAGATTAAACAGCTACTCCATTGTCCCTGTCAATCACTGATGTGTGGATGACTTTTCAACTTCAAGTTACCATGCAGTTGGATTGAAGCCATGAAGTGAAACAAGAAAGTTTGCTAATGCTGTGATTCAAGCCATGGTTTGCAGGGTTGGACTCCCTTCTCCCATTGTATTTGTGTTTTGCTAGAGTGTTTACTTATCTGAGGCGCCTGCAAGCTCACACCAAGACACAAGAGAAACTTGTCCATGAACTACTCTTTGGAGACGATGCCGCTTTAGTTGCCCATTCAGAGCCAGATCTTCAGCGCTTGATGTCCTGTTTTGCGGAAACTGCCAAAATGTTTGGCCTGGAAGTCAGCCTGAAGAAAACGGAGGTCCTCCATCAGCCAGCTCCCCACCATGACTACCAGCCCCCCCCCACATCTCCATCGGGCACACAAAACTCAAAACGGTGAACCAGTTTACCTATCTCGGCTGCACCATTTCATCAGATGCAAGGATCGACAACGAGATAGACAACAGACTCGCCAAGGCAAATAGCGCCTTTGGAAGACTACACAAAAGAGTCTGGAAAAACAACCAACTGAAAATCCTCACAAAGATAAGCGTATACAGAGCCGTTGTCATACCCACACTCCTGTTCGGCTCCGAATCATGGGTCCTCTACCGGCATCACCTACGGCTCCTAGAATGCTTCCACCAGCGTTGTCTCCGCTCCATCCTCAAAATTCATTGGAGCGACTTCATCCCTAACATCGAAGTACTCGAGATGGCAGAGGCTGACAGCATCGAGTCCACGTTGCTGAAGATCCAGCTGCGCTGGGTGGGTCACGTCTCCAGAATGGAGGACCATCGCCTTCCCAAGATCATGTTATATGGCGAGCTCTCCACTGGCCACCGAGACAGAGGTGCACCAAAGAAGAGGTACAAGGACTGCCTAAATAAATCTCTTGGTGCCTGCCACATTGACCACCGCCAGTGGGCTGATATCGCCTCAAACCGTGCATCTTGGCGCCTCACAGTTCGGCGGGCAGCAACCTCCTTTGAAGAAGACCGCAGAGCCCACCTCACTGACAAAAGACAAAGGAGGAAAAACCCAACACCCAACCCCAACCAACCAATTTTCCCCTGCAACCGCTGCAATCGTGTCTGCCTGTCCCGCATCGGACTTGTCAGCCACAATCGAGCCTGCAGCTGACGTGGACTTTTACCCTCTCCATAAATCTTCGTCCGCGAAGCCAAGCCAAAGAAAGAACTTATTCAACTTAGGTTTGAAATGCTAAAATTAGTGACATTTTCATGTAGTCTAGGATTCACACAAAGGCATATGATTATTCATGATCAGTTCTTTTCACAAATTCTTTTGAAGTGGCAATATTTTGATGTTGAGACATGCCCTGATTTAGAGAGGGCCTGACATTGTCACAAATGACAATGTTATAAGCATATGAAATACTTAAAAATTTTGTTAATGGAACAAAAATAAAGGAATGCAATGACACATTATTTTGAATAAATAGCATTTATCTTGATCTGTCAGCAGAGGGATACAACTTAGAACTTTCCTTCAGTATCACAGTTTAAAAAAACAGCAATGAAATGCAAGAAAATGAAACATTTTGTATCGCAAGTCTGAAGTACTTCAGGAAACAGATGATTCAGAGTTATTGAAAATTAAAACATGCTTAAGAAAAGTTGAGATTTTTTGTTGGAACTCCAATCTTCATCCCAACTTGATCTAAATTTGAATCAAAAGTGGGTAATAAAAATTATATAATGCTAACTACCCTCATCAAGGTAGCATTAAACACCCTGCTAAAACTGGACAATGGGAAAGCAAAGGAAAAACAATCCAGTGGCTGGGCTCACATCACATACATAGTTCACGATTGTTGGACGACACAAGTCTCAGTGCCAGGATATCACTGCAGATATTACTCGAACTCAGCTACCAAGAAGGGCAAAGGTAGCATAAGTATGGAAAAACGACTGTATGGTCATCTCCTCATTCTCACCTAGAAATATACAACTGTTACTTCACATTGGTGGGTCCAAATCCAGGTGCACTCTACTTGACAGCATGGTGGGAGTACTTTCATCAGAAAGACCACAGTTGTTCAAGGAAGCAGCTCATTCCTAGTTTAAGTATTCAATGTAATGGTCAATAAATGTGCCTGTACCACTCATGTCCAAATCTTGAAAAATGAAAGATTAAAAATTCTATTGAGGTGGAAGACGCTGACAGTGATTTCTGTGAATTAGGTTAATGTTGGAGAACAAATTGGGTCTAGTGATCACAACTCTATTAGCTTTAGGGTAGTTTTAGGGAAGAGCAAAGAAGGGCCTAAATTTGAGGTTCTGGATTGGAGAAAATCAAATTTTGAAGGAATGAGAATGGCTTTGGGGAGTATTGAGTGGGACATGATTTTTTTCAGGAAATGATGTAAATGAAAAATGGAGAATATTCAAAGAAGAAATTTTGAGAGTACAGAGTAGATATGTCCCAGTGAGGATCAAAGGAAAGGCTGGAAGTCATAGGGAGCCTTGGTTTTTGAGGAATATTAGAAATTTGGTTAGGAGAAAGAGGGAGGTGTACAAGAGGTATAAACAGCAGGGTGATGAGAAATTGAAAGAGGACTACAAGGAGTGTAGAAAAAATCTTAAGAAAGAGATTAGAAAGGCCAAAAAGAGGCACGAAGAGGCTTTGGCAGGCAGAGTAAGAATAAATCCAAAGGGTTTCTATAGGTACATTAAAAGTAGAAGATTAGTGAGGGATAGAATTGAACCCCTTGTAAATAGGGTAGGCTATGTGAAAAGTCAGAGGGGATGGGGAAAATTTTAAATTATTTCTTTTCCTCAGTATTCACTAGGGAAAAAATATATTGTACCAGTTGAAGTAAAGAAAAATAGTGGGGAGGTCATGAATTATATAAAGATAACTGAGGAGGTAGTGATGGCAGTGTTAAAAAGATAAAGGTGGACAAATCTCCTGGTCCGGACAAAGTATTCCCAAGGACACTCAGGGAGACTAGTGTACAGATAGTGGGGCCATTAACAGAGATATTTAGGATGTCACTGGTCACGGGGGTAGTGCCAGAGAATTGGAGGGTGGCTCATGTTGTTCCGCTGTTTAAGAAAGGGTCCAAATGTAAGCCAGGAAATTATAGACCTGTGAGTCTGACACCTGTGGTGGGTAAGTTGATGGAAAGTGTTCTGAGGGATGGCATTTACAAATATTTGGAAGAACAGGGATTGATAGGAAGTAGTCAGCATGGTTTTGTCAGGGGTAGATCATGCTTAACAAACCTTATAGAGTTTTTCGAGGGGGTTACAAAAAAGATTAATGAAGGGAAGGGTGTTGATGTTGTCTATTTAGACATTAGTAAAGCTTTTGACAAAGTTCTCCACAGGGGGTTAGAAAAAAAGGTGGAGGCATTAGGTATAAATAAGGAGGTAGTGAAATGGATTCAGCAATGGTTGGATGGGAGGTGTCAGAGAGTATAGGTTGAAAATTATTTGTCCAATTGGAGGCCGGTGACTAGTGGAGTTCCTCAGGGATCGGTCCTGTGTCCTCTATTGTTTGTTGTATATATATACGATCTGGAAGAATGGGTGGTAAATTCGATAAGTAAGTTTGCAGGTGATACAAAGATTGGTTGTATTGTGGATAGTGAGGAAGATTACCGTAGCTTAAAAAGAGATATAGGAAAGCTAGAGGAGTGGGCTGAGAAATGGCTGATGGAATTTAATATGGATAAGTGTGAAATGTTGCATTTTGGAAAGGTAAATCTAAATAGGTCATATACATTGAATGGTAGACAATTGAGGAGAGCAGAGCAACAAAGGGATTTAGGAGTTATGGTAAATAGTACCCTCAAAGTTGATACTCAGGTGGATAAAGTGGTGAAGAAGGCATTTGGAATGTTGCCCTTCATAAATTGGTCTATTGAATTCAAGAGTTGGGATGTTATGATGAAATTGTACAAAGCACTGGTGAGGCCAAGTTTGGAATACCGTGTGCAGTTTTGGTCACCAAATTATAGGAAGGATATAAACAAAATAGAGAGAGTGCAGAGAAGGTTCACGAGAATGTTGACAGGATATCATGGTTTGAGTTACAGAGAAAGGTTGAGCAGCCTGGGGCTTTTTTCTCTGGAGCGTAGAAGATTGAGGAGGGATTTGATGGAGTTGTTCAAGATTTTAAAAAGGACAGAGAGAGTCAACATGGATAGGCTTTTTCAATTGAGTGTGGGGGATATTCAAACCAGAGGCCATGGTTTGAGATTGCAGGGGGAAAATTATAAGGGGAACATGAGGGGAAATTTCTTCACGCAAAGGGTGGTTGGGTTGTGGAATAAGCTTCCGGCAGAGGTTGTTGAAGCAAGGACGTTATTTACATTTAAGGAAATACTGGATAATTACATGGAAGGGAGAGGATTGGAGGTGTATGGACCAGGTGCTGGTTAGTGGGACTAGGAAGGTGGGGATTTGTTCCGGCATGGACAAGTAGGGCCAAACTGGCCTGTTCTGTGCTGTATATGGTTATATGGTAATTAGATGATTGACAGTATTTCAGATGGTGTGTGGTTACTGCAGATGACATTGTATGCTGGACCTGAGCAAGGTTCAGTGCATACACTGCTTTCTCCAGGCCATCAATGTGTTTGGATGACAGGTTCCTTCTTTAAGTGTTAAATAATCTGAGAGCCATTATGTGGCACATGCCAGAGGTTGCTTCCCACCATCCTCTTCCCACACAGGGTGGTCATAAAAAAAAAGATAACTTTCAATAAAGTTCTGTCACTACCTCCTCATCCAACCCTCCCTCTCTACTGCTTCTCTTTTCATAAATTAGGTTCCCAGAGCAGGCAGACCCAAGTAACTCTGTCCCCATGAGAGATTAGGATGTGGCTGGTGAATTGGAAAGGGTTGTGGCTGTCACATGATAGCACTGCCCCCTACCTAGTCGGAGGACACACCAGCTACCAATCAAAGTTTGGTTCTGCCCCACCCATTAGTGCCCACCTTGCTGTTGTACCCATGTAAATTACCTGGGACTGGACTCACCAGCCTGCCTGTACTTGGCCTTGGGCTATTGGCACCAAGTCACTGGACTCTGTAAATGACCTGGGCTGGACCCTTCAGCATTATAAAAGTGCCATATGTTCTTCTTTTCACTCTCTCTGCCAGCTTGGGACTACTCTGCTTCACTCCAGGCCTAGAAATGTGGAAGGATACTGGAGAAACTGATGGTAAGATGTGCACTATTAAAAGGGTTGGAAGCATTTTATTAGTGTCCCTAATAGCATAGAACTCTGCCTGCACTGAGTCAAGGGGTGGTGGGGCATCATAGTGACTTTTCTTGATCATTGTACGTGTATGTGAAAATTCTGGTGTTGTCCTATACAATGGAATATATGGTACTCTTTAAGTTCTCTATATCTAATAATCATTAAAGTGAACTACTAGATATGTTGGACATTTGGGTAGATCTTCTCAAAATCCAGACCCATCAGAAAAGTGGACTGAAACTGCAAATGACCAACAGGAGACAATTACTATTGCTTTCTGTAGTTTTGATTGACTCCTATCATTCTCTTTTTGTCAAATTAGAAAGGAAAGCATGAAAATATCCCATAAGGTTGTGGAGAAAAAAAAATCTAGTTAGTTGTAAATTTCCTACTCACTGCTGCATGTACTGAGTGGAACTCCAGTCAAAAAGTATTGGCTCTCATCTGCCGAGTGACGAATTAATACTATTGTGTGTCACAAATCCCCTGGATCACTTGATCTTTTTTGCCCAATCAGCTTCCTACTGAATTAAGCTTTTCAACTGCTTGCGTCATCTAACTCCAATTGCCAGTGCAGCCTTCAAATAAAATTCCTGTTGAAGTCTTTTACTAGCTCATGGAAATTCATGTCCATATTTTTTTTAAAAACGATGGTTTCTCCAGCATTGTGTTTTTCTTCCTCACAGACTTTCATGTTTTACTCCATAATTTTCAAGCCCATTTTTTCATGGAAAGTAAGTCCCATTTTTTTTAATGGTTCTGAAATACTGCTATAATTTTATCTGACAAGCATTTCTACTGAACATCATTTTATCTCCACTTGGTGACAAACAGGACAGCCTTTTCAGTATTTATCTGAATGAGCTCTGGCGTTGTATCTTTGTGGTTTGACAATGTTCAGAGAGTTGATGAGTCACTGATTCATCTATAACTATAAAATGTAAAATTGTTAAGCCACATCTTTATTAACTGTGAAAGTGGAAACTCTGACATATGACAGTGCAGATAACTGGGGAAAAAGGTGAAGGGAGCTTGAGGTCTTTATTAAGATGAGAAAAAAAGGCTCTGACAAAGGTTCACTTCTAAATTAAGAAATAAAGGCCAGGAATTGAACATATCTTGAAAAGAAAATAGAATTTAGAGGAATAGGATGATTCTTTGAATATAATTCTTTGTAATTCTTCTCTCCAACTAAACAGATTTTCATTACAAGATAAGGTAGGATTTATTAGATGAAATGGTGGTATGTTTAAATTTGCTGAAAGTGGAATCTGACTCTGAACTATTGTGTTCCATGTGAGTGAGGAAACAGGTTTTGTTTGTTTCAAATGCAAGGACTCTGAACACAGTTTTGGTAGTGAAGGATTTTATTTACAAAAGGCAAGTGTGGGAAATGGTAACTGATGCAACACACACACACACACACACACAATTTACAGCAACCATGAGAAAGAAATATGGACAATTAATAATGAATGTGAGAACAAAATATACACATACACATACAATGAACGATACCTTTTGAATAAGACAACCCCTCTGTCAAAACAAAATTGACATTTACCACTGACTAGTGGATGCTATTAAAAGCAAATCACAATATTTTTATAGCAAATTATCATTTAAAGGTTTAAATTCTATTTGGATATTTTAAAATAAGCCATTGCCAGCTCCTGTAACAGGCTGTTTAAAGTGAGACAAGAAAGTTTGGAGACACTGTGGTTGTAGTAAAAACACAATGAAATGCTGGAGGAGCACAGCCAGGCTTTCATTGTCCATAGGAGATAAAGATAGAAAGCCCTGCACCTTCTTCGAGGAATAAGTAAACAATAAGCAGAATGAGCAAAAATCAGGAAATCTCAGAATAGAGGCTGTGCTGGCTGGGGGAGGAGTCCAGACCAACAAAAGGTGTTAATTAGATATGATAAGGGGAGAGGTGAGAATTGATTATGTCTGTGTTAAAGGAGACAGGGAAAAGGGAGAGAGACAGAGCTGGGGGGAAGAAGTGAGGGGGGGGCTTTAATGAAAGTCAGACAAATTGATATGAAAGGCATCCAGTTGAAGGGAGCTCAGTAAGATGAGGTGTTGTTTCTCAAATTTGTGGCTTGTCTCAGTCTGGTAGTGCATGAAATCATTGATAGACACGTCAGCAAGGGAATGAGATGGAGAACTGAAATAGGCGACCACTGGAAGAGTCATGCTATTGTTGCTGACAGAACCAAGGCGCTCAATGAAATGATCTCCCAGTCTGCGCCCCATCTCCACAATGGTATCAATAGATGCAGTAGTTGACCCATGCAGATTCACAAGTAAAATGTTGCTTCACTTGGAAGGACTGTGGCCGCAAATGGTGGTGAGGGAGGAGGTGTGGTCACAAGTGGAGCATTTCCTGCGGTCATGGGTAGGTACCAAGGGTATGATTAGTGTGGAGAGAGGTGTGGACAAGGGTGTTATGGAAGGAGGAGTGGAATATATGTCTAGAGGTGGAGTTACGTAGAATGTGATGGAAATGGCAGAAGAGGATGTGTTGGATGCATAGGCTGGTTGGGTGGTAGTTGAGAACAAGAGCAATCCTGTCCTTGTTGCGTATGGGGGCAAAGAGGGTTAAGGCAGATATGTGGGTAATGGAGGATATGTGGTCAAGGTCAAGGTGATGTTGTTTGAAGAAGGAGGACATCTCTAATGATCTGGCAAGGAAGTCCTCATCCTGGGTGCAGATGCAACAGAGACAGAGGAATTAAAATAATGAAATGGAATCGTTACAAGGAACAAGGTGTGAAGAGGTATAGTCAAGGAGCTGTGGAAGTTAGTGGGTTTGTAAAAGAAGTTTGTCGTGAGTTTATCTCCTGAGATGGATACAGAGAGATTGAGGAAAGAGAGAGTGTTGTTAGAGATGGTAGTGGATTGTATAAAAAGGGGTGATGAGGTAGCATACAGGATGGAGATTGAAAACTTGGCTGAATGTGCACAAACAACAGCTTTGCACTCAATTTCACCATAACCAACAAACTTATTTTGACTTCAGGATGGGAAAACCAGAGGTGTATGATCATTGGGGGATCAAAGGTGGAGAGGGTGAGCAAAGTGTATTTCTTAGGAGTCACTATTGCGAAGGATCTTTCCTGAACACAACACACAAATTGCATCGTAAAGAAAGCTCGTCAGTCCCACTATTTCCTCAGGAGTTTGTGGAGGTTTGCAATGACATTGTAAACCCTTGCAAATTTCTACAAATGTTGTGAAAAATATGCTGAACAGCGCCATCAGGGTTTGGTATGGGGACACCAATGCCTCTGAGTGTAAAGCCCTGCAAAATGTAGTAGATTTTATGACATTATGGGTGAAACCCTCCCTACCATCGAGAAAATTTCCAGGGAATGCTGCCATTGGAGAGCAGCAGCGATCATCAAGGATCCAGACCACCCTGCAAACACTTTGTTCTCACTGCTACTATCACGAAAGAGGTACCACAAGACTCATACCATCTGGAACATCTGCTACCCCTCCACCATCAGACTTCGCCACATCAAACTCAATCAGTGACTTATTTAAGGACTCTTACATTTGCAGTTTATTTATTTTTCCTCTCTGTATCGGACAGTCAGTTTGTTTAGATTTTTTTATTTGTTTACATGTGTACGTTGACTCAGTTTTTTTTTGCACTGCCAGTAATTGGTAATTCTGCCTTGCCCATAGGAAAAAGAATTTCAGGGTTGTATATGATGTCATGTATGTACTCTGTCAATGCATTTGAATCTGAAGTTGTATGTTTCTAACTTGAGTTAAAGTTCTATGAGTGCTGAATGCCTTCTTGACCTGCAGGAAAACATTTATGAATGAGCCCACATAGAAATTTGGCAGGTTATTCAAACACTTTCATAAGGGGCTACAGTTAATAGTGATGAGTCACTCAGGGGGCATAGCCAGGTTTTAACATTGGGGGAAGTAAGCACATAAAAAAAGGTACCACGACCACAGTTCTCTCAAAGCTGTGTCCACGTGTACCACGTTTTGTAAACAGTTGCAGAAGAAATTAATATTTGCACATCACGACGCATACAAAAACACAAGTAGCCTAAGGAAGATACAATTTTAAAGGAAGCTCATAATTGTTATTTGTATTTAAAATCAAAACATATTAAAAACGTGTTATTTAACTATTTTACATTTTAAAAGGTTGAATCACCGAAGAAATTGTATGATGCCCAATTCTGAACCCTCCCCACAACCTACACCACGCTGAGGCTCCCGACACATGACTCCAAACCTTTCCCTCGACCCATCTGAACTGTGGGGCACAATTTGCATCAAATGAATTCTGTTTTTAAATAAAACAGTTTTCTTACAGCTCTCTGATTTACTTAGAGCATAAATCGAATATTATTTCGCGTCTTGAGTTCGTGACGATCCACGCCTGCACAGCATGCAATCCCCAATCCATGCCAGCTAATAACTGAAGGGCTGAATGTGCCAAGCCAGTAGGGAGCTTACACCATTGACACCCAATCGACTGGAAGGCATACCAGGAGATGGTAGATGTCATACTCTTAAGCAAAACACAATCCATGAGAGGAACTCAGCAGCAAAAAAAATGGATGTTTTGAGCCGGAGCTCCAATAAATGATGGTCTGAAAAACCATTTGTCACCAATCAGCGATTGCTATAACCAATTTGCTACTGGGCTCCCCCTCCCTTCTGGGCTCCTTGGCTTGAGCCCACTCAGCCTAAGTTGATGGTTAATCCACCACTGGTGAACACACAGTTCCAAAAAAAAGGCATCACTTTTGAACATATGTCCCCTGCACCCCACCTCCTTCCTAGCTATGCCACTGGAGTTGCTGATTGTCTTTCTAGGAAGAGACACTTGATTCTGATCTCTCTTTAATGTTCCTGTAAAAGGATAGATTATGAGCTGATCTATTCTCCAACTCTTCCCTGTGATAATACAGGATACTATCACCAATGTATATATTTGTATTATTTACATATAGTAGTAGTGATTGGCTGAGAGCTGTAGCCACGCCTACTGGCAGGTCATAAAAGGCTGCTCCTAACCAGACCTAGGGCAATCTGGACTGGTCGACCTCGATAAAATATGCTCCAGTCTTTTGCTAATAAAAGCCTTGGTTTGAGTCAACAAGTCTTTGAGTCATTCGACGAGCTACAATCCCCACTCCCCTGCCTTCTACCATAAGACCTTAAGATATAGGAGTAGAAATAGGCCATTTGGTCTGTTGAGTCCACTCTTCCATTCCATCATGAGCTGATCCATTCTTGCACTCAGCTCCACTCCTCTGCCTTCTCCTCATAACTTTTGAAACCCTGACTATTCAGACACCCATCAATCTCTACCTTAAATGCACCCAATGGCCTGGCCTCCACAGCTGTCTGTAATAACACATTCCAGAGGTTCACTAAAGAAATTCCACCTGCTCCCTCCATCTATCTTTGTATCATCTGCAAACTTAGCATCAAAGCCAACCATTCCATAATCCAAATTTTATCATACAATGTAAAATGAAGTGACCCCAACACTGATGCCTGTGGAACACCACAGATAAGTGGTAGCCAATCAGAATAGAATCCCTTTAGTGCCACTCTCTGTTTCCTGTCGATCAGCCAATGGTTTTATCTTGTTGAGCAGTCTCGTGTGCTGCACCTTGTCAAAGGCTTTTTAAAAGTCCAAATATAGAACATCCACAGCATCTTCTTTGTATAGCCTGCTTGTGGTTACCTCAAAAAATTGCAGCAAGTTTGTCAGGCAAGAATTTCTCTTCAGGAAATCATGCCTATCTTGTCATGTACCTCTAGGTGCTACATAATCTCAGCCTTATCAGATAAAGGCTAGATTTGCTTCCTTTATGACTATATTGTTTTCTTTTTATTGGAATTAGTAATTTTTGTGGTCATTGATACCCAACCCCTACCCACCCATGTCAAAATTCCAGATTATAGACAGAACTGGTTCCACAGGAGCGATTTGAGGTCAGTTCTTTGGATTTTCAGCCTTGGTTTGTGGTTCACTAGGTCAGATATTTAACCACTGCTCAGTTCTTTTCCATAATTTGGACAGGAACATATTCAAGCAGGAAAGATTCCAAGAAACTTAATAACAATTTTAGAGTTTAGGGATTTGGCAATTAAACTTGGTTATTCAAGGAACTGGGACATGAGGAATGTGGAAATCTCAAGGGATAAAGGAATGATGGGGGTTGCAGAGATAGGGAAGGATGAGATGATGATAATGGGTGGAACTTTAATATCACCTTCATAAGGAAGCAGTTAGCAGACATGAGATCATAAATCAAATTTAAAGCAGCGGAAGTGGTTTAAAATATTTTGTACTATGAAAAGACCACTTTAGTTCAAATCATTATAAACTACATAAAATTTTATATTTGCATTGATTTCCTTAATCCAGAACCTTACTTCCTGTTGCAAGACTTTTTGTAACATTTTGATGCCATCTCATTTCCCGGTAAATGTCCATGCCATGATTAAAAACAGAAATGCCACATCAACTGGCACTTATCAGCATGTATTTACAGACTCTGACCATTCGGTAAAAGTAGTAAAGCACAATAGTTTGTGGCACCATGATTGAAGTAAAAACACAAAGCTGGGGAAACTCAGCAGGTCAAGCAGTGTACTTTACAGCAAAGATAAAGTTAATACACAGTGTGTTGAGCTTGCACCCTTTGTAAATGCATGATCTTGGATATTCTTTAATATAATATTTTCAAATACGAAATGAAAAAATAAGGACTTGAAATTTTAATAATGATTTAATGGGCAATATCACTGTGGTAATTACGGATGCTCATGTCCTCATTCTTCCTTCATTACATGGTCACACTTCCTGATGCCACATTCATCTCCGCACCTTTAAGTTGAAAGGACATTGTGGTGGAGAAGTGGTTTCACCATTCACACCAAGGTCTAGCTGGATCATTGGACCTGTTTTTCATATTTTAATCTGCTCACTCTTCCTGAATAACCCAGCAATTTAATGATTATTTTCTCTGCTGTAAATCATCTTCATGAACAGATTTCAGATTTATTGTCATATTACAGACATGACATCACATACAACACTGAGAGTCTTTTTACTGTGGGCGAGGCAGAATTACTACTCATTGGTTAGTGCAAAAAAAAACTGTTCACAGCATATATATGTAAATAAATAGTGCAATACAGATAAACTTTTAAAAAAAATCAAAGTGCACAAATAAGATAGTTCCTCCACTTTTATTGGATGTCTGACCATGTCACAATAAGAGTTTGAAGTTGTATCTGACATGACCCAAATTAAATTATTTCTGCTGATCATTTGCAACTATACTGCACCCATGGATGACTGTGCTATCCTTCACTAATCATTTGGTTCCTGCCTTATTTATTCAGAGAATCATTTGCAATGCCGGTCTAGTGTCCCCTAAGGAACTTTACCTACACTTTCTGTTCTTCATTCATACAAAATTTTCACAATATCATTGGAAAGTGCATTATTTTTCACATTTAACTGACAACACCATCTCTTTCTGTCAGAAAATGGTGTCATTAAAAGATAGAAAAGGAAGGAAATTTAAAAGTCATTTTCATGTGGAAATGCAAAGGTAATCAGGAATTATGTAACTGCTAGAAGCAAAATATTGATTAATAGTTTTCCTTCAAGAAAATTGCCCAGTTAATTTCATTCTGCCAAACTTCTTCCATCATTCCCGATGGAACTTCTACTGGTCCTTAATCAAGAAAGGTGCTTGATATTTCCCCATGTTCCCATAGATAAATGAATGCATTAAGAATCTCTATCAAAGTTGCACTGGACACTGCAGTTGTCAATGACAAAAGTAAATATACATCTCCACGCGAAGAGATTATAGAGATATTTTTGGAAGATAAATTGGGGCAGGTTCTTTAGTGTAGGTCACACACAAAAACTTTAAAACAGATCTTATTTAGATATTGTCCTGAAAGACTTGAGTAAATATAGCCTGATAAATACTGCAGTGTATAATTTACGTAAAATAATCCAATACACTGAATGCCTTGTGTAACAAGTTTTAGAAAAACTTATATTGAGATTGTAATCTTCAGCACTTTGCTGAAGCTTATGGTGTCTTCCCCACTAATCTGTGGCTGTGTAAAAACCATAATAGATTACATAACTGATCAGTGATTGGCTATCCTGTAGATTATTAGAGTTATTAGCCCATGGACAAATATGAGGCCTTCACAACTCTAGAAAAAAATAATTTTTATGCACCCTGGACTAAACAAGCCATTCTTAAACTTTATTTTTGGCTATGGCCCCCTAAGGATTCTGCTCACTTTATGGACTCCCTTCCCAGTGAAGCAGTCAGGGTTAGTTGGTAATTCTCTTCTGCTGACTACAAGAAAAATAACTATGATTTCAATCTGTGGTCCCTTTTAAATATGCTGAGGCCTCTGGGAGACTGGCAGGTCTAAATGACTGGGCCCTTATCTTGAAAGAATGTCCCCTCATTCAAGACTCTTGCACTATTGAAAACATCTGAATATATCCCTTGTTATTATCCCCATAGGACTTGTTAAAATATACTCCCAGGGTGGGAGTCACAAACATCAGAGGATATATTTTAACAAGATCACACCTCATTCTTCCAAATTCCTAAAAATATAGACCCAACTTACTTACCTTCATTTAATAGTGAAATCTTCTCATTCCTGGAATTACCTCAGTGAACCTCCTTTAGACTGCTTCCAATGCCTCTATATCTGACTTAGCTAGGGGAACGAAAGCTGCACACTGGCCTCACCAAAGCTTTGTGCAATTAAAATAGCCAGGAAAGTAAAGCAGATAATATAGGACAATCACAGATGGTATCTTCCTGGCTTGTGCAGACAAATAGATGTTGATCCTCTGCAAGGAACTGATACCAAAAAGTATTTTGATTCACAAGTGATTATTTAATATTAATATGCCAATAAAAAAAGAATAATTCTAGTTATATTCAAGAATAATGGAAGTATTCTCAAGAGTCCTATTCATGTAGTTTATGTTGCCAAGAACTTTGTCTCATGAAAGTACATTTAACTCCTGAAAAATGTAGTTTCCTTGCCACCCTGCTTATAATTATAAAGTCAAGAGTCAGTTCCTTTTAATGACTTAACCATGATTTTACAACTTGTTTGAGGACATAATTTAATACACGAAATGGTGAGAGAAACTCAGAAAGTCCCACAGCATTCCTTATGTAGCAAAGATATGTGACCAATGTTTCAGGCCTGAGCCCTTCATCGAGGTATGAGCAAAAAGCAGGCAGGTGTCTAAATTAAATGGTGGGGGAGGAGCACAATCCCAGAGGGCAAGAGAACATTTGTGGATATGGATGGGAGGGCAGAAGAGAAAAAAAACTGGAAATGATAGAGCGAGGGGGGAAGAGAAAAAAAACTGGAAATGATAGAGTGAGGGGGGAACTAGAGGAGAAGGGATAGAGAAAGAAAGCGAGAGAGATAGGAGGGGCCTAACAGAAACGAGAGAAGTAAATATTAATGCCACCTGGTTGGACACTGCCAAGACAGAATATTAAGCATTGTCCCTTCGATTGGCGATTTCCAATAGCGGGGACCTCCCAGTGGCTAACCAATTCAATTCCGCACCCCACTCCCTTACTGGCATGTCTTCCATAAATCTCATGCACTGCCAAACTGAGGCTACCTGCTCATTAGAGGAACAACATTGGTGGAGCTATGGAGAGGATGCAAATGAGACTTACCAGAATGTTGCCTGGATTGCAATGTCTTAACAGTGGTGTACAAGATTATGTGAGGCATATATAAGGTAGACAACCGGCACCTTTTTTCCCAGGGTGGGAGTAGCAAACACCAGAGGATATCTGTACAAAGTGAATGGAGGAAAATTGAGGGGAAACATCAATGGTATTTTTTTTTTATGCTGAGAGTTGTTGGTGCCTGGAATGCCTTGCCAGTGGTGGTAGAGGAAGCTGAAACATTAGGGACATTTGAGACTCTTAGACAGGCATATGGATGAAAGAATAATAGACAGTTATGAGGTAGGAAGGGTTTTGTATCTTTTTTTGGTAGGAATATAAAGGTCAGTACAACATTGAGGGCCAAAGGGCATTGTGTTGTAGTGTTCTATGATCTATGTTCACTTTCCAACCCGTTCCATTACTTGGCCCACTTTCCTTGTTTATTTAGATCCTGTTGTAATCTTAAATAATGTACTTCACTGCCCACAACATCACCAATTTTCATGTCATTTGCTCACCATGTTGTCATCCAAGTCATTAATATAGATGACAAATAACAGTGATCCCAGCAACACACTACTGGTCATATGTCTGCAATCTGAGCAATGGCCCACAACTTCCACCTTTTCTCTACTACCATCATGCTAATTCTGGACTTAACTGGCCAGGTTATCCTGGATCCCACATTATATGATCTTCTGGACTAGCTTCCTATGAGGGACCTTACTCAAGATCATGTAGATAACATCCACTATGCTGCCTTATCTGGATCAAAAAATATGATTCCCACGCACAAACCCATGCTGATTATCCTACTCACTCCTCTCCTTTCCAAATGCTGATAGATATTGTCCTTTGGAAGTAACTTTCCCACTCTGATGTTAGGTTTGCTCGCCTGGAGTTCCCGAGCATGTCCATGCAGCTCTTCTTATATAAAGTCACAGAATTAGCCACTCTTCCAGTCTTCTGGTGCCTCACCCTAACTAAAGATGATGCAAATATCTCTGCCAGCACCCCTGCAATTTCTTCCCGAGCTTCCCACAATACTCAACAATACACTTGATCAGGTACCAGGAATTTATCTGCCTTTGTGTGCTTTATGACCTCCAGTGCCTCCTTATTGAAAATATGTATATGTTCCCAGACATCACGATTCATTTCCCTTCATTCCTGGACTTCTATGACCTCCTCCCTGATAAATGCAGATGTGAAATATTCATTCCAGATGTTGCCCATCTCCTGTGGCTTCACACATGGATGGCCATATTGATCATTAAGGGGATCTATTCTCTCCCCAGTCACCCTTTCACTCTTATAGAGGACCTCATCTTGAGAACACATGCAGCAGAATTAGAGAAACCGAGAAAAATGGATGGCATCCTTACAAGAGGTGGATGGCAGGAGTTGTGATCGAGGCAGTCGCCAGACTTTGGGTTTACAGTAAATAACTATGGATTGTTTACCTCCTGAAATGGAAACAGTGAATTGCAGGAAAAAGAGAGGTGTTAGGCGTTCTCAAACAATTGTCTCCTCCTTCACCATTTCTCAACCCATCTGACATCATATGCCTTGTCTGCTTTTACCACTCATGCAGATACCCCTGTCACCCAAGTTTACTAATTTTCTGCCCCACCTGGCTTCATCTGCCCATTATCGCTTACCCTCCTCAGTCCACTGTCTCACCTTTTCCTCTCTACTTCAAGAATGAAGAAGGAAGATAGTATATTCAGCTCAGAAGCAATTCTTTTATCATCACAGATGCTGCTTGACCCTTTGAACCAAACAGCAGTTTGGTTTTCACTCCTGATTCCAGCCTCTGCAATATCTTTAAGCACAAAGATATGTCAAGTTTATTATTGTCTGACTGCACAAGTACAACCCAATGAAACAGTGTTCTCTTAACCGCCAATCTACTGGTTAACATGCCAGCGTGAACACCCATGGACCAGAACGTAGGGGTCAAATTGCCCTGGGGATGATCCGCCAAGGGAGGTAGTATCATCGCGCCGATTCGTTTTGAATTGATGTACAGATTCTCCCAGAGTGAACAGGACAGGGGTATGCAGGAGGATTGGTGGCTCTTTGCTCTGCGATGCCGGGTGATGAATGTGGAAGGGTGCAGAGAACCGGTTAACATCAGTACAGTGTGAACACCACTACCGGTATTTTAAAAGTTTTGTTAAACTACCAATTTTGCAGTTCACTAATGTGAAAGGTGCTATAGTTTCATAAAAATGAGCATCTCGGATGGTTAATGTGAGCAGTTCCTTTAGTCATTCAGCATTCTCACTGCCAAAGGAAGTGCTAACATTAAACATCCAAAACAAGTGATCAACAGCAGTTTCAATTGTTCAAAGTTCAAATTTATTGTCAGAGTACATACCTGATATCACAAACAGCCTTGAGATTCTTTTTTGGACATTTTAGTTTACATTCAAGTTTATTGTCACATTATACCTGATGCAGCAAATCAATTTTAACATGCATACAGCAGTACAGAATAGATGGGGAAGAGCACATTACAGTGTGTAGTGTAACAGTGAAAGATCAATTAGTTCAGAACAATGGCACCATGAGAGGGGAAGTTTATTTTGGGGCCTGATGACTGCAAGTCTTTCAACTTGTTGGCATGTGATTCCACTTGTTCAAAACTGAACATTTGAGAATAGGCAAGTTATTTTGAAGAATTACTTATCAGCACTTCAACTGATGTGATGCCTTTGAATATTCAAATGCCTGTGGATGGTCTGAAGACTTGGAAGCCTAAAACTCTGGATGTTCAAAATATCAGCAATATCTCTTCCTTGCTGACCATCAAGGACACTCCGAGGCTGCACGTTTAGTTCACTGCTCTATTCCCTGAACACTCATGATTGTATAGCCAAGGTTGGCTCCAACACAATTTATAAATTCACTGATGACACCACCATTGTTGAATAAGTAACTAGAAATTCAGGAAGGAGATTGAGGATCTGGTTGGATCGTGCCAGAACAACAAGCTTATTCTCAAAACGTCACCAAGACCAACGAGCTTATTGTTGATTTCAGGAAGGGGAGACTGAGAGACCACACACCTGTCCGCATTGATGGGAGAGGATGAAGAAGGTATTCTGGGAGACCTCTCTTGGTAGCATCACATTGAAACAACTGTGAAGATGGCACACCAATGCCTTAACTTTCTATGAAGTCTGAGAAGATATGGAATATAGTTGAATGCTCTAATGAACTTCTTCAGTTTAACCATGGAATGTTCATTGATTGCATCACAGCCAAGTTTGGTAATTTGAGCACCCAGGAACACAGAAGGTTGCAGAAGGTAGCAAACAAAGCTAGCTAGGTCCATTAGAGGCTTCCATCTCCCTGTTATATGTGAGGCACTGCCTCAAGAGGGCAGCCAACATCATAAAAGGCCCCCATCACCTTTATCACAACCTCTTCTCAGTGCTACATTCAGTTAGAAGGTATGGAAACCCAAAGATTGAGCAAGTCCACGTTCAAGAAAAATCTCTTTCCAACAGCTGTCAGCGTCTTCAACTTCACCTTGCTACACTAATCATAAATTACTCCACATGAAAAAAAAGGCCTGTTCGCACTATTGCAATGCCACTTTTTTTCTTGCACCTGGTCATTGTGAATATTTATTATCTATCATTTTTCTGCTAATTGCATCTTTTTAATGTAATTTAATATATTGTATTTTTTTTGTTGTTTTCCTTTTACAAAGTACTTGTTCAGCGGCAGCATGTAAAAATTTCAGTACATATGTACATTCTCAATATCAATATAAACTCAATATCATAATTATTATTACTTTTATTACAGTTTTGAAGAATAACTACCTTCATTTGCAAATACACCAAATATTAATTAAGGGAACAAATATTTAATCTTGGAATGTTCATTGATTATGATTTAACTGATGGGATGGCTGCATGATCTTTTTCCAGAATTTTATACTGAGAGTTTCAATGCTGTCTAATGAAAATAAAAATTTATTTATTCATGAAAAACCAAGATGCTCCAATCCTATTTGTTTGTTTCAGCATCCTAAAGGTATCGATAAATGTTACTTTTGTTTATTAAAAGACTAGACTAGAAGAGACTGTATGGAAGATATACCTATGTATTCATTAATCCATTACTATGTACTTCAACTATACTCATAGCAACAGGCATTTCAGAGTCCAGGCTTTGATTTGTCTTTGCCTTACTTGCAAATAAAGGTTAAACATTCCTGAAGAATTCTCCACATTAACTGATTCATTTTTGGACCTCAGAAAACCACGAGAAATTTGGCGCTGCGAGCAGGGTCGGAAAGAGACTCATCAGAAAAGAGATGGCTGGTCGAGAGTGCTTCTCTGCCCCTCGAGGATCTTCTTGGAACCAACAGATAAAAGGTGGGCACCTGCAAAAATAGGTAAGCGGTTTTCGCTTTAAATTCAGACTAAAATCTGTTGGGAATGGGAGGTCTCCAGGGACATAGAAGTGCCAAATGACAATCAGAGGGCCTCTCTGATACAAAAAAAAATCTGTCGACAAATTAACCCAAATGAAGGCTTGGAGAATTGATCAGGAAAACTGCACAGTGGAGTGAGTAGTAATAAGGAATAGAGTTTGAAGGAAAATTCCATGCGGTGTTGTTAAGTCCTCGTTGCTACCGCCCTAGGTAAATAGGGGTCTGAATGGATGAGGCATCCTGCGGATACTGCCCTAGGTAAATAGGGGTCTGAATAGGCAGGATAACACATTCTGGGGATACCAGCCTAGGTAAATTGGGGTCTGCATGCACAGAACAGATAAGCTAGATAAAATTGGGACCAGTTGACAATATAAAAACACAGTGTTAGGGAAAAAGTAGAAGTGACATAGAAAATAGCACAGTAACTACAAAGAGTGGACAGGACAGAAATAAAGGATGATGAAGTGTGCCAAAGAAAACAGTACAATGAATAAGGCAACTGCATTTGAGATATTAAGCAAAATGTTCCCAGTATATAAAAACAATACTGTAAAAAACTCTGAAAAATCAGAAAAAAAAATCAAAAAATTGTTAACCAAATGGCCAAAGGAAGATATCTTCAACATAAACATGTGTAATGAAATGGAAGCACTAATCAAAAAGTATGTCTAAAGATAAATTCAAAAAATGATAACAAAAAGAGAGCTGGAAGTAGAGATACTGAAGCTTTTCAGGACAGGAGAGAGACTGGGGAAAGCTGTTAGGCAGTGAGGATAACTAAAGAAGAAAGTAAAAAACTGGAGAAACAGCCTGAACAGAAAGAAAATCAGGAAAATAAACCTACATTATGTGGAGTAAATATAACTCAATGTACTTATTATTAACCGATAGAGGGATATAGGAAAAGGGGCTACAAGGGGTGTGATATAACTTGCATGTAATGGTACTTTACCTTATATGTTAAATGTTTGGCCTGGAAGTCAGCCTGAAGAAAACTGAGGTTCTCCATCAGCCAGCTCCCCACCATGATTACCAGCCCCCCCACATCTCCATCGGGCACACAAAACTCAAAACGGTCAACCAGTTTACCTATCTCGGCTGCACCATTTCATCAGATGCAAGGATCGACAATGAGATAGACAACAGACTCGCCAAGGCAAATAGCGCCTTTGGAAGACTACACAAAAGAGTCTGGAAAAACAACCAACTGAAAAACCTCACAAAGATAAGCGTATACAGAGCCGTTGTCATACCCACACTCCTGTTCGGCTCCGAATCATGGGTCCTCTACCGGCACCACCTACTGCTCCTAGAACGCTTCCACCAGCGTTGTCTCCGCTCCATCCTCAACATCCATTGGAGCGCTTACATCCCTAACGTCGAAGTACTCGAGATGGCAGAGGTCGACAGCATCGAGTCCACGCTGCTGAAGATCCAGCTGCGCTGGATGGGTCACGTCTCCAGAATGGAGGACCATCGCCTTCCCAAGATCGTGTTATATGGCGAGCTCTCCACTGGCCACCGTGACAGAGGTGCACCAAAGAAAAGGTACAAGGACTGCCTAAAGAAATCTCTTGGTGCCTGCCACATTGACCACCGCCAGTGGGCTGATATCGCCTCAAACCGTGCATCTTGGCACCTCACAGTTTGGCGGGCAGCAACCTCCTTTGAAGAAGACCGCAGAGCCTACCTCACTGACAAAAGGCAAAGGAGGAAAAACCCAACACCCAACCCCAACCCACCAATTTTCCCCTGCAACCGCTGCAATCGTGTCTGCCTGTCCCGCATCGGACTTGTCAGCCACAAACGAGCCTGCAGCTGACGTGGACTTTTTACCCCCTCCATAAATCTTCGTCCGCGAAGCCAAGCCAAAGAAAGAATGGTACTTTACCTTATATGTAGAATAATGGTGAATTTTTTTTAGTTCAACTTGTTTTCTTGAGTGTTTAAAAGTTGATACATCCCTTTGTTAAATAAAGACCTCCGAAGACTGTCTTCAAGGCTGAAAGCAGTAAGGGTTCTCTCAGGTTAACTTCATATTCAATAAAGAGTTAACTGTACCAGTTCTGTGTGCCATGTTATTTGCAACGAAAAGTGGCAGTTTCAATATAATATTTGGCAAACCATCCAGGAGTCTAAGATTGAGGAATGTTTACTGGATGGTGTCAGTGATCAGCTGAATTAGCATCTAAAGACTAAAGAGTGGGCCTACGGGACACTTCCCCGGTTCTTCTTTTAAGGTTTAGATCGAATGATCCTTCCTTCCCTATAGCATAACTCTGATGGACTCCAGATAACTAAGAGTGTTGCATCCTGAGCACACAGAGGATAAGGGCTTGAGGATTTGTCCGGTGAGGGGATAAAACTACTGTCCAACATAACGTGTTGTCCTAGTTCTGATGTCCTACCTTAGACTGGTTGTTACGAGGGGAAATCCCTCCCCACAAAGGTCAGGACCCTGAAGTGGGCACAGGGGAACAAAAGGACATGGGACAAGTGTGTGATAAATCAGGAGTAAACATTCCTTTGGGTAAAATGTCAGCAATGAGTGATGTGAGACAGCCAATGTGTTATTTATGTCTGAAGTATGGTAACGATTAAGGGTAGAAATTTAAATTGGACGTGAGTTGTGCAACTAAAAAAAAAGTAGGAATTAAACAGGAGTCCAGAAAAGGACTGGCCAGGGAAATTTATGATAGAGTTAAAAAAGGTAATGATATATCAGAAAAGGGACCAGCCCTGTCCATGTCTAGCTTACTAGAGCTGTTCCAATTATATAGAGCAGGAAGAAGAATTTATAATGGTAGAAATACAGTCGAGGCAAAACAACTAATGTGGAAAAAATAATAAGAGCAGGAGAGATAATGTGAGCCAAGCAGAGGAAACTTTGAGGATCTCAATTACATGTCTGGCATATAGCCTAGCAATCAAAATAAAGTCAATAATGATTAGCAGCTCCTGCCCTTGTCTGTGCAAGTATATCTTTTAAGGCTGTAATTAAGCTTCTCTCCAGGTAAGGTATATAATAAAAATTAAATTTAAATGAGGAATGGACCAGCACCAACTTCAGAATGTGAAAAGGATTTAGCATTTCAGATTAAAAATATATTTACAATTAAAATGGTAGCATATTCTCTTGCCCACACCCCTACCCTAGAGAGAGAGAGAAAGAGATTTTTTTTCTCTGCTTTCCAGTCATGACTGGCTTAACTCTCGGTTCTGCTAAATTTTCAAAACAGGACTGAGCCCACGTTAAATGTTCTACTTGAAACTTTAAAACATATTATGGATGAAACCAAGCCAGTGATCTCTTTCAAATATAAACAATGAGGGAGAAAAGAAATGGAACAGAAACAAAGGGAGTTACATAACTGAGAAGTTCTTCAGGTGAATATAAGAGGAAAGAAATAAGATGCCAAATGGTTAACAAACAGAAGGTGAAAGAAGAAAACCCCAAGGACCCGATGTCAGGCAACACCATCCCTATATGTACCCTAGCAGCCACAGTAACCAGACCTGTGACTCACAATAAAGAAGACTTACCATGAATATGTATGTATAATGCATTTCGAGTATAATGCGACCCCCCCATTTTTTAAATTTTTTTTTATTTTTCAAACTATAAACCATAATGACAAAAATACATAGACATTTTTTCTCTTGAATATATAGTGTCATTTTCTCCCCTTTTCCCCCCTCCCTTCCCTCCCTCCCTCACCCCCCTTCCCATTTATTTAAAGTTCAATCTATAAGATACATAAAACCTGTTAAACAATGTCGTCACTTAATAAAAATAAACAAGAAATTTTTGTTTTTTACTTTTATATACTGAGTCAGTTCATTTCGTTGTCTTCTCCTTCTGTCATTTTAGGTGGTGGAGGTCCATAGTAGGATTTCTCTATTGTATTTCATGTATGGTTCCCATATTTGTTCGAAGATTGTGATGTTATTTCTTAAATTATATGTTATTTTTTTCTAATGGAATACATTTATTTATTTCTATGTACCATTGTTGTATTCTCAAGTTGCTACAGCTAAGGCTATCATCATAAATCTTTTTTGTGCTCCATCTAAATCAAGTCCAAGTTCTTTATTTCTTAGAAGGAAGATCTCTGGGTTTTTTGGTATATTGCTTTTTGTGATTTTATTTAATATTTGGTTCAGATCATCCCAAAATTTTTTCACTTTCTCACATGTCCAAATTGCATGTATTGTTGTTCCCGTTTCCTTTTTACAGTGAAAATATCTGTCTGATACTGTTGGGTCCCATTTATTTAACTTTTGGGGTGTGATGTATAGCCTGTGTAACCAATTATATTGTATCATGCGTAACCTCATGTTTATTGTATTTCTCATAGATCCGGAGCATAGCTTTTCCCATGTTTCATTCTTTATCTTTATGTTTAGATCTTGTTCCCATTTTTGTTTAGGTTTAGAGTTAGTTTCCTCATTCTCCTTTTCTTGCAGTTTGATGTACATGTTTGTTATAATTTTTTAAATTATCATTGTGTCTGTTATCACATATTCAAAATTGCTTCCTTCTGGTAACCTCAGACTGTTTCCCAATTTGTCCTTCAAGTAGGTTTTCAGTTGGTGGTATGCAAACCTTGTATCGTGAGTTATATTATATTTGTCCTTCATTTGTTCAAAAGATAATAATTTATTTCCCGAAAAACAATTTTCTATTCTTTTGAGCCCTTTTCTCTCCCATTCTCTGAAGGAAAGGTTATCTATTGTGAAAGGGATTAGTTGATTTTGTGTCAATATTAGTTTTGGTAGTTGATAATTTATTTTATTCCTTTCTACGTGACTCTTCTTCCAAATGTTGAGCAGATGGTGCAATACTGGTGAATTCCTATGTTGCACCAATTTATCATCCCACTTGTATAGTATATGTTCAGGTATCTTCTCCCCTATTTTATCTAGTTCTAATCTGGTCCATTCTGTTTTTTCCCTTATTTGATAAAATTCTGATCGGTATCTTAATTGTGCTGCTCTATAATAATTCTTAAAGTTTGGTAGTTGTAAACCTCCTTGTTTGTACCATTCTGTTAATTTATCTAGTGCTATCCTCGGTTTCCCCCCTTTCCATAAGAATTTCCTTATTATTTTCTTTAGCTCCTTGAAGAATTTCTCTGTTAGGTGAATTGTTAATGATTGAAATAGGTATTATATCCTTGGGAAGATGTTCATTTTAATACAATCTATCCTTCCTATCAGTGTTAGTGGTAACTCTTTCCAGTGCTCTAAGTCGTCTTGTAATTTTTTTCATTAATGGCTGATAATTTAGTTTATATAGATGGCCGAGATTATTATTTAGTTGTATACCGAGGTATCGAATTGCTTGTGTTTGCCATCTAAATGGTGATTCTTTCTTAAACTTTTTCATTATTCATTGGCATTGCTTCACTTTTATTTGCATTGATCTTGTACCCTGATACTTCTCCATATTCCTTCAATTTCTTATGTAATTCTTTTATTGATATTTCTGGTTCTGTTAAGTATATTATAACATCATCTGCAAATAGACTGATTTTATATTCCTTCTCTTTTATTTTTATCCCTCTTATTTTATTTTCTGTTCTCATCAGTTCTGCTAGTGGTTCTATAGCTAACGTGAATAGTGAGGGAGATAGTGGACATCCCTGCCTTGTTGATCTGCTTAAGTTAAATTGTTTTGTTATATATCCATTTACTGTCACTTTCGCCATTGGTCCCTTTTATAATGTTTTAATCCAATTAATATATTTCTCTGGTAGGTTGAATTTTTGTAGTACTTTGAATAAATAATTCTATACTACTCTGTCAAAGGCTTTCTCTGCGTCTAAAGCAACCGCTACTGTTGGAGTTTTTTTTTCCTTGTACTGCATGGATTAAGTTAATGAATTTACAGATATTGTCCATTGTTTGTCTTTTTTTAATAAATCCAGTTTGGTCTAGTTTTACTATTTTTGGTACACAGTTGGCCAATCTCTTTGCTAATTGTTTAGCATTTTTGAGAGGAAAAAGGGAGAAAAATTTTACCCCCGTGTATAATACAATCCCCCTCCCCTTGCCCGCCATTCATGCTGCCGTCTCTCCTCCCCTCACTCACCTGATTTGTGCTGCCGTCTGTCTTCCCCCTCACCTGCCCAATTTGTGCTACCATCTCTCTTCCACTTCGCCCACCCGATTCGCGCTGCCGTCTCTCTTCCCCCTCGCCCGCCTGATTTGTGCTGCCATCTCTCTTCCCACATGCCCACCCAATTTGTGTTGCCACCTCTGCCCCTGCCCCCCCCAGTCGTGCTGCCATCTCTCTTCCCCCTCACCTGCCTGATTCGCACTGCCGTAAATGTGCGTGTATAATGCGACCCCCTACTTTCAGCTCAAATTTTGGTACAAAATTTTCACACTATACACACATATTTATGGTGGCTCTCATGTAAAATTGTTGCTCATTTTGGAAAAAAAAAACTAACTTGAAAGTTTGCCTCCAACTTTCACTGACAGTAGTAAGACTGTGCATGAGTGAGGAGGAGGAAGGTGTTAAAAAGCTCGAACTGCAGGGTATCTAAATGTTGCCTTATATCCTTATTTCCACAATAATTCTTTCACAGAATTAAATGCACGTCATTGAAACATAATTTCCTGACTCAAATCCGGATAGAAGAAAACACGATTATTCTGAACCATCAATGGAGATCTGTTTTGCTGTGCATTTCTAATAGCCATACGTAAAATAGTCTCTCTATCACAGTAATTTAAACAGCGAACCAGAACAGGTCTTGGATTCTGTCCTGAAAAAGGTCTCCTTCTCAAAGCTCTATGATCCCGTTCCAATATTAAACCTTCAGGAAACTTATCTTGTCCCAACACTTGTGGAATCCATTCAGTGAAAAATTTTCTTGGATCTGGCCCTTCTATGCCTTCTGGCAAGCCGACAATTTTCACATTATTCCGTCTGGATTGGTTCTCCAAATAATCAACCTTTTTTGCTAAATTTTTATTCTGAATCTGTAGCATTTCAATTGGTCAATAGTTTCGACTTTCAAAGCTCCATAATCAGCCATCTGTTGAGTATTGACATCCACCAATGCATTAATCTTAGAAGTAAGATTATTCATAGAATCACCTAAATGCATCATTGAAGAAAATATCTTATGTTCAAGACTCTTGAAAAGTATATCAACATCAATAGATCCAGACATGGTAGGATCCTGCTGTTCTTGTGGAATCAGAGGACCTTCTATCCCTTCTTTTAATTTAGTAGCTTTTCTTGCAGTTTGACTCCGTGTAAGAGCCCCTGCCACAGACCCCCCAGAAGTATCAGGAGGCTGATGATCAGGGTTATCTTTGATCTCCTTTAAAAGCTTTGTTATGTCAGTATCTGGAAGAGCTGTTATAAATGGTGGTATAGCAGTCAAATAACAACTCTTTAACTCTCCAACTGGTGGCGCCTCAGCTAATTCAGCAGTCAAAGTCTTAGTAGACGTTGTTTGAAATACTGGAATCCGGCCAGCCCTTTGTTCTAAAGGCAGCTGAAAACGACCTTCAGAAAGACTTACGGAATCAGAACAGAGCTCCAAGGCCAAATTCTTTGCTTCTTTTCCTGGATCCATTTCACGCTGAGTCGTGGCTTTTTGTAAACAAGTAGGCTCAGATAATTTCGGAAAATATAATTTTTTAACAATCTGTGATGTTTCCTTTTACTTTTTTTTAACAAATGTATCATTAGGTATTAATTCAACACCTCATACTATTTACAAACTTTTAAAAAAAGTTTTAATGGACACTTAAAGACAAATCAATAAGTTAGAGTCAGGAGAGGACTGGAAGGCACGTCTGTTCCTTATGCCATCTTGCCATCAGAAATGTGGGGAAACAGGTAGACACCTAAATAAAAAGATGGGGTAGGGTACTGCCGAATAAAATTTTCACACTATACACACATATTTATGGTGGCTCTCATGTAAAATTGTTGCTCATTTTGGAAAAAAACACTAACTTGAAAGTTTTCCTCCCACTTTCACTGACAGTAGTAAGACTGTGCATGAGTGAGGAGGAGGAAGGTGTTAAAAAACTCGAACTGAAAGTTATCTGCAGCAATTGGAAACCTGCCTTCCAGAGTGCTTCAGTCATGCAACAGTTTCACAAGTTGTTGGACTTTAAAAATAACAATGAAAAAAAAATGGTGTTCCACTTCTGCAGTGTTTCTCAGTTACAAACTTGTACAAAAGGAATCACACAGAAGAAAGATTTATTTTTAACAACTTGCAACGTTGTTTAAGACTAATTGAAACTGGTCTAATACCAATAACAACCTCGCAGAGTGGTGATGACCTTCATGCCAAGAATTAAAAAGAGAGAGCTGAGGTACCTTTGAAAGCCAGAATAAAATACATCCAACATTTAGGGGCAGCTCTCCTGATATCTAATCCAATAGATGACTCAAGCACTTTTGAGCCATTATCAACCTTTCCCTTAGTGAATTCATCTGATCTTTTATGAGTGCATTACTGTTAACTCGATGGCCTTTTTAAAACTACCGTGAAAAATACAGAAGTGAATTAATGAAGATGGCTGCCTTCTATCATCCAGTTTTCCCAGGAATTTAAATTGTTTGCCTTTATCGGAGCCTACATGATAGAGAAAAGAATATTTATGCCCATACCAGAACTCTCCACCCCTTGGGTTTGGTAATTCAGATGCTACTGCAAAAGCTGCTGTTATAAACAGTCCCTTCATCATTTATTCCGAAAGCGATTAACTGCTTGAATAGAACGATCTTGCACAAGTTCATGTGGATGCCCCTACCATGTCATTAAGCTCTGTAAACAGTAGGGGATGTGCCAGAAATTGAAATATGAACCATCCCTGCTGGAAAATTTCTGGACCGAATGCAATTTCTTTTACTTGTACTACTTAATTGTATATATGCAATGATGTAGATTGACTAAGGAGGAGTGGCAAAGGAAAGGCACATCACTAATCTAAGAAAATAGGACCTTCCAAAGGAAGGAATGTATTATTTGCCTACAAAATAAACCTGGTTAAGAAATTAAGTACCCTTAGGGAAAGACATGAATGCCTAAAATATGCATGTATATAGATTGAGTTTATAGAATTAAGTAAGTAACAATGTATTGTCTTGTTATTATTGATTTGTCTGGGTCCTTAAAGAATGAGTTGACTAAGTTGTCAACAGAAACTAAATTGATTAAAGGAATTGGGGATTAGAGTGGTTTGACTACTCCCATTAACTCCAGGTAGCAGGAATAGTGTAATGTGCAAATGAATAAAAAAAAAACTAAACTGGCCAAATTAACTAAGGAAACAGAAATACGCCTAGCATTGTTTAAAGTGCAGATGACACCACCTGCTAAGTCACGGTCATCTGCCACAGAGATGGTCCATGGACAGCTAATACGGACATCTTGGGGAGCAAAGCCCACACAGCCAGTAGGGATGGATTTATTGTCATTAGGTGATGACATAAGCATTTATTTGAGTAATCTAACTATGACTTTTTTGAGAGACACATTCCCAGGTAGAACAAGCCAACCTAAAGGAAGGTGATCCAACAGATAAAAGTGGTGAATATCCTAATGTCAAACCTGAGAATTACATTCTGGTAAAGAATTGGGATCAAAAGAAATTGAGAACTCACTGGTAGGGACATTTCTAGGTCTCGGTAATAACACTGACTGTAGTAAAGCTTGAAGAACAGCCTCACTAGATTCATCAAACAGACTGTAGTAAAGTCTACTACTGACTGTAGTAAAGCTTGAAGGCCCAGCTAAGGCATCACGACATTAATAATAACAGACTTAAAAAAAGAGGCCCACTTACAACATGAGAAGTTTATTGTTATGCCTTTTGTTACCTTGACATTTAAACTGAATACTGGAGTCGTGACTGGAAAGAGGAATTTTGGGTGCCTGCATAATACCTTTTTAAATGTGTCTTACTTATATATTGATAAGATAAACATTTATAGCTGTTGAATTTATTCCAATATTCTAACCAACTCAACAGGATATATCCCCTCAAACCCAGCCCCTACCCTATACAGAAAATGATAGAATGGATTTTGATGCAGAACAAGGATGTAAATGTGGAGAACAGCAGGGTATAATATGACATCTTATATTAATGGTACCTCCAGTCAGATAGCCATGCTACACATGGGAGAAAATTGATGCAAGACTCTCAGTATATACAATGAGACATTTATTTTGACATACTACTAATTGGATGGGGTCTTGTAAATTGGTATATGTGATTCCCTCTACATATCATGTACAGGAGCTACACCAATCAGAAGTTAGGGCTATTGGCCAATAAATCGCTTAAGTGGTTCCAAGCAGATAAAGAAAGATGTATAGAAAGCCGGCCACACTTATTTGATCAAATAGATAGAATGACTAGAGGAGGTTGTCAAGGTACTCGCTTTTATAACTTCAGATTGTATAGTCATCAGATTGCTTAAATAATAGGTACCCCATGTGTTTTGATGAAATGGGATGTGGGATAGTAAAATTGAAAGATGATTTGCCTGCTGGGAACACGATTGTAGGATTAAGGAAGGACACTTCTCATGCATTTGTTTAAGGAAGGAATGTTTGAATCTAACTCGAGGAACTCGGGTGGTTTATGGGGACGCTGCTAGGAAAAACAAAGGGAAGTAAGAAGAATAGGAAAAAACACCCTCGATTTTGTTAATATATATATATATCTATATATATATATAGATATATATATATCTATATATATATATAGATATATATATATCTATATATATATATAGAGAGAGAGAGAGAGAGAGAGAGAGAGAGATCCCAGACATTGGTACCAACAAATGTATCGAGACTCCACCGCATGTTATCAGTTAAAGAAAGGCTATGTATTACAGGAAACAGCCTTCCTGCCTTGTTTACCATTGGGACAATAGGACCTCTTGTCATCCCCTGGCAGAGAACGTTAGAGTCAGAAGATGGATCATCACCTGAGGAGTGACAAAGGAATTTGTGCGGGCTACAACAATCCTGTTACCCTAGGATCTGATATAAGATGGGGAGTCCTCAGTTCCATATCCCTTGGAGGATCAGCTGGGGTGGTGGCTGCCAAGAATCACAATAATCTCATCTGTGGCTTAACGGCATTGGGCAATGAGACATTGGCAGGTTTGCAGGGTGTAAATTGAGAATTGATAGAAATGAGGCTGTTCTCAGATATTCGGTGGACTATCAGTTTGCTACCCAGGGTGGGGTCTGCTCGATTGTAGGGGATAAGAGCTTTCCTTCACTATTTCTAAGGCGATGCAAGATATCCATAATCAGTTAGACAGTTTTAGACAGGGACCGATGGGCAGAATGGATGGCTTGCTTGGCTAACCTAAATATTTGGAAGGTCATGGGAGTCATATATCTTACATTCAATTGTGATTTTAGCTAATTAAAAATTACAAACCAAAAGATAAATCTAATTTATCTTAAAGAATTAAGTCCCTTCTAAATATTTTATCCCTTACCTTAAATGTATTTCCTCCTGATATCGATAACTGTGTTGGGCATAGTTATTCCATAGTGATGACCCCTCAATCAGAACATTTCCTCAAGAAAGTAAATTCATCTGATCAAATTTCTTCTCATTGCTGAATCTTAAAAAGGAAGGTAATATTAAAGTGCAACACACACAAGAAGAGTGACTGAGATGAGTCTGTAAGGGTTCCTGGGTCCTTTTTTTTCCTGTCTCAAGATATTTCAAGGACAGATTTTGGTTCAGTGGCCCAGGGAATGGGAGAGAGAATACTTTGAAATATAAGCACCAAAAATTGTAAATAACCCAATTTTAGGGATAACTTCTGTAGTTTAATCTGACCTTTTATTTGTGCAGCTCCTTATCTTCTCTCTCTTTATGTGAGGCCATTAAGGTCTCAAAGGGGGGAATATATAGAAAATAGACCTATGTATTGTTCATTATGTATTCATTAATCCAGTACTAATGTAACAAATTACACTTTCCTGAAGAATTCTCCATGTTGCCTGACTCATTTTTGGACCTCAGGAAACCACAATAATTGTTTGTCAGTTTCCAAAGTGTATCTCTTAGGTGCTCTCCAACTGTGAACAGACTGGTGTCTGTTTGACTACTGTTTAGAAGAAACATGTGAACCGGTTATTTTTGAAGATTGTTTCTTGTTTGTATTAATAGCTGCAACTCACATAACTCCTAATTAAAATTGACATTCATTTCCTAACAGGTACAGGTATCCCCCGCTATCTGAAAGTAGAGCTTTCTAATGACACCTTTTGTAAGCCAAAATGTCATAAAGTGAAGAAGCAATTACAATTAATTTATACGGGAACATTTTTTGAGTGTTCCAAGGCTCAAAAAAAATAACGCATCAAATCATACTGGATTCATCTAATGCAGTGGTTCCCAAACTTTATCGGGCTACTGCCCCCTTGGCTTCCAGGCCACATCCCTAGTGCCTCTCCCCCCCGCCTCCCACACACACACACACACACACACACACACACACACACACACACACACACACACACACACACACACACACACACACACACACACACACACACACACACACACACACACACACACACACACACACACCCTTTCTTTTCGCTCATCCACTCCACCTCTCAACTCCAGTCTCTAATTTCTCAACCGATGCTGCCTGCATGTCTCTTTCCTAGGGCAGACTCCTTTTGCCCCAGGCCTTTCCCCTCCGAGCCCTCCGTGCTCAGTACCTCCCTCGCTCTGTCCACCCTTCCTCCTCCTCCCATTCCTTCTCAACTGATTAAAAGACCAAAGTCAAATATAACATAGCAGCCACCAAGGCAAGCTCTTGCAAGACATCCTTGTCGGCATTTATTTTGCTCATGACTGACACCCTGAGTCTGGCTGTGGCAACTGACAGTCACAAAGACTATGACTTTCTGCTCGCCTTTTCACATAAAAGCGAAAATCCTCTTCGGATTAGCGAAAACATATACTAATGTCAATCTTTTGTAAAAGCTAAGTAGCGTAAAGCGAACATTCAAAAAGCGGAGGATACCTGTATACGGAAATCGCTTTCAGTAAGAGAAATTTAGCAATTTGTTTTTTTTAAGCAATTAATGGTTAAAAAATGTAGACTAAGTGATTGTTTTTCTAGAAGGTGTGTAGCCTCAAGCAAGGGGACATTGTTACAATATAAAGGGTTTGTCATTTAAAGTAGAGGTTCATAAGAAATCTTGCAAAGAGTGGTGAACTGATGGAATTCTCTATTCCAGAAGATAAATCATTAGAAGTATTTAACGTGGAGCAATATAATTTTTTGAAGGTTTGAGGCTCCTGCTCCTGCTTTCACATAGACATTTTGGACTAACCATATCTCATTCAAAGTCTTTTTTAAAATTTTTTAATTTTTTTTATTTTTCACACCATAAACCACATTAACCATGATACATACTTTTTCTTTTTCAAATATATACAGTGCCATTTTCTCCCCCCCACCTCCCATCCCACCCTCCCTACCTCCCCCCTCCCGTCCATTTAAAGTACAAAATCTAGGATACATTAAACCAGTCAAACAATGTTGTCATTCAATAAAAATAAACAAGAAATTCCACTGAGTCAATTCTTTTCATTTCCTTCTCCTTTCGTTAATTTAGGTAGTGAATGTCCCCGGTAGGTTTTCGCTATTGTGTTTCATGTAAGGCTCCCATATTTGTTCAAATATTTCAATATTATTTCTTAAACTATATGTTATTTTTTCTAATGGAATACATTTATTCATTTCTATATACCATTGTTGTATTTTCAAATTATCTTCTGATTTCCAGGTTGACATAATGCATTTTTTTGCTACGGCTAGAGCTATCTTAACAAATCTTTTTTTGTGCATCCTCCCTCATTCAAAGTCTTTAAGTGGAACTAATCAGAGATGAGCAGAAGATGTAGCTAAACACCTTAAGAAGAAGCCCAAGGTCATTAATTCTGATAAGCACACATTATTAATTTACTTAATGCTCAGTGTAAGTCATGCAGTCAAAGTCATAAACATGTAACCAAGCCTATGACCCCTGTATCTGGGCTGCCTATCAAATATTTGTACTAAGCCTACTTTCCAGCACTAATTTTGTGGCCTTTTATGATCATTTATGTATTTCTTAAATGTTGGAAGAGGGTCTGCTTCCACCACTCCCTCAGGCATTACATTCCAAATTTCAACAATTTCCTCAAGCCCCTTCTAAATATTTTACCCCTTACCTTAAATGAATTTCCTCCTGATATTGATAACTGTGTTGGGCATAGTTATTCCATAGTGATGACCCCTCGATCAGAACATTTCCTCAAGAAAGTAAATTCATTTGATCAAATTTAATCTCATTGCTGAATCGCTTCACCCCAGGAAACCTCCTGGTAAATCTCCTTGACACTCCCCGCAGTGCAGTCACACTTTAAAATAGTGCACTGATCAGAAATACACAGAGTGCTCCAAGCATGGCCTAACTAATGCTTCTTATAATTATAACATTAACTCCCTGCCATCATAAAATGATGAGCCAGTTTACAGAGTATTTTGTAACCATCTTAACTACCTTCTCTGCGAGTATTTCCTGAGGTTCTTCCCCTTATTCAGTGCTCCCAAAATGCATCAGCTTACAGTTTATGGATTAAATTCCATCTTCCGTTTCTCTGCTATCTCTTCTACTCATAAGTGTCATTCTGTAGCAGAAAACTATCCTCATCACAATAAGTAATGCCGCCAATTTTCATGTTATCTGTTAACTTGCTCATCATATCTCCAACTTCACACGTAGAAGTACACTTAAGAACAAAATCAGGTGGGCAAAAAGGAACCATAAGATATACCTGGTAGGTGAAATAATTGAGAATCTATCATGAATAAAGGGGTAGCTGGGAGGGAGTAGATCCCAGGATCAACATGGTAATCTATATGGAGGGGGGGACGACGACACAGGAAGTGGAGAGGTGTTATATTAATACTTCTCATCTGCATTTACTTGGAGAAGCACATGGAAGCTAGTGAGTTTTGGGAAGAGTACAGTGAAATTCTGGAGAATATCAATATGATATCCTGAAACTCAAAAGTGGAGAATGCCCTGAACCTGAAGAGCTTATCCTATGTTGCTATGGGAGAAGATTTGGGGCCCTGGCAGAGATTTTGTTTACTTTTTAAATTTTGTAACTTACTTGGGCATGAGTGAGGTATCAAACGTTTGGGTAATAGCTGATGAATTATTTTTGTTAATTTAAGGATAGCAGGGATAACACAAGGGACTACAGGTGGGTGATACATCAGTGGACATTGGAAAGGATCTGTGAAGCCAAGGGCTGATTAGGGAAAGTCTTCATCTCTTTGTGCATGGGAAATCATGTCTCATGAGTTTGATTGAGATTTTTGAAGAGGTGACAAAGAGAATTGATGAGGAAAGGGTGGTAGATTCTGTCTGCATGGACTTTATCAAAGTATTGGATGGAGGGCAGGTCCAGAAGGTGAGAATATATGTGTTAGCTGGTCAGTTGGATACAGAATGTGTCTGGTTGTAAGAGGCAGAAGATAGAAATGGAGGATTAGAACTTAAGCCCATTTCACACTACCAAAAAACGTGGGTTGAACCGAGCAATTTAGTGGGTATTTAGCGGGTAACCTGGCAGTGTCAAGACTCCCAACCGTACTCGGGGTGGGTAAAAATCATCCTGGCTCTGATACTTGATAGAGGAATGTATCAGAGCCTGGCTGAATTGGTTCGGCTGCAGTATGAATGGGCAACTGGCTCAACTGGGTATCATTAGTGACGTTAGTGCCTAAGTGTGTGTGTCAACTGGTAGTTTTAATATCAGTGCAGTTATATATCAGTGCACAGCTGGTGGAGCCATCAGAGCGTGGCTAGTGGGTCTGTCAGCGTGCGGCAGGTGGGGCTTTCAGCATGCGTCTGGCAGGGCTGTCACAGGGTGGCCGGTAGTGCTATCAGTGCGAAACTCTGCTATAAATCATCTCAAGATTACTTATAATACTACGTAAATAGTTGTTACACTCTGTTTAGAGAATAATGACAAGCTGGTCTGTGGGTTTGTCCTAAGTTTGAACAGTCTGAAGCTCACTGCAGTAGATTTTCCCACGGTCTTCTATACATTGTGTGTGTATGTCTTATTAAATTATGTGTGTTTTTCCTGTGCTCTTTTATACATTGAGCTTGTATGCACTTTATTTCCGCTATAATTTCACTGCCTGCGAGTATGTAATACATCACTCGGGACATCACCACTGGAGGTTGAGCCCCCCCTCCCACCCCCCCTTAGAGCCACAATATCCACATGAATCAGGGAATTCATAGTCCAGTGTGAACGGCTCACCAGGTACTGCCACATGGGTTATTTACTTGCCTATTTAGTGGGTTGCCAGTGTGAAAGGGGCTTTAGAAACTAGAACTGTAGAGCACAAGAACAGGCCCCTTGGCCTGTGTATCTGTGCTGAACATGCTGCTCAAGTTAAACTAAAACTGTGCTTTCACATGATACATATCCCTCTATTCCCTGTGTATATTTTCTATTGCTACCCTGAGTATGACATATTAATAGGTATTTGAGTGGTAATAAGCAGCAAAGAAACACTACTTATATGAAATCCAGCAGTTATATTCATTTGCTAAAATTTATAGTTTTGTTTTGCTGTGGGACATTAGGCTAACCCAGCAATTTACCATCACTGACAGTTCAAATATGAGCATCTCATTCCATCACTCCAACCCTGGAGCATCATATAATAATAGTGTGAATATCTGCAATAAGCCTCTCTACATGAAAAGGAAATAGTGAAAGTGCTCTGTGATTATTTTTTTTTAAAAATTAATAATTATATTTACATGTAGAGGGCCAAATTGCTTGTCAGAGTGTCTTGTAGGTAAGAGCCTTTCGAGCACTTACCAAAGCACTGAATTTACTTGCCAAGGATAAATAAACACACTGTTCTTTCTTAAATTACACTCCTTGGGAAAAAAAATCTTGCAATCTTCTCATTAATCAAAAACCATCTGAAAGATAGTTTTCCTCCAGGGGAATATATTTTTCCTTACTCAAGGGTAGTGACCTCCAGGAAGATTGAATACATCTGCTGAATTAAACTGGAATGGGCCCAGAAGTCTGCTAAATCATATATATGTGAACGGTTGAAAAAAGAAAACAGTGCATCTATTTAAGTTCTTTATATTGTATTATATACATGGTTCCTCAGGCAACCAGGAGATATTTATTCAGTGAATTATGGTGAGTTACAAAGTCATTAGTTTCTCATGAGACATGTTAATGAGTTATAAATGGAATATAAACATTTTAACAAATGTAAATTAAGTGTTTATGTTTAAAGAATACAGAGAAGAATGAGTTGTGTAGAATCTTTCACATAATTCCAAAATGTTTTACAGCCAATTAAACATGTTGAAAATGTAGTGTGGATGAAATATAGGCAATATGCCAGTCAATTTCTACATAGCAAGCTGTCACAAACAGGATACAAACTGGATTTATCTGCTCTCATTAAGTTAATTGATTGATTGACATAGGATAACTTCCCTGCTCCTCATCGAACAAGATTGTAGGATCTTTGAGGTCCACCTGAGAAAATAGACAAAATCTTAGTTTTGTATTTGATCCAAAGGCCAACATCTTGAGCAGCGTAACACTTCCTCAACATGGCAACACCAATTGAATGTTTTGTGATCAAGTTCCTGGGAATTCAACCAAACATTTTCTGATTACGGTAAAAAGCCTGATATCCAGTATTCAAGCAACCAGCAAAAATACTGAGGAAAATAAATGAATAAAGAATTTATTGTCATGAACAAGCCACAAAATACATTGGTTAGGTGGTTTATATGAATGTAAAAAATACCCTACAAAAAAAAACAGTGCACAAAAAGTCAAAGTAAGGGCTGTGTCTTTGGCTCATTGATATTTCAGGAATCTGATGGCAACAGAGAAGAAGCTGTCCTTGTGCCGCTGAGGACTGATCTTTAGGCTCTGTAATATTACCAAGGTATTCTTAATTGTTAATGAGCTTGCATTTCATATTTAGTTGATCCTGGCTGCTGTTGGTCCTCAGGTCGCCTGACCTCTCTTGCTCCAATCAGCTTCTAGCTGCTGCCAAGCGTCTTTCTTCTAAATTCTAACTGCTGCCATTTTCAGACTGTAACTGTACAATTAAGTTGAGTAACTTTGAAAGCAGCTACAAAGTTTTTCTTTCTCATAGCAATTTACTCAACTTAATTGACAAGCATGGAGATGGTGCGGAGGCCCAAGTGCTTAGACATCGACCCCAGTTCACCAACAGCTGCCAAGGAGTGGTGACTGCAGTGAACTGGAATTCATTGCCTATATATTATTTGATGGGTGGCTCCTCCCTCACCTACCCCAATATAAACCCTGGTTTTGCCACCTTACCTCAGATTCACCTAAGGACTATTGTAACTACCAGCTATTGACTGTAAGCTACTAAAAGCGTATTTGTGCTCTTCACAAGTCTCCAAGTGCGATCAGTCGTGTTACAGCAACACTGACGTACAATTTTCATGAACTACTTCAACGACTATGGGGACAAGATACTGAACAAGTACAGAACACTATCAGGCTGTGTAAATTGCAATGTTTTCGAATACATAGAAGGATGTGAAAATTTTGACTCAGCTATCTGTTAGTTGGATAGTTTATATGTGAAGACTCCCAAAGGTTGTTGGCAGACATTTACTGTTACCAGGCAGCAGAAGCTAGAAGAATCATTAGACAATTCCTTGAGGGATTTGGAAAAGTTAAAGTGAAGCTGCAATTTTCAAGATCATAGTGCAGAGCAGTGTGGAAATGAGGTAATTCATGACACGGTCATCACTGGCATTGCCTCACCTGCAATATGCCAGCATCTCTTAGAAAACAAAACACTGGACATGCAGACTGCAAGTGCATTAGATGTAGCTCAATACAATAATTATACATATACTACCCCGGCAGCCTATATAGCTGCAGTAGTGAACTCTGAACCATCACAGGTACCACAGGTATGTGAGAAGGATTCTTTAGCATGGCTGCCTGATAAACTTCCAGTTGCTCTTGAGAAACCAGCTGCGGCTGCCACTTATAATACAAAACAGAAATGCTTCTTCTGTTATTTCTCTTACCATTCATAGGATAACTGTCCAGCACATGAGGCTACTTGTAATAAATGTGCCAAGAAGCGTGTGGAAATCCAGGGCCTCAACAAGCACAGTGGCAACAGTGGTCAATTCTCAGGCACTGGCTGCACTTACTAATGTGCCACAAGGATTCGCTGAAGCCACAACTTTTGTAACTGTGAATGGTAAAAGGTTAAGTGCTCTGTTGGATTCATGGATAGTTACATTAGTGAGAAAGTCATGAGGGTACAAAAACTAAAGGTCCCCCCATCCAGTAAAAACATTGGCTCAGAACATTTTAAAATGCTAGTTCCCAATGATGTATTGCTGTTGACTTAACTCTTAGTCTTAATAGCCAGTAGTACACTGCCACCTGACCTATGCTCTGACTTAATAATTGGTCAGGATTTCTAGTGTCAGTATCTGAGTGTAAAAGTTGAATACAGAGGACCCTTGTCTGATTTAACTGTGAAGGGTGCTGATCATTACTGTGCGTGACAGCAGCAAAAATAGAAGAGCCATCCCTTTTTCCAAACTTATCACTAAGCTGTAAACCAATTGCTGCCAAATCAAGATGCTTTAGCAAAGATAATCAAGACTTCATTGGAGAGGAAATTTGCCAATTACTTTCAGAAGGCATAATTGAGATGTGCATATCACCATAACCAAGTGATAATGGAGAAGGATCCTACCCACTGACACAAGCAGCAAATGTGTGTGGATTAGTCACAGATAATCAATCAATGCATGGAATTGGATGCTTACCCCTTGACAAGAATCAACAAAATGGTGAACGATATGTAGTGTGTTCTCCACCTTTGATCTGAAAAGGGCCTACCACTAAATGTCACTGAAGGAATCAGATAAGAAGGAGACAGCTTTTAAAGCCAATGGACACTTATACCAATTTTGTAGGATTCCATTTGGAGCCACTTTCCAGCAAGCTATGGACAAGTTAGTTCAGTGACTCTCAATCCTTTTCTTTCCACTCACATACCACTTTAAGTAATCCCTATGCTATCGGTGCTGTGATTAGTACGGGACTGCTTATGTGAATGGGAAGGGAAGGTTGAGAATCATTGCTACTGAAATATTTTGCTTGATAAAAATTGTAATTGGCCCATTTCCTTTGGTGTTCTGAAACCGTGCACATAACGAGTCAATTATGTATAATTAAAACAGTGGTTTACAAACTTTTTTCTTTCCACCCACATACCACCTTAAGCAATCCCTTACTAATATCAGAGCACCTATAGCATAGGAAATACTTAAAGTGGTATGTGAGTGGAACGAATAAGGTTGAGCACCACTGAGTTAGTTAAACAAGAAAAACTGCAAGGTGCCTTCTCTTGCTTTGTAAATATCACCTTTGCTGGATGTACACAAGAGGGACATGATTAAAATGTAAAGAAATTACTGTAGACTATCAGTAAGAGGCACCTAACACTTAATGATTCATTAGGTGGAGTCTGTGAATTCCATTAATGTCCTTGGATACAGTGTGGGGAATGGTATTGTTAAGTTAGATCCTGAGAGACTTTGCTCACTACAAGAGCTCCCTCCACCTGAAAATTTGCCATCCTTAAAAAGGGCACCCAGGAAGTTTGCTTATTAAACCAAATGGATTCATGGGTTTTATAACAAGATTCAACTGATGGTAAATACAGAGAAGTTCCAATGATGGAAAAGGCCCTGAACACCTTTAACTTACTAAAGAGAGAGTTGGAGGAAGCCACACTGCACTCGATGGATGAAAACTTGCCCTTTGAGGTAGAGTGTGACGCATCTGATGTGGCTATTTCTGCTGTCCTTAACCAAGGAGGACGGCCTGTTGCATTCATGTCAAAAATGATATAAGGAAGTGAATTGCACGAGCACATTGTAGAGAAAGAAGCGACTGCCATCATTGAGGGAGTGTGTAATTGGAGCCACTACCTGGCACAGTGCCACTTTAGCTTGGTTACTGATCAGAGGTCAGTGGCCTTCGTGTTTGACAATAAAAAGTATAAAAATATTTTTAAAAATGCAAAAATTCAAGAATGGAGGCTGGAACTTGTAGCATTTAGTTACACAACAAAGTATCATCCTGGGAAAGAGAATGTGAGCCCTGATGCATTTAATCGGGCGTTCACTTGTTCAGTCTTTAATTCCACCACACTCGCTGACATTCACAATGGACTCTGTCATCCAGGAATAACTTGGCTGCTCCTTTTTGTGCTTCATGCAGGCTCTGTGCTGAACAAAAGCCTCATTTCTACCACCCACCAGGAGGAACTCTTATCAAAGCAATAAAACCTATGGAATAGCTTAGTATTGATTTCAAGAGATCCTTGCTTACAGCTTCGCATAACCCATATCTACTTACAGTAGTTGATGAATACTTGCATTTCCCCTTTACCTTTCCATGTCCCAATATGCATACGCAACAGTGATCAGATGCCTGGATCTGCTATTAACTGGTGAGGAATGCCAAATAACATATACTCTGATTGAGGCACTGCCTTCGTGTCTAAGGATCTAAAAGATTATATCTCCCCAGAAGGGGTTTGCCACAAGTCATACTACCCCATACCATCTAATCAGGAATGGACAGGTAGAGAGGTTGAACAGAATCATATAGAAGGCAGTCTGTTTGGCACTTAGATCATGTAACCTGCCCAAGAAGCATCAGGAACTGGTGCTTCCTGAGGTACTACACTCCCAAAGATCTCTGTTGTGTACAGCAACAAATACTACACCCCACAAATATATTTTTCTTGCATTCCAATGTTGCTCATCGCATGGAAATTCACTGCCCTCCTGGCAAATGACCCCTGAACCCAAACTACTACTAAGAAGTTTGTGAGGAGTAACAAGAATGAAATGATGTCTGGTGCCCGTGATGTCAAAGGCCTATTTAACAACCCTCTGGAGTTGACATCCAGGAACATGAAGTTCTTGACCCTCACTACTGAGCCCTAGACGAGGACAGGATCATGTTCTTCTAACTTTCTTCTGAAGTCCTTGGTTTTGCTAACATTGAGTGCAAGGTTGTTGGCGGGACACCATTCAATGTGTTGATCTATTTCCCTCCTATCTGGTTCTTCATTGCGGTTTGTGATTCTGCCTATAACCGTGGTGTCATTGCCAGATTTGTAGATAGCATTGTAATTGTGGCTGGCCACACAGTTATGGGTGTAGAGTGAGTAGAGCAGTGGGCTAAATACGCATCCTTGAGGTGCACCTGTATTGGCAGTGAATAAGAATAAGTAAAATTTTAAATAGAAGTTTAAAATTGTAAAAGAAAATGTTCTCTGAAGAAACACATAAAGTTAGTATGAAGATAGGCGCAAATATTCAGCTAGCAGAGTGCTTTTGTTGTACTTTGCTTGTAGCAGCTGTATGAATAAAGTTGTGTGAAACTACAATGGTGTTGCCCAGGATGAAGAGTTGGTTGATGCAGCTTTTAGTTTGGGTGATCGCTAAAGTGTCTCCTTATCCCTGCTACATAAAGGTCTTTATCTTTATTAGTATATTATTAGTATATTAGTCAGGCTTTATCTGCAAATGTGGGGGGGTGGGGGGTGTTAACTATCTACAGTGTTCTTGTTTGTCCTTCAGGTGGCTCCTTAGAGGGGAAGAAACCTGGAGATGTAGCAAAGATTAAATGTTTTCAAAGTATGTGACTGTAAATAAAGTTAAATGCTTTAAGTTTTATAAATTCATGTGAAGTTTGTTCAATGGAAGTAGAGTATGATTTTTTGTCTTTTAAACTGTTTATTCTTAATGCATATGTATTAGTTAGGCATTGCAAGGAACCTGAAAACTCAGTTATCCAGCATCTACTAATCCCCACAGGTGCCGGATACCAGGGGTTTTATTGTACTAAGAAAGACCATCGAGTTGACAGTGCTTTAATCCAAATGATTGATGTGCATGAACAAACATTTTTTTGCCTTTTTTAAAAACATTTTATGTGTTGACGCCTTGTCAGATGAATTAATTAATTAACCTAAAGATAAATTGAACAGTAACATTAGAGAATGTGGAAAAATCAATATTTTTACAAACCTATTATGTGTTGGTTTTGTGCTGAGCCATCATATCTCACAAATCTGACTTTTTTTTGAGGAGCTAACCAGATGGCAGAGCAGTAGATGGGGTTCACTGAGATTTTCATAAGGGTTTTGACAAGGTTCCATGTTGTAGGCTGGTGTAGAAGATTAAGGCACAAGGGATCCAAGGTACATTGGGAAACTGGATCCAAAATTGGCTAGGTGATAGAAGGTAGAAGGGTAATGATGGATGATTGCTTCACTAGTTGGAAGTTTGTAACCAGTGGGGAACTGTGGGTAATTAGTATTTTAACCTTTGTTATTTGTACTATATGTATATGTGCATGGATGTGTGTGTATACACACACATAAAATTGATTTATAACTATATAACCATATAACAATTACGGTATGGAAACAGGCCATCTCAGCCCTTCTAGTGCAAACCAATTTAAGGGAACTCCTATCCCCACCTACCCATTCCCTGTCCATAACCCTCCAATCCCCTCACATCCATGCACTTATCCAACCTTCTCTTAAATGACAAAATTGACTCGGCTGCAACCATCTCTTCCAGAATGTCATTCCACTCAGCTACAACTCTCTTCCCCCCAACCCTTAACTTATGACCCCTCGTTCCAATCTCAGGATTGTGATGTTATATATGTACTCTGACCATAAATAAATAAATAATTTGATTTGATCTGAATCATTGTTGAACTGTGAAGTTTGAATTGTGGAAGATGAACCTTTTCAAGCTTACATTGGGCTGTGTTGGATCAGGTCAGAATGGAAAAGGAATGGCAGATCAACATGACAAGGATGCTCAGTGTTATCTTTGTGCCCTGCAAAATTGTAACCCCAAATGCATTTGACTACTCTAACGTAGAGGTACCAAATTTAGCACACTAAACTGGAAGGAGTGCATGTGAATCACTACTTCAATTGGTGCTTGGATGACCAGAGGGAAGAGATAAAATGACAGATGCTGCACCTCCTGTGGTTTTATGTGAAGGTGCTGTGAGTAGGAAGCCAGTGACATGCAGAAAAGAATAATAATCAGGTGTTTATTGTCATATATATTCTACAATGTACAGAAAGTATGCACCAAATTCTTGCTGCAGCCTAACAAGTAATTCATAAAAATCTACAAAAGTATATGGTTCTACATTCAATTAAAAAAAAGTCCTCTGGAATGCTGAAATAAGAGTGAGGGTAAATACAGAGTTTTTGAATGTGGAGGCTGCAGGATGGAAGGTGGAGACAAAGGGCAGTTCAACCTTGCTCTGGAAGAAGGAGAGGGGAAATGGAGCAGAAGTGGCTGAGAGTTTTATCAATAGCACTGGAGATGAAGCCGTGGTCTTGGAGAAATTTGGATATCTGAGAAATACTAATGTGGAACATATCAAAAGCAGAACAGATATGACAACGCCTGTGATTGGGAAAATAGAATGGGCTCGTGAAAGGAAGCAGGTAGAAGGGGAACAGTCTAGATAATGGTGGCAGTCTTTTCTTGGGGAGAAAATATGCTCTGGTAACAAAAACATATTGCATTTCAGGTCCTTGTTAATGGCCATATTCTTATCTTGTTGTTTTTAAAGGTTATTTTATTGGATTTTTGACTGATTTATCAGTGTGAAAATTAATCACTGCAAGGAGCTGCCACTGCCAGTCGGATAATCATTTTCAAACACTTTTCTTGGTCCTGTGTTAAGCTCTGAAGAACATTTAGTTGATGTGCCTTTGTGTACAGACTCTACCACCGATGTTAATTCTTGTTCATTAAATTCTCATCCTCAGAAAATGGCACTTTGGTAATTGTAGTGACTCTTTCCTTGGAATCCCCCAAATTAGGGCTTATCTTTCCCATACTTACTCCACTTGTTCAAAGCAAAACATGAATAGTTTAAATCGATGGTTTCCAGCATAGGGCACACTTTCCCATTGACCTGGTGAAGATGTGGATGGGAGGCATGAGAAAAAAGGAGCAGGATGGTGGACTGTAATCCTTCTATAATATTAAGGTGATTTAGTTAGAAAGTTCAAAAATACTTGATATGCTAGTAGCCCTAGTGGTATAGCTTTGGTAGCCTTCACCTGTCCTTATCTTTGCCTCAACTCCATTTTATAATGGCCATTTAGTTACTATGATCCTCTTTTACTAATGTTTATTTTTTTCTGGTAGCTTAAATTTTTATTGAGCTAACACATTGGCCATAATAATAATAGTTTGTTGAATTTCCCTTTATTGTTCACAGTCTTTATTCATCCCAAATCTTCAGAGCCCCCTGTTACAATCACTGGTGCCTAGATTGGCCTTCAGTTCAAAATGACGTGGGAAATGGGTCTCAATTACCTGGGACTCGGGAATGACCAGTCACACTCTGGAGAGCGCTCTGTCCCTCTTTGTCAACATTTTCTCTCATCTCCATATTCCAGCTTTTTTGCTGTTCTATTGTGGTTCCAATGAGAATACATTTTTAAAGTGCCAACTTGCTTCCCAGTGGTTACATTAGCAATATATTAAAAAATATTTTATTTAAATTTCCATACATGCATTAATGTCAAAATACTGAACAATTATACATCTCAAATCAATAATACATCAATAATAAATCCTCTGAATCCCTCCTGCACTTCCCCAAATAATAACCCCAAAGACCAGAAAAACAGAAAGAAATAAAAAAAACGTGGAAAAAATAAAAAGTAGAAAAAAAGAAACACAGCTAGTTACTACTAAAATTTCAGTATATTCATGCAACTTTTGCCTTTACGTTATTAAAGACAAAGGAGTTGGCAAGGCTCTCTGAGGTTCAGGGGATATCTTTTATAGATAAATATTTACAATATGTAAATAGGGGCACCAGATTTAAAAAAATGTATCATATTTATTTCTAAAATTATATGTAAACTTCTCAAGAGGTATAAAACTATATATTTCTATATGCCATCTGTCCATTCCCAAATGCGAATCTGATGTTACTGCTATACATTTTCTTGAGAATGCTAATGCAAGTTTCACAAATTCCTTTTGAAATAAATTAAATGTATTTTTTTTGGCCTTATCCCTGATATATTACCTAATAAGAAAAGCATTAGATCTTGAGGAAATGTGACTCCAGTAACCCATTCTGAAAATGCTTCTAATTCCATCCAAAATAGTCTCAAATTTGGACATTAGCATGTGGATGTAAAACAAAAGTACCTTTCTCTTGATTACACTTGAAACATTTATCTGATACATCTGATTTTAGTCTATTTAATTTCTGTGGGGTAAGATATAATTGATGTAAAAATGATATTCAACCAATTTTTCTCCATAATACTAATGTTTAAATTTGTTTCCTATCTCTGTCTAGATCTATGAATTCATTGTTTTCTTATTATTTTTTGCAATAATGTATACATAGCTGAAATAAACTTCTTAATTGATTTTTTACAAATCAAAATTTCTATTTCACTCTTTTCAGGCAATAACATTGTTTGACCCAATTTACCTCATAAATACACCTTTCTTTGATAATAACAAAATATTGTATTATTTTGTATCCCATTGTCGTGTGTTGTGTGTGAGCACAGCAAAAGAACTGAGTCAGCAAGCTGTAAACTCGTTTAGCACAACTGCTTTACTTTGAAGTTCACACTGTAGCCTTCAAGGCCACCCAGAGCCCACCCCTCACATCCTGGAACTTATGTCACGCTGACATAAGCGCGTACACGTACTTCTGGTCTGCACCTGAAGAGAAGGACCTGTGACACCATCTTTGCCGCAGGGCCAGTTCGCTGCTGCAATTATGTGCAACTTCACTCAATACTTATTTTACAATTGATCAAATGACATTAAATTTCTGCCTTCAAAGCAGTCTACTATTCTCTTAATTCATTGTAAATGGAATAAATCTATTTTGAGTCAATGGCATTTTAGGTATCACATATTCCTCATTCCCATTTCAACGTTTACCTTATTCCATACATGAATAAAATGTTTCAACAATGGAATATCCCTATCCCCAGTTATTAATCTCATATCCCATTTACATATAAATTCTTCAGATATTGTCTCTCCTATTTTATCCATCTCTATTTTAATCCATGCTGGTTTCTCTCCTTCAAATAAAAGAAGAGAGAAATCCCATTTGTGCTGCTTTATAATAATTTTTAAAATCTGGAAATTGTAAACTTTCCAATTCAAATTTCTAAGTTAAATTTTCTAACAAAACACTCAACATCTTGCCCTTCCAAAGAAACTTTCTTACACGCTAGTTTGGCGGGGTACGATATATTTTAACACAAGGAGGTTGTAAATAAGAAGGATGAGCTTAAGGCATGGATGGCCATCAGTGAAACTTGATTGCAGGAAAGGCAAGTTTGGCAGTTAAATATTCCAGGATACCATTGTTTTAGGCATGATAGAATGGGGGGGTTAAAAGGTGGAGGAGTTACATTGCTTATTACAGAGAACATTACAGCAGTGCTGTGGCAGGATGGTTTGGTGGAATCGTCCAGCGAGGCTATTTGAGTAGAATTGAGGAATGACGGAAGCATTAATACATTAATGGGAGTGTATTATAAACCACTGAATGGGCTGAGGGAATTAGAGGAGCAAATTTGTAAGGAGATTGCATATATATGTGTAATATACACAAGGTGCTAGTTGTGGGAGATTTCAACTTTCCGAACATTAACTGGGATACCCATAGAGTAAGAGGGCTGGTAGGGTAGAGCTTGTTAAGTGTGTTCAGGAATGTTTTCTTTATCAATATGTAGAGGAACCAACTCAAGAGAGGGCAGTTTTGGATCTCCTATTAGGGAACAAGATAGGTCAGGTGACAGAGGTTTGTGTTGAGGAACACTTTGTGTCTAGTAATCATAATACTATTAGTTTTAGGCTAGTAATGAAAAAGAATAGAGGTGGGCCATAGGTTGAGATTCTTGATTAGAAGAAAGAAAATTTCGAGGGGTTGAGAAAAGATTTGGAGGGTGTGGATTGAGATAAGATATTTTCAGGGAAAAATGTAGCAGATAAATGGAGGATATTGAAAAGAGAAGTGCTGAGAGAGAAGAGTTAGTATTTCCCCATGAGGATTAAAGGAAAGGTCAGAAACTGTAGGGAGTCTTGGTTTTCAAAAGATATTGGGTACTTGGATGTGTACAACAGATATAAACAGCAGGGAAGGGATGAATTGCTTGAGGAATATAAAGAATGTAAAAAAATCTTAAGAAAGAAATTAGAATGGCTAAAATGAGATATGAAACTGCTTTGGCAGGAAAAGTAAAACTAAATCCAAAGGTTTTTTATAGGTACTTTAAAAGTAAAGAATAGAGAGGGATAAAATTGTACCCCTTGAAGATGAGGGGGTAGGCTCCATGAGAAGCCAAAGGAGATGAGTGAATTTTTAAACATTTTTTTCCTTCAGTATTCACTAAGGAAAAGAATATTGAGCCAGATGAAGTGAAGAAATATGGTAGAGAGCTCATGGATAATATAAAAATTAATGAGGAGGTAGTCTTGGCTATGTTGAAAAAGATCCAGGCGGATAAATCTCCAGGTCCTGTCAAAATATTCCCTAGGACCCTGAGGGAGGTTAGTGAACATATAGTGGGGGTGTTGACAGAAATATTTAAAATGTCATTGGCCAAGGGAGAAGTGCCAGAGGACTGGAGGGCAGCTCATGTTGTTCCGCTGTTCAAAAAAGGATCCAAAAGTAAACCTGGTAATTATAGGACTGTAAGTCTGACGTCTTGCTGGGTAAATTAATGGAAAATATTCTTAGCAATGGCATATACAACTTTTTGGAAGGACGGGGATTGATTCGGAGTAGTCAGCATGGTTTTGTACTTGGTAGATCATGTCTATCATGTCTTATAGAGTTTTTCGAGGAGGTTACTAAAAAGGTTGATGAGGAGAAAGAAGTGGATGTTGTCTATTCAAACTTTAGTAAGGCTTTTGATAAGGTTCCCCATAAAAGGTTAGTAAGGAAGGTGGAAGCATTAGGTATTAATGATGAAGTAGTGAAATGGATTAAACAATGTTTGGATGGGAGATGCCAGAGAGTAGTAGTGGAAAATTGTTTGTCGAATTGGAGGCCAGTGTCTTGTGGTAGCTCAGTGATCGGTACTGGTCCACTGTTGTTTGTCATATATATTAACGATCTAGATGATAGGGTGGCAAATTGGATTAGTAAATTTGCAGATGTACAAAGATGTTGTGAACAGTGAGAAAGATTATCAAAGTTTACAGGGTGATATAGGACAGTTAGAAGAGTGGGCTGAAAGATGACAGATGGAGTTTAATACTGATAAATGTGAGGTGCTACATTTTGGTAGGACTTATCAAAATAGGACATATACGTGAAATGGTAGACAAATGAGGAGTGCAGTGGAACAAAAGGATTTAGGAGTCATGGTACATAATTCTCTGAAAGTTGAATCACATGTGGATAGGGTGGTAAAGAAGGGATTTAGTATGTTGGCTTCCATAAATCAGAATATTGAATACAGGAGTTGGGATGTTATGTTGAAATTGAATAAGCCATTGGTGAGGCCAAATTTGGAATATTGTGTGCAGTTTTGGTCGCTGAATTACAGGAAGGATATAAACAATATAGAGAGAGTGCAGAGTAGGCTTAAAAGAATGTTGCTGGGGTTTCAGGGTTTAAGTTACAGGAAAAAGTTAAGCAGGCTGGGACTTTTTTTCTCTGGAGCGTAGAAGGCTGAGAGGTGATTTGATTGAGGTATTCAAAATTATAAGGGGGAACAGATAGGCTTTTTTCCACTGAGTGTGGGGGGAGATTCAAACAAGAGGGCAAAGTTTAAGGGAAACATAAGGGAGAATTTCTTCACGCATAGGAATGAATTTCTGGCAGTGGTGATAGAAGCGAGATTAATGTTAATATTCAAGGAAAGGTTAGATAGTTATATGAATGGGAGAGGTGTGGAGGGTTATGGGCCAAATGTGGGTCAATGGGACTAGGAGGGAGATGATGTTTGGCATAGACTAGTAGGGACAAACTGGCCTGTTTCTGTGCTGTAAATAGTTATATGGTTATATGGTTACATTTATTCAGTTCCTGTAAAAATTTATGTGGAATAAGTATAGGCAATGTTTGAAAAATATATTGTAACCCAGGGAAAAAAATATTCATTTCCATACAATTAACTCTTCACAATAAAGTTATGAGTAATTCCATCCATTTTTAAAATTCTTCATCAATTTTCTTAAGTAAAGGGTTATAATTCAATTTAAATATATTATTTGTCATTGTCCATTTGTATCTCTAAATATTTTATTCCATTCACTGGCCATTTAAATTGGGCATCTCTTTTGCACTGTGTACAATCACCCCTAGTAAGAGGCATAATCTCACTTTTCATCCCAATTTACTTTTTAACCAGATACTACGCCATATTCTTTTAAATCTTGAGTTTAATTTGCATAATGAACTTTCTGGTTCCATTAAATAGATTATGACATCATCTGCAAATAAATTAATCTTATATTCTTCTCTACCAACTCTAAAACTTTTGATGTCAGAAACAGACCCAATTGATTCTGCTAATGGTTCTATTGCTAAAATAAATAAAGCTGGAGACAATGGATGCCCTTGTCTGCTGGATCCAGTTAAATTAAAAATATCAGAAACTTGTTCATTTTATGCCACTTTAGCAGTCCCAGTCCAAACTTTTAAAGTAATTTAAATAAAAATCCCATTCTAATCTATCAAACGCTTATTCTGCATCTAAAGCCACTGCTACAATTAGCTCTCCTCTTTTCTATGCCAAATGTATTATACTCAACAATCTAGTCATATTATTTGCTGACTTTCTTTTTAAACAAATCCAGTTTGATCTATATTTATTAACTTCAGTAAATATTTTTCCAGAAGGGGATCAGATATATTGAGGATTGTTATGAGAAGGTGAAGCTCATGTCATTCGAGCAATTGAAAAACAAATTCGACCTATCAAACAAGATATTCTTCTGCTATCTTCATTAAGGGACAAATTACGTCCATCTATGGCCCTGTCACCCTGTAGTGACTTGGAGACTCTAATTCAAAGGGGGATCACATGTTAATTTATTTCTGCTATATATTTCCTGTTCCAAAAGTGAGGCAGAAATGGGATCCGGATTTGGGAACAAGAATTCCTGAATGATGGTGGGACAGCATGAAGGCGGTTATTAAAGCCAGATATAGACTGATGCAATGCAACTTTTTGGACCAGTTATACTTCAAGCTGCAAAAATTACGTAAGGTCAAACCAGAAATCTCAGATTTGTGTTTTTGATGCTGCATTGAATCAGGAACTTTTGTGCATTTGATGTGGCTATGCACCAAAGTGAGACCCTTTTGGGTAGAATTAGGGTATTTTGGAAAAAATCACAGGGGTGGAGTGTCTGCAGGACATTGCCCCATTTCTGCTGGGTGACATTACGCACTTGTGTCTAAAATTGTCTAAACACCAAATTCAATATGTGAAGGTTGCCTTGGTGGTAGCCAAGAAGTGCATAATGGTTATCTGGAAATCTGACTCTCAGTTAAGTATAGCAAGATGGAGCATGGAGATGCAGAGATGTGTTCTCCTGGAGAAAATTACTTATAACTTAAGGGGGAAATATGACACATTCATTGAGGTATGGCAGCCATACCTGTGGCACATCACAACTCAGGTGTGATTGGCCTCCCCAGAGTCTTTATCAACAAGAATAACTGGACTTCACAAGCCCTGAAACACTGAGAACGAGGAGGCAACCTGGAAATCCTACTGGCTCCCTTGTATAAATTTTTCATCATCTATATTCAGTGCATATATATCCATAAGAGTCCAATATTCTGAGAAAAAATTGACATTGTATCATAACTATCTCCCTACAGGGTCTGTTATTACATTTTATATTTTAACCATAAATATCTATTAAAATAGCTACTCCTCTTGTCTTTAAATTAAATGAAGAAGCTGCAACATATCCTACACAATCCCTTTTTAACTTCTGATGTTCTTCCTCAATTAAATGAGTTTATTGTTTAAAAATAAGCTATATCTACTTTCATTTTCTTAATATGTGTTAATATCCTTTACCTCTTCTCTAATTTTTAAGCTTGTTAATATTAAAATTTAAAGCATTCAGAACTTTATTCCTTGGAATATTTTTTAATCATCCATAAACAGCATCGTCCCTTCACCTCTCTCCTTTCAACTCCTTGGTGTTTCAATTCTTTTATAAGTCCTCTAACAAGGCATTTACCTCTAACCAATCCAGTAAGAAAGAAAAGAAACAAATAAAATTAAATGATAACAAAAAACCCCAATTAATGTTGTTAAAATAATATACATTACTCCCCTCTTCTTAACGGGTAGTGGACAAAGCCACAAAAACACACCATTTGATTTAATGTTCATTATTATTTCAATTCATATCCATTAGATGGATTAAAGTAATTTTAATCAACTCCTTATAAATCAAGAAGAATTTCAGACTCCTGCTTGCTGGGCTGCTCCCTGGTCAGCTTCTTGATGAATAATTGGTAAAACATCTGCATACTCTTGCTCATGTCCAGGATCTGTAAAAACCTTGTCCAGTTCTCCTTGGACAAAGATTTTAAATGTTGCAGGATAATGTAAAACAAATTATTTCTCTTTACTGGATTAAATTCTTTCCTTTTCTTCAACAATTCAAAACTAATATCAGGATAAAATAAGATCTTGCTTCCATTATATTCCAATGGGCCCTTTCTCTCTTTGGCTTATTTTGCTGTAAGTTCTAACACTTTTTCTCTAACCTTGTAACAAAGAGACGCTATCCATTTAGGCCATGGTTTTTGATTTGGAATGGCCGTGGTATTAAAGCCCTATGTGCCATTTCTATTTTAATATCTCCTTAAAACTCATCTTGTCCAAAAATTCCATGAATTCAATATTGAAAAAAAGTCCCCTTCATCACCTTATTTAAGACCAACAAATTTGATAGTTTTTTTTTGACTGAACTTCTCTAATAAGCCCACTTTCTTGCACAATTGCTTATTCACAGCACCAAGTGCATCAGTTGAGTTTTCCATTTTATCCATTCTGTCTTGAACCATTTTTACACCAAATTCCATATTTTTAACTCTTTATTCCACATCTTCAAATCTTTTTGAATTTTATTCACTATATAATATTTCTTAGTTTTTTCATCTGATTTAAAAAAAAATCCAATCTCACTTCATTATGATGAAAGTTTCTGTACTTAATGCTGCGTGGCCACCTTAGGAGCTCTCAACGCTCAATTAGGAGCCTTCACCACAGCTCGAGACAACCTATTACGTGTGCAGTCGTTGCCTTGCCTCGGCAGTTGGGACCAGTCCAGGCATTGATAAGTATAATTGGGAAGGGCTTGCATATTGTAGTTTGATATCAGCTTTAGAATTTGTAATAAAGATTTGTATAAACTGAAGTGCTTGCAGCATGTGTGTCTATTTTCTTTTGGTAGCTCAAACACTGTGACCAATCTAAAACGGACAAAGTGAGAGGTACAAGTAGGAAGATTAAACATTCTTGGTACACAGATGTCTTTTTGTCAGATAAGTGCATCTCTGAGCCCCGTGGTTTACTCAAGCACCTATTCCCAGCTCAAAAAGAAAGATAAGCGAGCAAGCTAGCATGCCTAGGCTTCTATCGAATAACACAACTTTCTAGCTTATCACTTTGAATACAATGGTTTATTTTGCTTCAAGGTTAGGTCGTTGTCTGACAGTCTGTGACCAATATACTAACAAGCAGGAAGATTAAACGTTCTTGGTACACAGATGTCTTTTTGTAAGATAACTGCATCTCTGGGCCCCAGGGTGGAATTTAGCTTATGTCTGATGAATCTCAAAGCAGGTTACTGATTCTCAGCCTTGCAGAAGCAAAAGGTGGTTTAAATCCTCCAATACACCTTGTTGTTTTCTTTATTGTGTTCCTGATGAGCCAGCAACTTTTTTTTAATCCTTATTTTGGTGACATTAATAAAATGTTCTCTGTCTGTGCTTGAACAGTTTCTAATACATTAATTTTAGTTTCTTCACTGTTTTTACATTTTTTTTAAAACTATTTCTCAGGAGAGCAAGATTCTTGTGTCTGACTCTACCTCTTCCCATGACGTCCCCCTACATTAACAATACTGTGCCATCTGCAACCTCTACATCAGCCCCTGATGGGAATCACACAAGGCAACATCCTGAAGTGCTGCTTTCAATGTATTTTTCTTCAGTTTGAAATTATTTTGGGAAGCTTGGGGCAGGTAGTATTGATATGTGGAGCATATGTTTAGTACACCAAAATTAGTAACACCCAAGTATGAAAATAAATGTTTATAATCATTAAAAAAATCCATAGAGATAAATGGTTACATTCACCCACTGGATATCAATGCCAATACAATAGTAAATACAAATTATGAAAAAATACATTGCTTTAGTTTTCATGGGAATGAACGAGGAGAATATACCTGGGATATACTCAAGAATTGGCAACCTCTAAAGGATTATAGAAACCATATTTTTAACATTGTTTCTAACTTTGATATCTTTAATAAAAATGGCCCAGAGACAGAACATTAGCTGCTGTTCATTTAACTTGCTGAGTATTTGTAGTTAGATTTCATCAATTTCCTTAGAAATTCCTTCCAAGAATTTGTTTAATTTTAGACCATAATTCGGTTCTGACTCTATAGACTAATTTGACCATCTAGGGGAGAAAATATGCTCTGGTAACAAAAACATATTGCATTACAACTTGTTAATGGCCATGTTCTTATCCTGTTGCTTTTAAAAGTTATTTTATCTGATGTTTGGCTGCCTTTTACAGTCATAAAATCATCTGAAGATCAGCGTGAAAATTAATCACTGCAAAGAGCTGCCACTGATAGTTGGATAATCGTTTTCATATTGTAAGTAGGAATTCAATATGAAAAAAGATATTGACAGCGAAAACTAGCAGATATCTTAGAAGTGATAATTTTCACTCCAGCTTTTAAAAAGAGGTAGGTGAAGGTATTATGGAGTCCATAATCTTCAAAGATATCTTCAATCAAGCATTGTTTGTTTTCAGACTCCAAATGCAACTTTAAGAAATGTGAGGGGAAAACAGGTAGATATAGACATATTAGGTTTTTATCCTTTGTGAGAAAAATACTGGAAAATATAATTGCTGGGATAGTGAAGGAGAATTTTTTTTCCTTGGTTGGTGATATTAGGACAGAAGATACACTGCAGAAGGTACAATCTGGAGCAAAAAAAAAACAAACACCTGGAGGAACTCAACGGGTCAAGCAGCATCTGTAAAGGTAAAAGTCAACATTTTGGATTGTGTCCCAGCATCTGGACTGATAGAGCAATGGGAAGATAGCCAGTATAAGCAGGAGAAAGTGAGGAGTGACAGACTGATATTATCATAAAATCAGAAAATGTCTGATTCTGAAGACATTCTGGAAAAAAAAATACTTCACAGAAAATGTGTGAAACTTTGAGAAGTGCACTTGATAGTAAATGGAACATTATAGCACAGTACAGTCCCTTTAACCCTAAATGTTGTGCTGACCTACTTAAACCTTATCAACAAACTAAACCTTTCCTTCCTCATAACCTTTTATTTTTCTTGCATCCATGTGCCTAAGATTCATTTAAATGTCCCTTCTGTGCATACCAGGCACCCACTACTCTCAATGATTAAAATAAACATGCCCCTGGTGAATCCCCTAAACTTTCTTCCCCTCACCCTGTACTGATGTCATTTGGTGTTTGCTACTCTCTCAAACTGGGGAAAAGGTGTTGGTTGTCCACCCTATCCATCGTCATCTTGCAGACTTCCAAGGCCTCTCCCATTCTTCACTCCAATGGGAAAAGCCCGAGGTTTGTTAACTTTGCCTCACAAGGTACATTCTCCAATCCAGGCAACATTCTGGTAAATCTCCCCTATGAGATTCCCATGTCCTTCCTGTAATGAGGTGACCAGAATAGAACACCAGATTCCAAATGTGATCGAACCAGTCTTACAATTTTGTGACTCAATCCCCTGACGAATGAAAGCCAACATACCATCAGCTTTAACTCCACTATCAACCTGTGATCTAACCTTGAGAAATCTGTGGATTTGGACCCTAAGGCCCTCTGTTCTTCTGCATTTTTATTAATCTTGCCATAAAAATAGGAGCAGGAGTTGGCCGGCTGGCCTGTTAAGACTGCTTTGCCACTCAATGTGATCATGGCTGCTCTGATGATAGTCTCATCTACACCTACTTGTCTTTTCCCCATATCCTTTAATTCCCATACTATGTTAAAATCTATCCAACCTTGTCTTAACTATATATACTGAGATCACCTCTACGGCTTCAATTGGCAGCGAATTCCACAGATTCACCACTCTCTAGGAAAAGCAGTTCTAGTACCCTGAATCTTGAAGCTAAGTCCAATATAAGCAACTTACTTCTGTCTTATTTATGGCTTTCATAATGTTATATATTTCTATTTTCATAATGTTATATGTTTCTATAAGATCTCCTCTCATTCTCCTAAATTCCAATGAGTACAGTCCCAGATGGCTCAATCACTCCTCATAGGCTAACACCTTAATTCCTGGAATCAACCTGGTGAACCTCCTCTGCACTGCCTCCAAAGCCAATACATCATTCCTCAAGTAAGGAGACCAGAACTGCACACAGTATTCTAGATGCAGCCTCAACGTTACATTGTATATTTGCAGCACAACCTCCCTACATTTAAATTCAATCCCTCTAAATATTCTGTTTGTCTTCTTAATAGGCTGCAGAACCTGCAAACCAACCTTTTGTGATTCATGCATAAATACTCCCAAGACCTTCTGCATGGCAGCATGCTGCATTCTCTTGCCTTTCAAATAATAATCTGATCACCCATTTTTCCTTCCAAAGTGGATAACCTCACATTTACCAACATTGCACTCCATCCTTGTCCACTTACTTAATGTATCTATAGCTCTGTGGGTTCTCCACATCCTATGCACAATTTGTTTTTCCACCAAATCTAGTGTTATTAGCAAGTTTAGAGATACAACACTCTGTCCACCCTTCCAGATCATTTATGTATATCATGAACAGTTTCCAGTATTTCCCCTACCACTAATATTAGTGTGGTGTATGGTCGGTCAGAAGCAAACACACAAAACCAAAAGACTGTACAACAGGCTTTACTTGACGTAAAACTCCACAGAGCCAGCTGTGAGATTGTGCTGCTATAAGGTCTGAGAGTGACTTCAAAGGGCTGGCTCAGGCTTATATCCCGGAGGGTGATTGAGACCCGACTGGGTGGGGCTTGGTCCATTCAGGTCGGCTATTCCACAGAGCCAAAGATAACCCCTCTCCCCAATCAATTCTTACCTTTCCCTTCTCCAGTGTCCCATCCATATACAATTTACATCTTTTGTCTGTTTGTGTGTACCCCTTCCCCTGCCATTCTTTCCTTCTCCACAGTCTTTTAATTAAGTTTCCTGCCTGCTTTTTTTTTCTCGAACCTTGAAGAAGAGCTCAGGCCCAAAAGGTTGGTTATGTATCTTTACTTGCTCTGAATACTCTGAGAACTGCTGAGTTCCTCCAGCATTTCTGTGTTTTTACAAAAAAAGGTTTGAGAATGTTGTTCAATGGGTAAACAGAGGAGCATAGGATGTGGAGCAGATAACACTGGACAATTTTTTTCAAAAGATTTGATTCCTGAAAAAAAAAATCAGGGATCATGATAGACAACTTCAAGCTGAACACAAATATAATTTCAAATGTGCTCTCTCACCTAGGAAGTTGGTGAAATATTAAATGAACTTTTATTGAATTTAGAATGTTTAATTGCATAATGACACATTGCATTTGTTCAACTGATCTAGAAATGTTTTATCACTGATTTTCATTTGTACTCAGCATCTGATGCTTCTTGTGTTAGTGCCCAACAATAGTCAGCCAGGATTGATTCCAATTGCCCTGACACCACTTTTCCATGCTCACAATGTCCTGGTGAAATCTTTCATCACGTTCGTCACTGACTGCACCAAGATCCGCAGGGAAGAAATCCAAGTGCAAATGCAGTAAATTAATTTTCAATGTCATATTGAACTTCATGGTTTTGTATTCTTGAAGTAGACAAAATATGACAATAAATCACAAAAAATATATTATATCTAAAAAATAGGTACTTTATGGGAAAAACTTAAGGTGATTTTCGTGATCCATAAAGTACACCCAAAAGTGTTCAGGAAGAAAAATCTTCATTTTCTTGTGTAATTTACCACATTTGCCTATTTTGCTTCTCAATAGAGTCATGGCTGATATTACAATTTGCCTGGACCAGATGATATTTCTCTCATAGATTATGGAGCATTTTTTTGGTATTTTCTCCCTTGAAAGCCCTGTCTCTTCTATTTTTTTGACTATATTCTTGTTCAAGATTTTCAACCAGTGGAAATAATTTCCTTTCAAATACTCTTAATACTTTCCCTTAATAACTCAAAAATGTTTTTCAAGATACCTTTTAAAGTTATAAATTTCAGGGAATATAACTCAGGTTACTGAATCCACACATTATAATTTAATTTGAGTCAATAAATCTCCCTCCAAGGTAAATATATTCTTGGGAGTAATGTGCAGAATTGACTGCAGGACTCTTAAGTAATTTCTGCACTTGATTTGGACATTATAATGTTCTGTATTTACGGCTTTCAGTGTTTCTACACTTTCCTGGTTAAGACTCTAATTTTCCTTTTTAGGATCTGAAGTAGCTGTACTTAGAGCTGGTGTTGCTTAATTGAAAGATATTACTGCATCTCCAAGAGAAGGTATCAGACTCGGCAAATAATTTTAAAGCTATAATTTTTGTCATTGACTTATATTTTTTAGTATCTCTTTGTGACTTTATTCTACTGTTTAAAGTGCTTGTGATCAACAAATCTAGATGTTTGACTCCTGATTTCTTTTTTTTTAATATTGTATTTATTCAACATATATAATATCAAAAATTAAAAATGTTATAACATAGTTACATAATAGAATATTAACAAATATATGTTGAAAATCTATTTATAGAAACTAAAATACTAAATTTTAAAAACTAAAAAAACTACAAAAAAAACCTAATAATCCACCCTCTCTCAGATTACATTAGTTGACACTCAAAGACCTCAAAATCATAAAGTAATTATATTTTTAGGGAAAAGTTCACTGATAAAGAGAAAAAAATAAATTCATAATTTTAATTTCATTATTTTTGCATACTGACACCAAATTTGCAAAAATAAAATATATGTATCCCTAAATTATATGTATTTTTTCTAATGGAATACAACTTTGAACTTCAGCATGCCATCTATCTAATGTTAATGAAACATCAGATTTCCATGCTACAGTGACACATTTCCTTGCTATTACTAAGACCAACTTACATTTTAATTGGGAAGCTGTCAACAATAATTTAGGAGTAATACTTTCAAAAATTCCTAACAAAAACAATTCAGAATTTAAAGTAAAATTCACTCACGTTATCCATTGTAGAAATTTACTCATAGAAACCCAAAAAGAGTTAACCTTTGAACAAGACCACGTAGAATGAAGAAAAGTTCCAATTTCTATTCCACATCTAAAACACTGATCTAATAAATCCAATCTCCATCTCTTCAATTTCTGAGGAGTAATATATAAAATTGATGTAAAACATTATAATGAAGTCATCTATATCGTGCATTAGTAGGATTTGTCAGAACTTCTTTACACAAATTCTGCCAAACTTGTTGATCTATTATCATGTCCACACCTCATTCCCATCTTTCTTTTGAATCAAAGAAATCTATTTTAGGTGTCTGTTCTTGTAATAATATATATGCAATTGAAATTAATGTTTTAACCATTCCATCAACCATAATTTGTTCCAAATTTGAAAGATCTTTTATAATAACTTCTGGTCCCAATTTATCTCTCAAAAAACCCTCAAATGAAAAATAACAAAATAATGTGTTGAAATGTATACCATATTTAACTATTAATTGATCAAAAGGCTTCAATCTACTATTATGATAACAACCCCCAAATTATAAATTCCCTTATAATACCATGTAACAATATAACAATTACAGTATGGAAGCAGGCCATCTATGCCCCTCTAGTCCGCACCAATTTAAGTGAACTCCTCTAGTTCCATCTACCTGTTCCCTGTCCATAACCCCCCAATCCCCTCACAACTCTCCCTATTTATTTTTTTATCGTCCACATATTTACTAACCCAATTTACCATTACATCATCCAAATCATTAATTAAATGATGAACAACAAGGGACCCAACACGGAGCCCTGAGGCACACCACTCATCACCAGACTCCATCCTGACAAACAGTTATCCACCATGACTCTCTTGGCATCTATCTTCTAGCCACTGTTGAACTCATCTGATTATCTCAACATTAACAACTAGTGCCTGAACCTTCCTTACCAACTTTCCATGTGGAACCTTATCAAAGGCATTTCTGAAATCCATATAGACTACATCTACTGCTCTACCCTCATCAACCTTCCTAGTCACCTCCTCAAAAAATACAACAAGATTTTTCAAACATGACCTTCCCCTCACAAACCCATGTTGGGTGTCCCTGATCAGCCCCTGCCCCTCTAGATACTTATACATATTATCTCTAAAAATGTTTTCCATTAGTTTACCAACTACCGACATCAGACTTACTGGCCGATAATTGCTGGGCCTACACCTGGAGCCCTTTTTAAACAGAGGAACCACGTTTGCAGCTCACCAAACCCATGGTACCATGTCTCCCTTCAGTGACTGTTGAAAAATCACTGTCAGACCCTCCACTATTTCCTCCCTTACTTCCCTCAAAGACCTGGGGAAAGTCCCATTGGGACATGGAGTCTTTTCCACCTTTATATGCCTCAAACATTTCAACACCCCCCTTTCCTAATTCCTACATTTTCCATATTTACCCCTTTTGCCTCTCTTATCCTACACAATTCCATATCCTTTTCCCTAGTGAATACCGGCAAGAAGAACACATTCAATATCTTCCCCCATCTCATTTGGCTCTGCACACATTTGTCCACTCTGATTCTCTAATGGACCCATTTTATCCTTCCTTCTCCTTTTGCTATTCACATGTTTGTAAAAACCCTTTGTATTTACTTTCACCCTGTTAGCTATAGCCACCTTGTACCTTCTTTTCGCTATCCTTCTTTCTTTCTTAAGCTTTTTACAATCCATGTATTTTCCAAGCATCTCGTCCATTCCTGTATTTAATGTCAGCTCCCTTTTATCTTGAGCCAACATTCTAATCTCCCTTGAAAACCATGGCACTCACTAACCTTTGGCCTGGCCTTTTATTCTAACAGGAACATAAAGATTCTGCATCCTCAAAATCTCACCTTTAAATTACCTCCAATTCTCCTCTACCTCCTTCCCATTAAAAAAAATCAGCCCAAACCATTCCTTTTAAAAAGGGTTATCGTTTGAAAAAAAAACAAAAGATTAATTATTGGTGTTTTTAATGAAAGAGTATATCCATCAATTTCTAATTTAACTTTAGTCCAAATATTCAACAAATGTTGTTAATATTGGAGATTACTTACCTATTACATTAGATTTAAAATCACATTTATAAATAAACTCATCTAGTTTAACTTCTATCTTATTTTGTTCATATCCACCCTTGATGGTTTAATTTTACTGAACATAAAGACTAAAAATCTTAATTGAGTTGTTCTATAATAATTTTAAAAATTGGTAAGTTGTAATCCTCCCTGTTCATATTTCCATGTTAATTTTTCTAATGACTTTCTTACCATCTTACCTTTCCAAAGAAATTTCCTAACTTGTTTATTTAAATCCTGAAAAATTTATGAGGTAGAGATATAGGTAAGTTTTCAAATAAATATTGAAGTTATGGGAAAATATTCATTTTGATACAATTAACTCTCCCAATTAATGTAATCGGTAAACTAACCCACTTCTTTAAATCTTCCTTGATCTTTTTAAATTATATAATTTAATTTATATATTTTTTTCAAATTAGTATCAATATGTATACCTAAATATTTATTCTTATCTGTCCATTTAAAATGAACCTCTTGTCTACATTGTGAATTATCTCCTTCTACAAGTTCCATTACTTCACTTTTATCTCAATTTATCTTGTATCCCAAAATTTTCCAATAGTCTAACAATTGTCTTTAAGTCTTGGTAATGATATTTGTGGTTGAGTGAAATAAACTAATTTTATGTTGTACCTGATTTATCTCAAATCCATTCAATTTTTGATCATCTCTAATTATTTTTTTGTGCAAGTGGTTCTATAGCTAAAGCAAACCAAGCTAGTGATAAGGGACACCCCTACCTACTAGATCTACTTAATTTAAGAGGTTGAAATATCTGTCTATTAGTAATTACTTCAGCTTTAGAACTTCTATATAAGGCTTTAATCCATTTTATAAAATTAATACCAAAACCAAATTTACTTAACACCTTAAATAAAAATCCCACTCTAACCTAGCAGAGGCTTTTCAGCATCTAAAGCTACAATAAGACTCAAATCTTTTTTTCTCAGCTAAACGAATTATACTTAATAACCTTATTATTTTTTTCTCTGAAATTTGCCTATTTTGAACAAAACTCATCTGATCCTTATTCATTAAATCAGGAAGATATCCATTAATCCTATTCACCAATACTGTTGCTTCAATTTTATAATCTAGACTTAACAAGGGTATAGGTCTATAAGAAGAAGGTTTTAATTGATCTCTCTCTTTTTTTTAAGAATAGCCATAATTATTGCCAATCATAATTATTGGAATACTATGTTGCTTAGAAGTCTGAACTATTACTTTCATAAATAAAGGAATCAATAAATTGTTAAACTCTTCATAAAATTCAACTGGAAACCCATCTTCACCCAGAGATTTATTATTATTTAAACTATTAAGTGCATCATAAATCCCTTGCTCAATAAAAGGAATTTCTAATTGATCTAAAAATTCTTGAGCCAAAGATGGTAATGTTAATTGTGACAAATAATTATATATAACCTCTTCATCTTGCAATGAATCGGATGTATATAATTTCTCATAAAATTCCTTAAATACCTCATTAATTCTTTGTGGCTTGTATGTTATTTCACCATGATCTTGTTGTTTAGCATTGATTGTTCCACCAAGCCAAAACTTTGTGATCTTTCCTTTAACTCATAATATTTTTGCTTAGATTGTAATATAATTTTTTTCAATTCTATATGCTAACATTTTATTATATTGTAATTTCTTTTCACTAACATTCTATATTTATCCTCAGAAGATGATTTTTGAATTTCTTTTTCTAATAAAGTTATCTCCTTTTCCAATTTGTCTATACCTTTCATATATTCTTTTTTTAAAAAGATTTGAAGAATAACATAATTTGAACTCATAAATAGGTTTTCAATGTATCCCAAATAACAAATATATTATCTACTGAATTTAAATTAGTTTCACAAAACAATTGAATATGTTGTTTTATAAATCAACAAAAGTCTGGTCTTTTCAATAATAAAGAATTCAATCTTCATTTCTAAACTACATGTTGTTTTCCTACAAATTCCAACTCAATTAAAAGAGGAGAATGGTGAGATAATAATCTAGGCATAATCCATGGAAATCACTCTTGATTGATTTTGAGCAGAGAGTAAGAAAAAAAATCAATTCTAAACTACATATCAAATCTGCTAGAATAAAAAAGAATAATACTTTTCCTTAGGGTGCATTCATCTCCATATATCAATTAAATTAAATTCTTTCATTAAAGATAAAAATGTTTTAGCTGCTTTTGATTTCACTATATGAAGACTTATCTAATATAGTTTCTAAACAAAAATTAAAATCACCACCCACTAAAACATTTTTATGTACATTCACTAAATTTAAAAAAAATTCTTTATAAATGTCTGATCATCCAAATTCAGTGCATAAATATTTAATTGTGTCCATTCTTCATAAAATGTTTGACTATTTACTATAAAGATACCATCCCGCCGGATCTGTAATTACATCTTGATTTTAACTGGTAATTTTTTTCTTAAATAAAATTGCCACTCCCCTAGACTTAGAATTACTTGACATACCCAATCTCATTTCAATTTTAAATGTTACTTTCAGTTAAATAAGTCTCTTGTAAAAAGGTAATATCTATCCCTAATTACTTAATATACACTAATACCATCTATCTTTTTTATGGGTCTGTTATTCCATTAATATTAAAACTTAGTATCTTAACGGTTTTAGCCATTATTTCACGTTTTTAATGTATTGTCCTGTCCAGAAAGAATTACCATAAATTAGATTGGTCTGGAGTGTCATCATCTGCAATCCAAAAACACTGAACTTATTCAAAATAAAAGTATTATATAGAATAGTTACATTGAAAAAAGAAACACAAAAAAAAAACTCTCCCTCCCCAAAATGCTAGAAACACCAGCATTTCCACCCTCCATTTTATGGGTCAAGGTCAAACCACGAAAACACATGTAGTTGTCAAAAACTAACAAACACTACCCTGACTCCTGGGGAGAAATAAAAAAAAAATATAAAAAGGAAAACACATTCCCCATTTTAATAAGTCATTTCAGTAAGTCCTGCTGTGGAAAACAAGAAATGGGCAGGCCTTTAACAAAATATTTGGCCTGAATATAATTGTTGAAGGTGTTCTGCTGATCTGGAATGAAAACTTTCAAAGTTGCTGGATATCGCAAAACAAACCTATCACCTTTATTATACAAGGCCTTCTTAACCAGAATAAACTCTTTCCTCTACTTCAAAAGAGCTTGACTCAGATCTTTAGCTCTTCTCATTGCCAATCCATGTATCTTTTCTTTAACTTGATAATATAAAAATATGATCTATATAGACCAAGGTCTTTGATTCGGTCCCAGCTTTGGTTGAAGAGCTCTATGGGCTATCTCAATCAGAATGTTCTCTTTAAAATTTTCTTGCCCAAAGATTTGCAGTATCCAATCTTGAAAAAAATGAATTACATCTTAACCTTCTTTATCATCAGCCATTCCAACAATTTTGAAATTATTCCTTCTGCTATAACTTTCCAAGATATTAACCTTCTCCAGCAGTTTTTTTTTTATTCAGAGAAACCAAGGCAGTAACAGAGTCCTCATTAACATTTGTTCATTCCTCAATAAGTTGAACTTTTTCACAATCATTCTGAATTCTTTATTCCAACTTAATAACCCTTTGTGATCCATAATTTATTGATTTAGTTAAATCAATTTTAACTTCTTGTATTTCTCCAGTTAAAAAATTAAACTTGTTCTCCATTGCATTTACAGGATTATCAATTTTATCTTCAATTTTATCTGTGGTTTTTCTTAAAAAAAATATTGCTTTGCCTTTAAATTCTTCTTCTTTTGTATCTTCATCTTCACTTGTAAAATCACTAGAATCCTCTTCCATACCAAGTAAGTTTTCTTCTTCTTCTTCTTGCAGACCTGAAGTGCTAGACTGGCCCTTTAAGAGGGATGAAGATTTTTTTTTCCCTTTAATTTTTTTCAATTGCAGCAGAGGAATCACAAATGTACAGTGTGGAAGTAGTTTTCAGGATGGTTCCATCTTTGCAGAGAGCTGCAGGGCTGGCTCTGTGAGATGTTCCCTCTCCATGGCTGTCTCCAGCGGGTCGAGGAAGAACTCTGATGCCCAGCTTTATTCAAGAGGTAGGCCCAGGTTCTTGTTTTCTCTTCAGTTCACATTTTACCTTCAGTGTATTTTTCTGTGTTAATAGTAAAAACTTAACTTAATTAACACTTTTTAAATTAAAGTCCCTGGGAGTTGTAAGGGACCGCTGCATTCCCTACATGACCTTTCCAACTTTTTATTTCTTCATTTAATTTGCTAGTTTAGTGAGAAATTGCACTTAATGCAATTTGTGGAAGGCTGGTTATGGACTGACAATTACAAACACGACTCCACAACTACTTCTTCAATTTCTCTCCCATGGCAAGTCACTGACTCAAAACCAGACTTTCACAATAAGATATTTGAAAACTTAAGAAAAGGAATAGAAATGATAATTGACTGTATGGCTTGTCACGCTTACTTAACATTTCAAAAATAAAACAGCTATTTAGTACCACACTGCCTGATTTGTTATTCACTGTCCAATGTATCATTTATGCTTTTCACACAGAAAATATTGCTGTAAAGAAGACCCAGCATTAAGTCGGCTTTGGTCATTTACACTGAACTGAACAAAGCTGGCATAATGTAGGGTTAGTATGTTAGTTTACACAGCAAACTGACATTCTAGGAGCAAATGAGGGGGGGATGTGTAACACAACAGCGTCGGCGTCTAATGACACATATGACACACCGTATTTGATGGGATGTCAGACCCACTTTTTTCCCAAAAAATTAGCTGGTGGCAGGCTGTTGGGAGACTCTCTCGCCGGCCCGCTGTCAGTCCCCACACGGGTCATTGTTATGTTGACAAAGTGTCAGGTTCAAGAGAGTCAAGTCTGGACACAAGGGTTTGCAATCAAACATAACTTTTATTAACACACAACTATTAATAGAAGAGCAAGGGAAAATCGTAGTGGGAATAAAACAATCACATTTATAAAAGAGTGTGGGTAAACTATGTGCACAATTTATAAAATATATGCGCACAGTGTATAAAGGAGCGTGGGAAAATACATGTAAAATTTATAAAAGAGCATGGGAAATCGACTGCAAGCATTAATTTATAGCAGTGGTTTTCAAATCTTTTCTTTCTACTAAGTAATCTTTATGCCATAAATGCTCTGAGATTAGTAAGGGATTACTTAAAGTGGTATGTAAGTGGGCCGGTGGGATTAGTGAGGGGAATGGTCTTTTATCACAATACCACTCCTTACCTCTAATTTTCCCTCGCTTAATAACTGAAGGTCAGTCAATGACTGTCTTAAATATGTTCAATTACTGAACATTCATACCCTCCTTCTGTAGAGTTCCAGATTCAGTATCCTTTTTATCTTGTTCATGAATGATCAAGCCCTATTCTCCACTTCTATCCTGTCAAAACCATGAATTATGTACTTATGAATTGAATAATCCCTCATTCTCTGCCCACCAACACATCAATACTTCAGCTACCTAACAAAACAGTGAATCTATTAGAGGATGCATCACTATTTCATAACCAGTTCATTCCATCTCCAGCTCCAGCCATTTCATCTGCAGTTTATTTCAGATCTGCATTTATGGGAGCATGCATACACATCCAAGATGGGCTAAACCCCAAGTGCCTGTTGGTCAGGTATTTTCTAGCTAACTACTTGCTTCCAACCAGATCAACTCTGTCTTTTATCTTTGCTGTATAATTTAAGTCCATCAGAAGAGAGCAGGACAGCCATATTATTATTGAAATGATTTTAGCTGTTGTTCTACTTGCCTGTTTTGTCCAAGTTTTAATGCTGACCCCATAAATATCTAAAAAAAATACAGTACACACACATCCTTACCCAAGTTGGTCCTGGAATGCTGCATTGCCCTTTTACACAGATAGCATCCAGGCACTGTTCCTATCACTGCTGCCAGAAAAAAAAGCTGAGACTCGAATGACCCACCCACTCCATTCCGTGTTGATGCTTTTTACACAGCAAGCATAGTGTAAAAATGCCACAAATATCTGGGAACGAAGCAACTGTATAAAAGTCTCTGCAGTTTGCTTTTTGTCTCCAATGCAAAGGCTTTTGTTTCCATTTGACATCTCTGTTCTTGTTTGAGTCTGGAGCTCAGCAGGTGACATACCATGTACAAGTTGTGAAGCTCCGTAACTCAATAGAGCTAGATAAGGATCTGAGACCCTGTCTTATGCTTTCTTGAGCAACTGTTTAACTCTTTTCTCTGCTTTACCATTTTACTGTAGAAGCAGAGACCTGAAGTCATATGTTGAAAATCAAACTCTTTTGCAAAGTTCTGGAATTCTCTACAACTGTAGCATAGACCATTGTCACTGTAGACAATTTGACAAATTCCAGGTCTTGCAAAGATCAATTTCATATATTTCATTACACATGCATCAGACAGAGATGGTTAGAAACAGAAGGCTAGAGACAGAGGGATAGAAATAGAGGGGAAGAAACAGAGAGGTCAAAACAGAGGTTAAGAAGCAGAGGGGTTGAAACAGGAGTAGAAATAAAGGAGTAGAAACAGATGGGTAGAAATAAAGGGGTAGAATCAGAAGGTTCGAAACAGAGGGGTTGAAACAGAGTGGTTAAAAAAATGGTAGGAAGAGAGGTAGTAACAGAGGGTAGAACAGAGGGGTCGAAACAGAGGGGCCGAAACATTAATGTCAAAACAGAGGGGTAGAAGCAGAGGGGTTGAAAAAGGGGGGTTGAAACAGAGGGTTCAAAACAGAGGTTTCAGAACAGTGGTAGAAATCGAGGAGTAGAAATAGAAGGCACAAAACAAGGGCAGAAATAGAGGGGTAGAAATAAAAGGGTATAAACAGAAGGGTAGAAACAGATTTGTCAAAACAGAGGGGGAGAAAGAAAGAGACAAAAACAGAGGGGGAGAAATAGAGGGGGGGAAAGAGAGGGGTAGAAATGGGTAGAAATATTGTTTTGTACATAAATGAGAGTCTTAACTGGTTACTGCAAGCATTTCCATTGGTCGTTCAGCATCCTCACTGCCTTTGGGAAGATGCTGTTCCCCAGCCTTGATCCTCCTGTATCTTTTCCCTGTCAGGAGCAGCTGATAGTTGCCGTGCGCAGGATGAAAGGGGTCCTCAATGATTTTGCACACCCTCTTCAGACAACGATCCTGGTAGATCACGTCGATGGGGGGGGGGGGGGAGGGGCGGGGGCAGACTCCCGTGATTCTCTCTTTCAGTCTATAGGCTTACAGTCTTATGGATTGTCTTCTGATCCATTTCCCTGCAACAACCGTACAACACAGTGATGCAGCCAGCTAGGACGCTCCTGATAGAGCTCCTATAGAAGGTTGATAAAATGGCGGCTAGTAGCCTTGCCCACTTCGGTCATCACAGGAAGTGCAGTCGCTGCTGCGCCTTCCTGAAAAGTGAGGTGATGTTGAGAGTTCACGATAGGTCACGAGTTAACTGAACTCCAAAGAACTTTGCTATTTTAAATAATGGATTCTCTCATGAACAGCAGCTCTTAGCATTTCTTGCTGCCATCTGTGTTTGAGATGTAGGTAGCCTTTCAGTATCAGTGGTGAACAAGAAAGTTGGCAGTGCTGGGGTCCAGTGCAGTACATCAGCATCCTAGATAAACTCAGAGGGTCACACAGCATCCATAGGATATAAAAGGCATTCAATGTTTTGGGGCTGAGCCCTTCATCAGAAATGTGGGGAAACAGGTAGAATAAAAAGATGGGGGAGGGTACTGCCGAATAAAGGCTGCTCACAAATTGGAGGAACAACACTTTGTATTCCATTTTGGCAGTCTCCAGCCAGATGGCATCAAAGCCGATTTCCCTAATTTATGTTAACCCCAACCCCCTGCCTCATACCATGGTCTTTCTCGTTTTCTCATCCCTGTTTCCTTCCCTCCACCTCCTTCCATTTCTTCTTCTATTAAAGAGCTATCCTGCTTGTCCCTTTGCCCTCTCCCCCTATCACCTCTCAGGTACTTTTTCTTCTGTATCCCATTACCTCTTAGTTTTTCAGCCTGTCCTCCTCTCTTTCCTCTCTCCTCCTCCTCCTCTCCCACCTCTCCGTTTTCCACTTTTGTGTTCAGAAGTGTTAATAGCCTTTTACTTTCTATGGATGCTGCGTGACCTGTACATATTCTCCAGTAATTTTGTCTACTGCAGTAGAGGCAGTCCCTGGGTTACGAACATCCAACTTAGGGACAACTCGTACTTATGAATGGACAATGCACGACTTCTGGTGCACCGGCTTGAGTAAGGAGAATGCTGTTCACCATTTTAAGTTAGATCACATTGCCATGAACACTGTGTTGAGTGTGCTTACTTCAAGAAATTGACTCCAGTATTTTTATAGGCATAGAAAGGTAAAATATATACTACAGGTTGTACGTCTTTAATCTGGCAATGGGACCTGACTATTGCCAGACCACAAAAAATGCCAGAAAACAGAAAAGAACCCCTAAACATATGTATATTGTAGCAAATAGAACAAAGCTTAAACAGGAAATAATACTGTGGGGTGACACGGTGATGTTGGGTAAAAGGACAATCTCAAACCATCCAGAGTATGAAGCGACAAGAACCAAATACTGTTGACTGTGCCATTGAAGATGTCTGCTTTCATGGTTGACTAGAGGATGTCCAGCATCATGTGGAGCTGCAGCAGCTCTTTCTGTTGGTGCACACTGAGCAAGCTTGAACCTCCTGGTCTATGTTCTTGGTCATCCCTGGCCTAAAAACTTTGTCTCTAGCCCTGTGTTTAGTTGCTTCTGCACCTGGGTACCTTCTGTTGACATAGATGTTTTGCAATGAATTTGGAACTACTGCTCTCAGCCTTTCATCATGTATCCATCATTGATGACCAATTTGTCCTGGAATGGGAAGTAGGGTTGCACTTCAGGTGGGAGGCTGTGCTTCAGGTTGGGCCAACCACCCTTGATAAAAATGCTCAGGGTCCTCAGAGTTGTATCTTCAGCTGCGTGCCGTCTCAGTTCCTCCAACTGTCAGATGTGCATTACTGTCATTATATCAAACGTGTCCTCTTCCTCCGCTAGCTGGATCGTGCATTTCCTGGGAACACGAGATAGTGAATCGGCTAAATGGATTTCTTTTCCGCACTTGTAAACTAAAGTCACTTGAATTTCTGAAGCCTGAGCATCATTCTCTGTTATTGTGCAGGGGTCGCATGGATTAGCTTTTTCAGAATTGTGACCAGAGGTAAGTGATCAGTCTCTATGGACACTGGTTTGCCATAAATGTAATCATTGAATTTTGAGCAAGCGAAAACTATTGGCAACAACTCCTTCTCTATTTGGGCATGTCTGGACTCCGTGGAGGTAAGTGACCTGGATGCGTAGGTCACTGGTTTTCTATCCGCACCCAGACCATACTATGATATATCACAGGTTAACATGACTGGTCTTCGTACATTGTAGTTCAATAGAACAGGTGGGCATGACATGCCTTTTTAATGTGTGAAATGTGTTTTGTTGTTGCTCTTGCCAGGACCAATCTACATCTTTGTCCGTCAAATGCCTTAACGGGGCAGTAAGATCACTAGTATTTGGAATGAATTTGCTCAGTAGTTGACAATGTCCAGAAAACGTAACACTGTCACGTCTGTTGGTACCGGCATTTCACTGATGGTTCAAGTCTTTGAAGGGTCCACCTTCAGGCCTTCTCCTGTGAAAACATGGCCTGCATAACTGACCTGGTTCAGCCAAAATCTGCACTTCTGAAGGATGAGCTTAAGATTAACCTTCCAAGCTTTGTCAAGTACCTTTTTTAAATTTGTGCTGTGTTCTTCCAAGTCTTTTCCACCTACAAGTATGTTATTAACAATGATGGCACAGAGATACCCCGCAAAGATTTGCTCTATTGATCTTTGAAATACTTCGCTTGCTGAATTGATTCCAAATGGCATTCGCAGGAATCTGTATTGGCTGAAACTTATGCTGAATGTGGTCAGCAGTGATGACTTGTAGTTAAGTTGTGTGTTCAAAACTGAAAAAAAAAGTGGTTGCATTGGCCATCTGGTTGGCTACTTTTTTGGATGGTGTGGTCATTTTAAAACTGAACTGAGGTCTGTTGGGTTGATGCATATCCGGATCTCCTGTCTGTCTTTTTTTCTTAGCAGCCACCCACTCAAAGACTGGGGTAAGATCACCCATGTTCTGCATCCTGTCCAGGTCATCTTTAATCCTGTCCTTCATTGCTATTGGTGTACGGTGTGTCCGGCATTTTGCCAGCAGTGCAGAGCCTGCTAGAAATGGAACCATGCTGCAGAGCTAGGCAGCCACTCACCCCGAGACCCAGATGCAGAAGAATGGATAACTAGTTGGAACCTGAGCAAGGACAAACCAACATAGATGACAAGTATTACGTTGATGGATTGACCCTTCAGATGGCAGAAAACCCAACAAGAATCAGAAGGAATAATGAAGCATTTGGAACAGTGAAGATCAAAGTTAAAGCAACAGATATGAAAGTTGCCACTGGAACCAAGTGCAACGTCATGTTATCAAAAACGTTCAACCTACTGAGGAAGTCAGGACAGGTCATACCGTGCTCCAAGTCCACAAGTCTTGACTCAGCCGGGCTGATAATGATACTTCCTGATGAACCTCGTTTGCATATATGAATGACCTTTCACTTTCGATGGCCTCAGAGCCTGCTAAATTTAGTAAAATATATGCTTTGACTCGAGCAGACTTATCACTATTCGCTGTCGCAATTAAAATGTTGTTTTCTTATTCAAATACGCGGCAATTTTCAGCCACATCGCCTTCAAACACGAGCAGGTCAGGCCTTCTGAACCCATCTGCCATTATGCTGCAGTCACAAATGGTTACTCGTTTTTCACTTGAAGGTTTGGGTTCAGACTTCTGATACCATGTTTGTTGTTACATTGAATAACCAGACAACACAAAGTGGCAATCTCCAATGAATGCTATACTGTTAAATTCAACAATTCAATGTAGAACGCAAGCTGCTGGAAATGGTGTCCGCTATCAACCAAGCTCTATTTCTTTTTTTTAACTAGCATGCTTTGCGTGGACTCTCGCATACTCAATAGTGTCATTAGGGTGCAGACAGCCAATAGTAGTGGGTGTTTACAAATTGTATGGAGAACATTGGTTGCAAACATTAATCATGTACAAGAGTCGGCAATATGTATTTATGAATATTGTCAGTATTTCTGAGACCATCCAGTCTAAATCTTTGTTTTCCAATGATTCCAATATAAATCAAGAAAGGCCAAGTATTTTATAAAATGTTTTTTTCTTCCAAATATACTTATTGGAAACAATAAATATATAAATCATAGGAAATTCAACTGTTGATAACAAATTTGAATCCTATACTTGCTTATTCGGAGTATACTAAGCATTGTTGGATTACTTCAGATTAACGTATTTTTTTTATTTCCCCAACAAAATTCAGTTCCAGAAGAATATTTCTTTTCAGGAGAATCAAAGTAGAAATTGTGCGAACAAAGTCATTTGCGAATGCAAACTACACATTTGGTAAAATATTTCTGAGAAGTTTCAATATTTTTTGGAGAAAGGAGATATTAATAGTTTTGAGACATTTTCAAGGAAATGTAAGATTTGTTATCTGTTACTGGCACAGAAATAGCTCATTTTCAGATGGTAGATTCATTCAAAACAGACAAATCAGTTTCCCATGACTATGTTCCTGGTATTCATTACAACTTACTGTTCGCTCTCAAAATATGCTTCCTCTTAACCAAGATACTTTATTTGTTTCTGCAGAGGCCTACTTTATAATTCACGTAAAATCGTTAATCAAAAAGAAGAATGTTCTTACAGAAAATATGCAAATACTAAAATTAATTATTTTTCCATTTTAAGTTGAAACAAAGTAAAAGTGACTAAATGCATTAAGTTATAAAATCCTTTAACAACAAGGACAGGATTCCTCCTGTCCTCACTTACCATCTCACTAGCCTTTCCATCCAACATATCAGATCATTTCTGCCACCTACTATGTGATCCAACCACCAGACATATTTTCCACTGTGCTCCCCTCTCCGCTTTTCACAGGGACTACTCCCTCACCCACTCCAAATGCCCCTTTTTTTAAATATTTTTTTTATTTTTCACAAAGTGAACCTTATCAACCAAAAAATATACAAACATAACATAACATAACATAACAATTACAGCACGGAAACAGGCCATTAGGCCCTTCTAGTCCACACCGAACCAAACACCCCTTTCTAGTCCCACCTCCCTGCACAATGCCCATAACCCTCCATCTTCTTCTCATCCATATACCTGTCCAACCTTTTCTTAAATAATACAATTGACTCCGCCGCCACTATTTCTCCCGGAAGATGATTCCACACAGCTACCACTCTCTGAGTAAAGAAGTTCCCCCTCATGTTACCTCTAAACCTCTGCCCCTTAATTCTTAACTCATGTCCTCTTGTTTTAATCTTTCCTCCTCTTAACGGAAATAGTCTATCCACATCCATTCTGTCTATCCCTTTCATAATCTTAAATACTTCTATCAAATCCCCTCTCAACCTTCTACGCTCCAAAGAATAAAGACCCAATCTGTCCAATCTCTCCCCATACTCCAGATGCTTAAACCCAGGCAACATTCTGGTAAACCTTCTCTGCACTCTCTCCACTCTGTTTATATCCTTCCTATAATTAGGCGACCAGAACTGCACACAGAACTCCAAATTAGGCCGCACCAACGTCTTATACAATCTCAACATCACCTCCCAACTCCTATATTCCATGCAATGATTGATAAAGGCCAGCATACTAAAAGCCTTCTTCACCACCCTATTCACGTGAGTTTCTACCTTCAGGGAACGATGTACCGTTACTCCTAAATCTTTCTGCTCTTCTGTATTCCTCAATGCTCTCCCATTTACCACATATGTCCTATTCTGATTCTTCTTACCAAAATGAAGCACCTCACACTTATCAGCATTAAATTCCTTCTGCCATTTTTCAGCCAACTTTTCTAAGCAGCCCAAATCCCTCTGCAATCCTTGAAAACCTTCTTCATTATCCACTATTCCACCTATCTTAGTATCGTCTGCATATTTACTAATCCAATTCACCACCCCATCATCTAGATCATTAATGTATATAACGAACAACAATGGGCCCAATACAGATCCTTGAGGCACACCACTGGTCACCGGCCTCCAACCTGACAGACAATTATCCACTACCACTCTCTGGCCTCTCCCATTCAGCCAATGTTCAATCCATTTGACTATCTTAAAATTTATACCTAAAGACTGCACCTTCCTAACTAACCTTCCATGTGGTACCTTATCGAAGGCCTTACTGAAGTCCATATAGACAACATCCACTGTGCTACCCTCATCCACATTCCTAGTCACCTCTTCAAAAAATTCAATCAGATTGGTCAAACATGACCTTCCTCCCACAAATCCATGTTGTGTGCTCCTGATCAGACCCTGTCTATCCAGATGTTTATAAGTACTATCTCTAAGAATTTTCTCCATTAATTTACCTACCACAGACGTCAAACTTACAGGCCGATAGTTGCCAGGCTTCCTCCTTGAACCCTTTTTAAATAACGGAACCACATGCGCAATGCGCCAATCCTCCGGCACTATCCCCATACCTAATGACATTTGGAAAATTACCATCAGAGCCTCTGCTATTTCCTCCTTCACTTCTCTCAATGTCCTGGGGAAGATCCCGTCTGGTCCCGGAGACTTATCCACCTTTATATTCTTCAAAAGCCTTAAAACTACACCTTTTGTAATCTCTATATTCCCCATATTTAGCCAATTTGCTTTTTTTATCCCACATCTCCCAATATCCTTCTCCTTAGTGAATACCGAAGAAAAGAAACTGTTCAATATCTCCCCCATTTCTCTAGGCTCCACACACAGTTTTCCACTCTGATTTTCTAAGGGACCAATTTTGTCTCTAGCTTTCCTCTTACCATTAACATATTTGTAGAACTCTTTTGGATTAGTTTTCACCCTGCTTGCCATAGTTTTCTCGTACCTTCTTTTAGCTTTCCTAATTCCTCTCTTAAGATTCCTCTTACATTCAATGTATCTTTCAAACATCTCCTTAACTCCATGCTTCTTATATCTAATGTACGCCTCCTTTTTTCTTCGAACCAAGTTTCCAATATTCCTTGAAAACCACGGCTCTCTCAAACCTTTTGCCCCTCCTTTTAACCTAACAGGAACATAAAGCTTTTAAAATACACAGTGGCATTTTCTCCCCTTTTTTCCCCCTTACCTTCCCTCCCCCTTCCCACCCCCCTCCAAAACCAATAAATATTCAACATAGCAAAAGATCAAATTTGTCTTTGGAAAAAACAGTAAATTTTAAATTTGGTTCAGAAACTGGATTTTTATTTCATGTGTGTGGGAATTTCAATTTCCTTTCTGTTCACTAAGGGTTGGGAGTAAATACCACCAGACTTCTAACCAACACACCAATGGCATCATGAAGAAAACCTCTACTTCCTCAGGAGTTTGCGGAGGTGCTAGTGGAGTTGTTCAAGTGAACAGGTACGGACTTGAAGGGCCAACATGGCCTGTTTCCGTGCTGTCAACAGTTATATGGTTATATGGTTAAGTAGAGGTAATGTCAGTGAAAGCCCATTTGATACTGAATTTCTGACCTTTATTGTTAGAATTTGATGCTGTTCATAGATTAACAGTTTCCAAATGGAAAGGGGCTTAAGAGAAAGTTTTTACTTTCCAAGCCACATGAATAAAAAAGTCAGCATGAACACAAACATTGACAAAAAAATATTTTCCCAGAATTTTCAGTTCCCAACTTTCTTTCACCATGAATATGGAATAATATACCATACTTCATTGCAATAGTGTTGACTTTTTTGTTTCTTGTGTGCTTTGAATAATGCAGCAAAGCATATTTTGGTTCACAGTCAGATCATCTTCATTTTGTTTCTTCTTAAAGAGGATCAGACAAATTTCTCTAAATAATTAACCATTTGTTGTTCATTCTCATTTCTTATGCTCTGATGGATTTGGAATGTTATGACCTTATTAAGAGGGTTGTCATAGTTGGTGCAGAATCTCTACCTTCTTTCCTACTCTAGACACCTAGATCAAAATCATGTGCTGTAGGCAAGAGAGTTAAAGTGAAGGTTGGTAAATTAGAAGTTGCTTATATTTAAATTGACACTTAGACATACAGTACAGTAACAGGCCCTTCCAGCCCACAAGCCTGTGCTGCCCAAGTACCCCAATTAATCTATAACACCAGTCCATATTTGAAGCGCAGGGGAAACCAGAGCACCTGGAGGACACTCATGCAGACACAGGGTGAATGTACAAACTCTTTCCAGACAGCGTATTGGATTCCAACCTGGATGCTGGTGCTATAACAACATTGCGCTAACTGTGTGGAATGAGTGAGACAGGTTGTCTCCGCAGTGAATGCTCCAGCTTCACTGCAGCAACCATTTTAACGCTGACCTAAGGTATTGTGAGGTGTGTGCATATTTCCTTTTGACTGCATAGGATTCTACTGTGTGCTCTTGTTTTCAACCACATCTCATAAAGTTGTACTGACATGTTAATTGGCTGCTGTGAATTACGCCTCAAGGTAGGTGAATGAGGAAACAATAAAATGAGGGTTGCTGGACATATGAGAGAAAATAAGTTAAATTTAAATTTAGGCATACAGTATGGTAGCAGGCCTTTTTCCACCCACAAACCTCTGCCACCCAATTACAGCCAATTGACCTACAACCATGGTACGTTTTGAATGGTGGGAGGAAACTGGAGTACCTGGAGGAAACCCACACTGACACAAGGAGAAAGTACAAACTCATTATAGGTCTGGATTCAAACCCGGCTCATTGGCGCTATAACAGCTTTGCATTGACCATGCTGCCCTATGCTAAACGTGTCACCCTATTATAACCTTGGCTTCCGTTGTAGGGATATAAGGAAAGGAGTGATATAGGACTGATGGTGTTGTCCTAGAACCAAATGGCTTATTTTCCTGTCATATTAGTGGAACATAGAAGTGATGTAAGGAGACAGTTCTTGACTCAGAGTGTGATGAGCATATGGAATGAACAGCCAGACAAATGGTAGAGGCAGACATGCCAATTTCCTTTAAGAAAGACTTGGATATTTACATAGATAGGAGGAACTTGGAGATGTATGGACAGAATACAGTCAAGTGGGACTACTAAAGCAGGAGGGCACATTATTTGGCCTCTGGGCCTCTTTCTGTGCTGAAAGACTCTATGATCCTATATTAAGTTTGTAAGTAAGTAATAATTAAGTACAAGGGCACTATGAACTTCATTGGCTTCAATGTCACCAATGTTCCATTTACCAATGGTACTGTCCCTTCATTGAGAACTGTTTGTGCCTTTTTGTTCAATTACCTATATTTGAAGAATATCTAAAGAAGATGACTCAACGGCACAAGGACAGCATCTTTCCACTACTATCAGATTCCTGAATAATCAATGAACCAATGCTTTACTTTTCGCAAAATGAGTTTATTATCACTCAATTCATTTATAGGGAGTTAACCTGTCACATTGATCACTTTTTTTTTAGTTAATAATACTCATGAGCCAAATGATAACCTATTAAAATATTACAATTTTACTTCTTGATACATGTGCTCAAATAGCCCCATTTATCAGATGGCCATGGATCATTCTCCTTCAGTGAAACTTTTCTGTTTGGCCTCCATGTGTCTGCAAAACCATACATATGGGAATGAGAAATCAGGAAATGCTGGCAACTCTCAGCAGTTCAGACAGACATGAAAAAAGAAACAACGTTGATATTGATATTCAGGTTGAAGACTCTTCATTAGAACTGGGAAAGGGAGTTAGTGGGGATGGCAATACACAAAAGAGCTGGAGAAACTCAGCAGGTCATGCAGCATCCTTAAGAAGTAAAGGGTAATCAATGTTTCGGGCCTGGGGCTTACTTCCCATGGATGCCACGTGACCTGCAGCACTTTTGTGCATTGCACTCAACCCCAGGATCTGCAGATTTTCTTGTTCAACAGTGGAAATGTGGTGGGGGGGTGGGGGGGGATGGGGCAACTGGAGTATCTGGTTATAGTGTTTTTCTCTGTTTAGAGCAAGGCAGTAGGACATTCGCAGCAGCTCAAGTTGGTGTAATGGAGAGAGAAAAACTGAGCCAAAATCACAGATGAATGACTTACAACATTAATGGCCCATTCTGACACACACAGAAAAAATAGCTTCTTTAAGTTGGATATTTTGATATTAAGTGTGGAAGGCTACAATATTGTATTGCATTCTGAAGAGACTTAGCCAGCTTCTCAATGATACCAGTAACTCGCCAATAAATATCAGCATAGGCAGGAATGTCCACACATTGATCATAAAGTAATATGGTTCATTTATTTTTCACAACCCTGATGGGACTCATTTTATATTTTACAGTGAACCAGTTTAGGTAGTGTTTTCTCATACAATTTTATACTGAAAAGTTCCATCTGTTGTAATATCACCATATTTCATTTATTATGTGATTTATTAAAATGCATTTTGTTCTGTGTTATGTTTTGTAGCTTCCATTTTGGAATCTTGCCAATTATGGCACAGAAAGTTGTGGAAGTGGCTTGTGGATAAATTATGCCCATATATCTGGTCAATAAGGACGTGGTGTTCAACCCATTTGCACCCATTAAAAGCAAAGAAACAATGTTGCAGTGATCTCTTCATCCTTTGTACTTGTTTTTAGATCCAAATGACCAGACAAGTGGGAGAGAAAATCGGGTGGATGTGAAATTCTCACATTAGCTGAGTTTGGTAAATTTTAAGATAGAGATCTTTTGGGTGAACAGAGCAACATTTATTCATAAAATGTCACAAATTTGTTACTTCCCTTGTTATTATTAAGAAGAAACTGCTAATGGTGGTTCAGAAAATAGGAAAGCCACACCAAGAGAATTGGAAAGCCATGTCAATCATGCCAAGAATTGCAATACATTTATCCTTCAATTTTTGTCCAAAGCAAACAGTACATGACCAGATTGGGTCCATTCCAGGATTATCTTAAATGCCTAAATGGTTCATTAATGTCCTATGGGGAAAGAAACATACAGACCTTAGTCTAGTTATCAGGGAGTCCAGATCCCGATCACAGTAACTATTAAATGCCATTTGAAATTGCAGGGCAAGCTATTCCGTTCTACCTAGGCCAGTCAACACCTCAAAGCCCTCTCGATGACATCCTAGAATGTGAAATATTTAGCAAACCTCTCCTACAAACTTGTCAAGCAAAATATGTCCTCACAGAATCAATAACTTCAATCAACATCCAAGTTCCATAAACCCCATGATCGATCAGAGCATCAGGTCAAACGTGGGCAAGCAAACTCCCACTCTTTATTAGATGTTGGATCACTCTGCCTCCGTTTTTGAATTGAATTCTATGTAATGAAAAGACAGAGGGTTACAGGGAAACAGAGGAGAGTCTGGTGAGTGACAATGCCCTCACAGAGGGAATGCTAGTACCATTGCTGATCAAGCTTTCTCCGATCTTGAATATCATAGCTGAAAGACTGAATCTGGACAGGTGGTGAAGAATGAGGCTGAAGGAAGACCTTACCTCAACCCTTTCTCACCCACCTACCTATTAAAGAAGTATCATTCTAGGATAATATTGGTAGGAGTGATAATAGCATCGAGCTTGTGGAGAGAAATATCTCAGCTTCACAATGAGAACATATTATGTTATATTATTACTATTACCATACCAAATGAGGTAGATAGAGAACAAATCGAAAAGCTTACATCTGTTTTTTTCTTCGTGGTACTGTGGGCACCAATATCTCATTGATATGGCGTAGAAATAGGACATTGGGCCAAATAGTCCACGCTTTCTTTTATGCTCTATTTAAAGTTCTATCCACCTTTCTTCATCCTAATCATTTGGTCTAATCCTCTGTTCTTCTCTCCCTCATATGCTTCTCCTAACCATTACTGTCCACGAGGGAGTCACGTGATGGAGTAGTGACCGGTAGGAAAGTACTAGCCCTCTCCAGAAAAGAATAAATAAAGTGAAGAAAATACAAAGTTTAAGAAACACCAAACATAACAAATAAAACATAAAGTTGTGGAGAAAAGAAAGAAAATGGCACCCAAGAAGGACAAAGTAAAAACGACGGGAAAAAAAAGAAGGAAAGACGCCAGAAGAGAAAGGAGAAGGCCTTACCTGCATGAAGAAACAGGGAGCCATCGTGGAGAAAAGAGCCTGTTCCCCAAGGTTGGTGACGACCCCACAGAGTCACGACCTCCCGACCGCTGGACTGCAAAAATGGCTCTCTGAGCCAAACAAAAGCGTGCAACTGCGCATGTGTGAAGAGTCACATATGCGCAGTGCACACACTGAGGAAAAAGAAAACACTGATGGGAGGGGGGCCCAGCTGAGGAGCAAGAAAACACAGCACGACCAGCTGAGGGATGCCCGACACCAGGGATCTCAGCTGGAAGAAGAGGAAAGTGACAGGAAAGGGAGTGATAGGAAAGAAGAACAGCAACAGGTGACTAGCCCAGAAGAAGAGGATCAACAGCAAGAAGCCAAGAAAGAAGAAGCCCAGCAAAGTGAGGCAAGGAACTCTACAAGAAAGTCAGAAGAGACACAAATACAAGGAAGAGAAATAGAAGACACAAACACAGGTGCAGACACAGAAGAAGAAGAAGATCAAGCTCTGGACAGAGAAATAGAAGGAAAAGTGGATGGAGAGAATATAGATTAAAAAAAATTCAAGAACAAATGAAAGCATTAAAAGAATGGTTGAGATTAGAATTTAGTGAAATGAAAAGAAAAATGAAAAGTTCAGAAGAAAAAGTGAATAGAATAGAGCTGGTCATGACAGAAATAGGGAAAAGATTAGAAAATGTGGAAGAACGAGAAATGGCTGTAGAAATGGAAATGAATGACTTAAGAAGAAAATTGGAAGAAAGTGACAAAAAAGTTAAAGAGTCACAGGAGTTGATAGCTCAGAAGATTGAAATAATGGAAGACTACAGTAGGTGAAACAACATAAAGATAGTGGGCCTAAAAGAAGATGAAGAAGGCACAAATATGAAAGAATTTATAAAAGAATGGAACCCAATGGTCCTGGGAATGCCAGAAATACAGGAAGGAATGGAATTAGAAAGGACACACAGAACACTAGCCCCAAAATCACAGACACAACAAAAACCAAGATCAGTTTTAGTAAAATTTCTGAGATACACGACAAGAGAATATATACTGGAGAGGGCAAGGAATAAAATTAGAGAAGACAAAAAAAAAACATTGGAATACAAGGGTCAAAAAATATTTTTTTACCCAACATGAATTTTGAACTCTTAAAGAAGAGGAAGGAGTTTAGTACGGCAAAATTGATCCTATGGAAAAAAGGCTATAAATTTATGTTAAGATATCCAGCTTTGCTTAAAATATTTATCCTGGGAGAGCAAAACAGACTGTTCTCAGATCTGGAGGAAGCATGAGAATTTGCAGAATGCCTGCAGGACAGAAGGAGAGATGAAGAGATGTAACGAGAACGAAGAACGACAACAAAATACATATAAAGATGTAAAAATAATGTATAAGTAAGAACTAAAGAAGGGAAAGAAAAGGGAAGAAAGGAAGTAAGGGGGGAAGAGGGTGAGCTTTGTTATATGTGAAGATAAAAATCTTTTCTGGACGGGGTTGGGTGGGAAAGAATAACAGTCACTGCGAAATCAGTTAACGCTTGCGAGCGGGTTCGCAATTTGAATGGAGAGGGGAGTTGTGGTTGCCCGGAAAGGAACAAGGGGCAACTCAGAGAGGAGGGAGCACATTTGGGGTTAAGGGAATTTTAGATGTAGGAGTTGTTGAAGTATTTTATGTTTTAAAAGTGATGTCATACATTGAGTACAAAAAGGGAAAACTGAGAGACGAAAATGGGGAAAAGGGTAACAGTGGTGGTGAGGAAGCAGAAATGAGGTGTAAACAGAATATGAGATGGCCTTGTTGAACTATATGACTATAAATATTAATGGAATACATAACCCAATTAAATGAAAAAGGCTATTAAATTTCCTGAAAAAAAAATAGAGATAGCATTTATGCAGGAAATGCATCTAACTGAAGTCGAACATAATAAATTAAGGAGAGACTGGGTAGGGCATGTAGCGGCAGCATCATATAATTCAAAAGCTAGAGGTATAGCTATATTAATCAATAAAAATGTATCAATCAAATAGAGGAGGAAATAATAGATCCAGCAGGGAGATATGTAATGATAAAGTGTCAGATATATTCAGATTTCTGGAATTTAATCAATATATATGCACCTAATGAAGAGGATCAAAAGTTTATACAAGATATATTTTTGAAGATTGTAGATATGCAGGGGAATATATTGATAGGAAGGGATTTTAACCTTAATCTGGATCCAATGTTGGATAAAACTGGACAAAGGGCTAGCAAAAAGAATAAAGTAGGCAAATTTATGGTTAAATCAATGCAGGAAATTAAACTTATGGATATATGGAGGAGGCAGCACCCAAGGGAGAAGGAATACTCATATTATTCGAGTAGGCATAAAACATACTCGATACCTAGGTAGTAGATTAGATAATAATTTAAGCCACCTGTACAAATTAAATTATCAGCCATTAATGAAGAAATTACAGGAAGACTTCGAACATTGGAAAGAATTACCACTAATATTGATAAGGAGGGTAAATTGCATTAAAATGAATGTCTTTCCAGGGATACAATACTTATTTCATTCGTTACCAATTCCCTTAACAGAGAAATTCTTCAATGAACGAAAGAGAATAATAAGGAAACTTTTATGGAAAGGGGGCGGGGGAACCAAGGATAGCTTTAGATAAATTAACAGTGATGTACAACCAAGGTGGTTTGCAGTTACCAAACTTTAAAAAATTATTATAGAGCAGTACAATTAAGGTATTTATCAGACAAGGGAAAAACCAAATTGGACTAAGATAGAGCTAGATAAAATAGGGGAGAAGGTACCGGAACATATACTTCATAAGGGGGATGAAAAACTGGTGCAATATTAAAGTTCACCAGTGCTGCATCATTTCCTCAATATATGAAAGAAGATTCACTTAGAAAGGAAAAAAAAACAATGACCAACTACCAAAATTATTATTGATGCAAAATCAGCTAATCCCTGTTACAATAGATAACCTTTCCTCTAGAGAATGGGAGAGAAAAGGAATTAAAAGAATAGAAAATTGTTTTTTGGGAAATAATTTATTAACATTTGAACAAATAAAGTACAAATATGGAATAACTCATGGTACAATGTTTGCATATAATCAACTGAAAGCCTACTTAAAGGATAAATTGGGAAACAGACTGAGATTACCAGAAGGAAGCAGCTTTGAATATGTGATTACAGAAACAATGATAAAAAAAAAGATTTATAACAAACATGTACATCAAGCTGCAAGAGAAGGAAAATGATGAAATAAGGTATAAACCCAATAAAAAAATGAAACTTGGGAAAAGTTATGCTCTGGAACTATGAAGAATATAATTAACACAAGGTTACGCATGATACAGTATAATTGGTTACACAGGCTATATATCACGCCCAAAAGTTAAAAAAAAAATGGGATCCAACATTATCAGATAGATGTTTTTGCTGGAAGAAGGAAACGGGAACAACAGAACATGCAATTTGTGCATGTGAGAAAGTGAGAAAGTTTTGGGAAGATTTAAATTAGGTATTAAATAAAATCACAAAAAGCAACATACCAAAAAATCCAGAGATCTTTCTTCTAAGTAATATAAGAAGTAAAGAATTAGGCCTCAGAAAGGGGGGAAACTGAGGATAGCGCAAGATAAATTAACAGAATGGTACAAACAAGGGGACTTACAGCTACCAAACTTTAAGAATTATTATAGAGCAGCACAATTAAGATACCTATCAGATTTTTATCAAACAAGGAAAAAACCAGATTGGACGAGATTAGAGCTAGATAAAATAGGGGAGAAGGAACCTGAGCATATACTATATAAGTGGGATGAAAAGCTGGTGTAACATGGGAATTCACCAGTACTGCACCATCTGCTCAACATTTGGAAGAAGATTCACGTAGAAAGGAAAAAAACAAATTATCAACTACCAAAATTAATATTGACACAAAATCATCTAATCTCCTTCACAAAAGATAACCTTTCCTTTAGAGAATGGGAGAGAAAAGGGATCAAAAGAAAAGAAAATTGTTTTTTTGGGAAATAAATTATTATCTTTTGAACAAATGAAGTGCAAATATGGTATAACTCACGGTACAATGTTTGCATACCACCAACTGAAAACCTACTGGAAGGACAAATTGGGAAGCAGGCTGAGGTTACCAGAAGGAAGCAATTTTGAATATGTGATTACAGACACAATGATAATTAAAAGATTTATAACAAACATGTACATCAAACTGCAAGAAAAAGAGAACGAGGAAATAAGCATTAAACCCAAACAAAAGTGGGAACAAGATCTAAACATAAAGATAAAGAATGAAACATGGGAAAAGCTATGCTTCGGATCTATGAGAAATACAATAAACATGAGGTTACGCATGATACAATATAATTGGTTACACAGGCTATACACCACATCCCAAAAGTTAAATAAATGGGACCCAACAGCATCAGATAGATGTTTTCACTGTAAGAAGGAAATGGGAACAACAATACATGCAATTTGGGCATGTGAGAAAGTAGAAAAGTTTTGGGAAGATCTAAGTCAGGTATTAAATAAAATCACAAAAAGCAACATACCAAAAAATCCAGAGATCTTTCTTCTAAGTAATATAAGAAATAAAGAACTTGGACTTGATTTGGATGGAGCACAAAGAAAATTTATTATGATAGCCTTAGCTGTAGCAAAAAAATGTATTATGTCAACCTGGAAATCAGAAGATAGCCTGAGAATACAGCAATGGTTCATGGAAATGAATAAATGTATTCCATTGGAAAAAATAACATATCATTTAAGAAATAACATCACAGTATTCAAACAAATTTGGGAACCGTACATGGAACACAACAGAGAAGTCCTACCATGGACCTCCACCCCCTAAAATGACAGAATGAGAAGACGAAATGAACTGACCCACTATGTAAAAGTAGATGACACAATTTTCTTGTTCATTTTCATTGTGTGATGACATTGTTTAATGGGTTTAATATATCATATATGTTGAATGTTGAGTGGGTGGGGAGGGGGGTGAAGGAGGGAGGGAAGGGAGGGGGAAAAAGGGAGAAAATGACACTGTGTGTATTCATGAGGGAAATGTTTATGTGTATTTTGGTCAATATGGTTCATAGTGTGAAAAATAAATTAAAAAAAAACTGGATGATGTGCAAAAAAGATTTATTATGATAGCCTTAGCTGTAGCATAAATATGTATAATGTCAACTTGGAAATCAGAAGAGAGCCTGAGAGTACAGCAATGGTGCATGGAAATGAAGGAATGTATTTCATTGGACAAAATAACATTTAATTAAAAAAATAAAGTCACATAATTTGAATATATTTGGGAACCGTACATGGAACATAACAGAGAGGGCTTGCCTTGGACCTCTATCTCCTAAAATGATAAAATGATAAGAAGACAAGATGACTTGATCCAGTGTGTAAAAGTAGATGACACAATTTTCTTGTTTATTTTCATTGTGTGATAACATTGTTTAATGGTTTTATTGTATTGTACATGTTGAATGTTTAATGGGTTTGGAGGGGGGTGGGAAGGGGGTAGGGAAGGTAGGGGGGAAGGGGAGAAAATGCCACTGTGTATATTTAAGAGGGAAATGTTTGTATGTATTTTGATTGATATGGTTCACAAAGTGAAAAAAAAAATTAATTAAAAAAAAATTACTGTCCACATCACCATTCCACATTCTCACCGCTCTTCTGGAAAATCAGTTCCTGTGGAATTCTTTATTGCATTTATTTGTGTCTATTATTGTAGTGGTTAGCACAATGCTATTACAGACCTCACTAACAAAAGGCAAAGGAGGAAAAACCCAACACCCAACCCCAACCAACCAATTTTCCCCTGCATCCACTGCAACCGTGTCTGCCTGTCCCGCATCGGACTTGTCAGCCACAAACGAGCCTGCAGCTGACGTGGACATTTAACCCCTCCATAAATCTTCGTCCGCGAAGCGAAGCCAAAGATTACAGACTCAGCAACCCTGGTTCAAATCAAATACTGTCTGTAAGGAGATTGTACATTCATCCTGTGTCTGCGTGGGTTTCCTCCTGCCCTTCAAAATGTACGGGGATTGTAGGTTAATTAGGATGCTTGTGGGCTGGAAGGGCCTGATTCCATGCCATATGTCTACATTTAAAAATTAAAGTTTTAAATTAAGATAAAAACTCTCTTTATAGGTTTAAAGCCCTCTTACACTTGTTTGCTCAGCCTTTTGTGGAGCATATACCCTCGTGTTCCTGCTATTGTGCTTGTAATTCTTCTCTTTACTCTATCTAGTGTCTTCTCCGACGGTCAGAATGTTGTGCCTTGTTCCAAAACATATTCTAATCACAGGTTTTGCATAACTTCCCTACTTTCTGATACTATCCCTCCAGAAATAAGCCCTAGTACTTAGTTGTTTTATGGCATTGCTAACTTGTGTTGCAGCTTTTAGCAATTGGACCCTGAGTTCCCTGTGTTCCACTATTCCACCTGAACTTGAACTTATGTATCTAACTTGGATCTCCCTTGAATCACACTTGTCTTTATTTTAATGACCATCTTTCTTTGTGGGACTTTGTCAATAACCTTTCTGAAAAGTTTCAACACTTGAGTTCTAGTGAAGATATGGGCGATGCAATCAGCTTTCTACTTTCACCTCCAAATTATCCTCCACCTTCCCACCAAACTATTAGAATTTTAACATCCAATTTGGTCGGAGAGACGTTAAAAATCTAATAGTTTGGTGGGAAAGTAGAAGATTGGAGGGTGGGGGGGGATTGAATCCTGCCCATAATCTCCAGTTTGCTGGATAACATGGAAGAGTTTAGGAGGTCCCACGATGAGCATGACATGACTTGGAAGCAAGCACTGAACTACCTCTTGGGGGATAGGTAGTTCAGTGCCTGCTGCTAGGTCATGTCATGCTTGTTGTGACTCGTGGGACCTCCTAAACTCTTTCTTTTCATTCCAGCATAGTGGGCCCCAACAAGTCACTTGCTTTCCATGCAAAAGGAACATCATGTATTAAATAATCTGGGGCAGTAAGCAGAATGATGTGACAGATAAATCACTAACAAAATAACCATGTGTCCCCCCTATCATGATCCATACAGGTGCTAATTTGCTAACTAGCAGGTAGCAGTTATTTATTATATGACTCTTTGTGAGAGTGTTTACCATGGTCCAAGTCCATAATGATAGCAGCACGGTCTCGGGCTCTGTCGGTCTCAATGCTACCTGTCAATTAATGCTCACCTGTTTGTAAAATGTGCATGAGTCTGAGCTTGAGGTCTACCTCCTGCAGCAGAGCTCGGCTCTTCCAGCACCCGCGTCATTCATGGAGAAGTTGGGGGAAACTGGTTCAATTAACCCGCGACTCTGCCTCGGAAGCGGAATTTTAATTACTGGTATTTTATTGATGCTGTTTAAATTATGAATGACGGAACAATTTCTAGAAATTGTATTGTACTCAGTGTTTGCAAATTAGAATGGTCGCTGAATGGTTAAAAGGTGGGGGTATTTCAAGTCAAATTGTGTGTGATGTTGCACATCTTCCACATGCTGGTGTCCCTATGCTTTTGCTGCCCTTGTCCTTCCATCTTCGTGTAATTTAGTCATGGGTAAAACGATCTTGCCCAAGGATATCTGCAGCCTGCAAATGATATAAATTTACAAACTAATATTGCTGTGAGTCAGTGGTGGGGAGTAGGTGAACGGTTGTGGATTGAATACCTACCAACCAGGCTGATGTATCATGTATTTTGTAGATCTTCTTGAGTGAGGGCAAATTACATAGTGAGTTACACATAGCTTCTGACTCTTGTGGAGAAGACCAAAATACTTCAATTTCTATTCAATGTTAAACCCCCGTGATGTAGAGACTGAGGAGTCAGCGACCGTTATGCAATTTACATAGTGAGGGGTGAGAGCTGAATTTCTTAGGCGGCAGACCTGGTTGTGAATGGTACAAGCTGGGGGGGTGGGCGGGTGCAAGGGGGGGGAGGTGTTGCGCAGCAGAGAGCTGAACAGGGAAAATCTGCCCTAAATGTAGCCCTGTGTTAGAGCCCGGCGATGAGGTCCTGCCAGCAGCTGGTACCATGGTATCCCACTACTGGCCCAACCCCTCTTCTCCTCATGCACCCCTCTCCACCCAGCTATTGCCACCCAGCCCATCAATTCTATCCTGCCATTGCTGAGCATAGTACACACACACGCACCCCAAATACATATCCGACGGATAAATTTAGAATATGTGAGGGGAGGGCATCATCCAGGAGAGCCAAATCAGGGGGGGTTTACTAAAGTTCAGCCGAGGAGCCCAGATGGTAGTTAATCTGCCACTGATAATATCATTGCAACTTCTTCCCTCTGTCCTGTTAAGACTTGAGTTTTGAATTGAAAAGGTTACTGACAGGCATGTCATGTCAACGTGACTGAAAATTGTAGTGTTTTTCCATCTGAACTTAGCTCTCATGTTTTCAAACATATGAAAGCAAAATTATCATATTTAAAAAGTGACAAACCTGTATTTTGATGTGTTAATCAATTTAGTGCTAAATTATGAATGTCTGTACCACTGTATTTGAGCTGTTAATAATGTAAGTCACCAGTAGATTACATTTTAGTTTGCTCACAGTCAATTCTAACCAACCTTTTAAAGCATCTCCAAAATAGGATTTATTGTGATCCTTCTCCATTTATTATAAATGTCAGAGGATATCAATCTAATATTGTCCAGGGTTTTACAGTTCAGCTGATAACAAGATCCATCTATTACTATTTTCTGAACCAGAGGTCTGGCTTGTAGAAGATACGACAGGAAGAACAGCCTCTGAGTATCCTTCAAATATACTGATATGTGATATGATTAGGAAAGAATTTGAAAGTTGTAGCTCTTCTTAAAGTTCAAGAGAGCAAATGTGACAAGGGGATTTAAATTACCAACTATCCCAAGAGTGAGATAAAAAATAAGCAAAGGTATCATCTAGAGTGAAAGTTTATCTGGAACATGGCTTCAGCACAACAAGTGAGAGATATGAGAGACTGCTGGTGCTGCAGTCTGGAGCAAGAACAAATAAACAACAGACCATGCAAGATCAGTGGGAGGATTGGAATTGTCGATGTTTAGGGGCCAATCAACTGCTTCTGTCCTCCATTCTTCACACCTCCCTCGTTCACCAATTCCCACTGTCCCGTGTCCAACTCCTCCCACCATGCCCACTTTGTACCAGCTACCACTTCTTTGCCCTCCCGGGCCTAATGAAAGATTCACCCTGAAACATCAACAATCCTTTTTTCTCCCACCAATGTGCCTCTTCCTGCTGTGTTTATCAAGCAAATCATTTGTTGCCACAATTGAGATGTGGTGAGAGTCCATGGGTTTTGCTTTGCTAGTTTGGTCAACCTTTTCTTGATATTATAGACCTTTTCTTGATCTATTTACATCAAGAAAATCAGAGGAATTGTAAAGGCCATTTTGTGACCCTCACCTGTAAAATTCACTGGGTCTGGCATTCTAGTATGTTATCAAAAGATTTAAAACGAACATTTGTCAAATAGAGTCACAGTGATATCATACTGTACTCCGTGGAAACAAGTCCAACCTGCCCAAGCCAACCAAAATATCCCACCCACATTAATCCCACCTGCCTGTGTTTGGTACATTTCCCTCTCAGCCCGTCATTCTCAACAGGACCCATCCAGCCCCCACCTGGGGACCACAGTAATAGCCTCGTTTTCATTTCACCTCACATAATGTAAATATTTTTAATGTTTTTATGTTGTTGGGAGGATAGAAGTTTGGAAGAAATCAAAACTTGACTGCTTCATGGGGAAGGGATAGGTTTCAGTACATTCCTAGGGGGGGCTATAGCCACAAAAAAGGTTGAGAATGGCTGCTATAAACACATCCTATCCATATACAGCATATGTCCAATCTAAAATATTGTAATAGTATCTATTTCAACCACCTCCTCCAGCAACTTATTCTATATACTCACCATTCTCTATGTTAAAAGTTACTCCTCAGGTTCTTGTTAAATCTTCCCCCCACCTCCCTCACCTTAAACCCATACCCTCTGGTTACCGGTTCCACTACTCTGGCAAAAGATTCTCTATGTTCTCCCAAGCTATTCCTTTCATGATTTAATAAAAATCTATGAGATCACCCCTCATCATCCGATAAAACCCTAGCCTACTCAACCTCTCCCTATGGCACAAGCCTCAAACAACTGGCAAATCCTCATGAATCATCACTGCCCCCTCTCCAGTTTAACAACATCTTTCCTGCAACTAAACATGATACTCCAAATGGGGTTCATGAGCCATATGAAATAGAGGGTATGGTGGAGGGCAGGATCATCTTCCTACAGAATAGGCGAAGAGAGGGTCATATCTATAAGGAGGAGAAGGTCATTGATCTGCAGAAAAGGAGAGAGAGAGGAAAGGCATCTAACTACAAAGTGGAGAGGGGCGGATGATCATCCACCTGCAGAGGAGGGAAGAGGAGAAGTGAGGATGATCATCTACCATAGTCCCTCAATCCACCTACTAAATATGCACCATCTATTTTCTTTACACATCTGGCTACCCGTCTCTTTCTGGACACTTCCTCACATACTTTTTTTTGTATCTTTTTATTTATCGCACTATGAACCATATCAACAACAATATGTACGTGTTTCTCATTAAATATACACAGTGACATTTTCCCTCTTTTCTCCCCCTCCCCCTTCCACTCCCTCTAAAACCAATAAATATTAAACTTATAAAATACAAGAAAACAACATCTTCACACACAAAAAAATACTAAAGTTGTGTCGTCTACCTTTGCACATTAAATCTAATCATGTTCATCTTCTTATCACTTTAGGAGATGGAGGTCCGAAGATGGCACTTTCTGTCTTATTTCATATATGGTTCCAAAATTTGTTCAAACAATGTATATTTGTCTTAAATTATATGTATTTTTTTCCAATGGAATACACTTACTCATTTCCATATACCATTGTTGTATCTTTAGGTTCTCTTCCATTTTCCAGGTTGTCATTGTACATTTATTTACTATTGCTAGGGGTATCATAATGAATCTTTTTTGGGGCTCTATCTAATTTGAGACCTAGTTCTTTACTTCTTATATTATTTAAAAGAAAAAAATCTGCTTTGTTTTGGGTTTTTTTTTGTAATTTTGCTTAATATCTGACTTAGTTCTTCCCAGAAAGTATTCATTTTTGTGTATGCCCAAACTGCGTGTATCATTGTTCCAATTTCTTGTTTACAGCGAAAGCATCGATCCGACATTGTTGGATCCCACTCTTTCAATTTCTGAAGGGTGATATACCTCACTTCCTCTTCTATTCCTCCACAGGCACCAGCTTCATTTTATACAGGTTTATATCTCTTTCGACAGACGCACAGTGAATTTATCGAGTGAACACATGTCAATGCGCTCATATATCAGTCTGATCAGAATACTACAAAGAGCATGTGGGGTAAGGCGAGATTGAAAGGTGCTGCACCCACTTCGAAAAGTACGTAATTGACAAGAATAAGGAGGCAGGTGCTGGAGATACATGTGTTTGCTTTTACTCTTTTATTGTGAAGCTATGGTGATGGGAAGCTCCCAAGCAGAATTTTTGGGGTCTAAATGCAATTAAGTACAGTACAGAATTCAGATTCATCAATTTAATTTCAGCAACGAGTGAAGCAGTCATCTCTGGGATAATAAGTTGCAGTTTATTTTTACCTGCGAATGCATTATCGTTACTTCTGCTAGGGCCTGCCAGCCCTATTTCAGAGGTCAAAGACCTTGTCCAGGCCACTGATGAGGATCTGAGTTCTGTGTATGTGCTACCACTGAGCTTGTGCAGACCACATCCTAACACTTGCGTGGGAACCAAAGGCAGATGGTTGTGTTTTCACTTGGTGACTCATATTTTATGAGTGAGCAAGAACAGATGGTGCAGTCTCAATCTCAGTGTAAAGGGCACAGTCCTCTCCACGTGCTGATCAATTGTGCACGGACGATGAACCTCGGATCCTTCATGTTCAAATAACAAAACCAAATAAGGATCTGGAGGAGGTGTAAAGAGAATCAAATTAATCCTTTTCTGAACTTGTTAAATTCATTGTTATGCCCATAGTTCTGTAATACTTGCTGTCAAACTGTAATGTTTTCTGAGGTGAATTGGAACAGTGGAGGTTGGAGATCTATTTATTTGTGAAGGAAGAGAAAATGCTCCACATGTAGATACAGAAGAATTACCATATTCTCTGAGTTTAGATCTTCAATCTAGCATCTTCTCAACTGCAAATCTTTAGCTACCTACATAGTGGGGAGAGCTGGAAACTTCAAAGCTTCTGTGAACTAAACCTTCAGTCACTTTCCCTGTGCACTTGAAGGTGAATCCTGTGCTGCTTGTATGTAGTTTGTATGTTTTCTCCTTGTCCTCGTGAGTTTTCCCTGGGGTCTCCGGTTACCTCCCACCCTCAAAAATGTACTAGGAATTGTTGGTCAATTGGGTGTGATTGGGCAGCATGGGCTCATGGGCCAAAGGGGACTGTTACCATTGCTGTATGTCTAAATGTGAAGACCATTGTTTTATTCACAAATCTGCCCCAGAGATTGGCAATACTGAGCAGGCTAACTGTCCGGCACTCGCCTCTTTTACTCAAAGTTTGTGAGGTATTTTTGGCAATGAGCTATCTGTGGTATTTGTCACTGATGTCCTCCAATGTCAATATAAGTTTATTGTCAGTAAGATAAGTATAATGTACAGATGAACTGAATTTTTTGCTTGCTGTAACCATAGAGCTGCACCAACTGCAATTGTAAAAATTAATTGCCACAAATACCAAGCCAGAAAAAGAAATAATAAATGTGTTAGTATAAATAAATAAATATTTGCAGTACAATTAGTTTAAGGAAAAAAAATTATGTTTCAGTAATGCAGATAGATCTTTTGATGGTCCTGGAGTAGTTTATGGTTGGAGTTAGGAGCCTGATGGCTTTTGATAAAACTTGCTCTTGAACCTGAGGGTGTTGGGCTTCAGATTTCTGAAGACAATGTATCCAAGAGTCTTTTATGATGTTGGCAGCACTCTTGAATAAATTTCCCACATAGATGCTTTCAATGGATAGAGGTCTGTACTCTTGATAGACTTGGCGAGGTTTGTGTACCTAGTACCAAGTATGGACTAACTTGCCAATCACTTATACTGGGGAGCCAACTCAAACAACTTCAATGGAGGAGAACAACTCTAATGGATTGTGTTAACTATCAGAATTTCAAGACAGTTCTAATTGGGTTTTTCTTTTAAGATTAAGTCACTATTTTTAATTTTTAAACATATCAGAGCCTTTTATAGTTGGTTTAACCATGGCTCTGCCTCCTGCCTGCTTTGTAAGCATGTCTTGCTCTAACTGACCCTGAGACATCCACTCTTCCGCACTATTTCTCCCCCCACCCCCCCAACCCACCCCAACTTTCCTAGCATTTACATTGCAGAGGTACTGCAGCTGAACTGGGCTTCATTGTGACTCGCATTCCCATTTGGAATAGTTTGATGTTCAAAAGTTCATGGTTTGGATTTATTGTAAGATTACATACAACCCTGGCCAGGCCAGGCAGAATTTCTACATATCAGTTGTGCAAAAAATATTCAATAAAATATACATATACAAACATAAACAAAGAAAGAAATACAATTTGATTGCGCATAACAGAACAATAATATTCAGTAATAAATAATATGCAAAGTAAATATCCTGAAATGAATTTCTGGTTGAGTCAGTTATTCAGGAGTCTGGAGGTTGAGGAGTAGCAACTACACCTGCACCTAGTGGTCCAAATCTGTACCACTTTCCTGAAGGTTCTGACAGGAGAGGATCATCAGAGAACACGTGCCAGATTGTTACCAACCGCATGTAATGAGCAGCAACAGGCAGTGTTTAATTTTAAAATACTAATTTTATTTCTAACTCTTTAACTGTAGTCTTAACTCTTAAACGATCCTTAACACTGTAGTGATATGATTATATATACTGGCTGGCCCACCCTCCAGGTGTCCTTCTACCTTGGCTCCTCCCTTAGTCCTGCCCATGTGACCCTAGGCCACAACTTCTGCGGGCAGTCCAAGCATTTGCGATGCCTCTGCCCCGCGAGGGGGATTATGTGTTCGGGCTGTGGGATGAGGGGCCATTACCGGAAGGTCTGCAGGTCCTGACCTCATTCTGGGAGCAGTGCGGCGTGCGTTCCAGGAGAGCTTCTGGCACTCATCATGTGTGCGGTAAGGGGAGCGCCATCTTGTCTGCCATCGCTCCCAACCTCAGCACCTCGCCCTACCACCCCGATGACATCACTTCCATCCACCACGACTCCACTTCTGCCTTCTTCTTCATCGAACACTGCGTGGTCAACATGGAGTTCGCCATCTTGGGAAGGCCTCCCCACCGACGGCGACGATGAAGGGATGCCTATCCTGGCATCAGTCACTCTGAATTAAGCCAGCTCTCATCCAATCTCCATGATGTGGATCGAGGTGAATGGGAATAAAATAAACTGTCATTTTGATAGCGGCAGCATGGAAAGTTTCGTGCACCCCGATGCGGTCCAGAGACTCTCCCTCCCGGTCTGTCCCATGACCGGGATGGTTTCAATGGCCGCAAGGGACCAACAGACCAGTATCTGGGGGTATTTTGTAACATCACTGACGGTAGGAGGGGAGTGTTATAACAATTTTGTATTGTTAATTATGCCTTGCCTCTGCACACCGATCCTCCTGGGCCTTGACTTACAGAGTCAGTTCAGGAGTGTGACGAAGGCGATCGTGGGCCCCCAATCACTGCTGACCGTCCACAGCCACTAGTCCCCAACATTGCCTTGTGGTCCCAGCACCCAGTCTCTGGCACCATCCTGCAACCTCACCACTCTACAGGTGCCACCCCCACCCCTGTCACTGTTCACGAACCTCACCCCGGATTGCAAACTGATCGCCACCGAGAGTAGGTGCTATAGTTCGCAGGACATGCAGTTCATCCAGGCTGAGGTTCAACGACTCCTGGCAGAGGGGATCATAGCCCCTAGCATCAGTCCCTGGAGGGTGCAGGTTTTTGTGGTCAGAGGTGCGGGCAAGCCCCAGATGGTAATTGATTATGGTCAGACTATCAACTGCTTCACCGAGTTGGACGCATACCTGCTACCCTCAATAGCCGACTTGGTCAATAAGGTCACTAAGTACAGAATTTTTTCGACCAATGATCTCAAGTTGGCCTACCACCAACTCCCCCTATATCCAGCTGACTGTATCTATACAGGCTTCGAGGCAGATGGAAACTTTTTCACTTCCCGTGGGTGCCTTTTGGGGTTACTAACGGTGTTTCTGGCTTTCAGAGAGTGATGGACTGGATGGTGGAGAAACACGGGCTGTTGGCAATATTCCCCTACCTCGGCAATGTCACCATCTGTGGCCATGACCAGCAGGACTACAACGTTAATCTCGCAAAGTTCTTGTGTATGATCAAGTCCCTCAACTTGACGTACAACAAGGACAAATGCGTGTTCAACACGGAGCGCCTGGCCCTTCTTGGATGCGTCGTGGTACATGGTGTCATTGCTCCTAACCCAGACTGCATATGAGCGCTCATGGAGCTCCCTGTCCCAAACTCCCTGAAGGTGCTCAAGAGGTGCCTGGGGCTGATTTCATACTTTGTTCAATGGGTGCCCAACTACGCCGATTAGGCCCACCTCCTAATTCGTACGACCACCTTCCCTTTATTGGAGGAGGCCCAGGCTGAATTTGACCAAATCCTAGGAGACATCGCTAAGGCCACGATGCATGCCGTGGATGAAACCGTCCCCTTTCAGGTGGAAAGAAATGCCTCCGATGTCGCACTGGCCACCACATTAAACCAGGCAGGCAGGCCGGAGGCATTTTTTTCCCCGCACCCTGCATGGTACCGAACTCCAGCACTCCTCCGTCGAGAAGGAGGCTCAAGCTATCATTGAGGCGGTGCGCCACTGGTGGCACTACCTAGCTGGTAAGAGATTTACCCTGTTGACTGACGAGAGGGCAGTTGCCTTCATGTTCAGTGCCAAACAGCATGGTAAAATCAAGAATGACAAGATTCTGAGGTGGATGATTGAATTGTCCACCTACAACTATGATATCTTGTACCGGCTGGATAAGCTCAATGATCCCCCGGATGCCCTATCCCGAGGGATGTGCACCAGCATGCATCTCGACCGCCTCCAGATCCTGCACAACCACCTATGTCACACCGGAGTCACAAGGTTGTACCATTTTGTCAAGACACGAAACCTCCCATACTCCATAGAGGATATCCGCTCCAGAACCACACGCTGCCAAATGTGCGCTGAGGGTAAGCCTCAGCTCTACCGGCCAGAAAAGGCACATCTCATCAAGGCCACCTGCCCTTTCGAACAACTCAGCGCCGATTTCAAGGTCCCCCTCCCATCCACAAATAGGAACGCCTAATTCCTGCTGGTGCTGGACGAATTTTCCAGGTTCCCCCTTGCAATCCCCTGCCTGGATATGACCTCAGGTACAGTCATTAAGGTCCTGAGCAGTATCTGCACTCTGTTCGGGTACCCCGTCTACATCCATAGTGATCGGGGGACCTCGTTCATGAGTGAGGAGCTGTGACGGTACTTTTTGGCCAGAAGCATAGCCACCAGCAGGACCACCAGCTATAACACTAGAGGCAATGGCCAGGTGGAAAGGGAGAAAGGCACCATCTGGAAGGCAATGCTCCTAGCCCTTAGATCTAAATATTTGACAGTGTCCAGCTGGCAGGACATTCTACCCGAAGCCCTCCATGCCATCTGGTCTTTACTATGCATCGCTACTAACACCACCCCACATGAACATCTCTTTGCCTTTCCTAGGAGATTGGTGAATGGTTCCTCCATCCCTTCCTGGCGGACAACCCCAGGGCCGGTTCTGCTTCGGAAGCACATCAGGGGCCATAAGACGGATCCACTGGTTGAAGTGTTGCACCTCATACATGCAAACCCTCAATACACATTTGAGAGGTACCTGGATGGCCACGAGGACTCTATGCCAATACGAGACCTGGCAAGGGCTGAAGACACCGAGAACGCTTTGCCGGCTACTGACCACGCTGCGGACCCAATCGTGCTGCATCAGAGCACAACCCTAGAGCCTGAGCTGCCTGCCTTGCAGCCGGACATCCAGGCATTTAGCCCCATACAGCAGCAGGGGAACCCCCAGCACTCCAGGAGTCCACCGCTGGCACCCCTTCTCAGACAGTCCCTGCAGTGGATGCTCGCACGTCGGTCCCCTCTCTGGAGGAGCACCGTATGGACACACCGGTTCCATGGTGGTCCGGCAATCAGAACAGGCCGTCCGTGCGGCTCAACCTCTAGCTGGCAGGGGCATCTGCTTCTCCCGCCCATTATATTATCTGATTATACTACGGCTGTTGTGCTACTGTATTATTAAAATTTGTTGCTGTTATCTGGTGGGTTCCATTTTTTTTAAAAAGGGGGTTGAATGAATTGATATGATTATATGTACTGGCTGGCCTGCCCTCCAGGTGTCCTTCTACCTTGGCTCCTCCCTTAGTCCTGCCCATGTGGCCCTGGGCCATAAAGGTCGAGTCCCCACTCCTTCCCGTTCAGTCCCAGCCTTGGACCTGGGCCAGCAGTCTCTAGTACAATAAAGCCTATCGTTCCCCTCAGACTTTATCTGTGTTGTTATTGGGGCTACT